>NC_090448.1:855349189-855653997 GCF_031143425.1 Pleurodeles waltl
ATTTAGTTGTCATAGAAGGGATTGTAAACGCTGAACTTTTACTAATAAAATATTAGTGTGTATTTAATTATGATTCTGCATAGAAATCAATTAACATAGAAAAATATTGTGCGACGTGAAAATGTGCCTACTTGAGTTGCCACCATTAATCACAAAGTATTTTTATTAATAGGCTTATTGATATTAATTTAAGTATTTACATTACGATAATGCAGTAGTAGGTTATAGTAATGAATCTGCAATATGTATTCACTTTATAAGCTGTAGGCCAAAAGTTAGCAAGGTGTGGGCCTAGTTGCACAACTTCATATTAAACTGTACTCTTCTAATAAATTGTGAAAAAAATATGTCCCAGAAATAATTGATGTATTGTTTTCCACTGTGTTGACCAAATGCTAGAGGATGTCTGTAGCTCTCTCTTGAGAAACTGCTTGTAGAATGATGGTGTTCTCAAACTGGTACAAATGTTAACTTGAAGCGTGAGACAGTGGTGTTCACAGGAACTAACAATGGATGCACTGACCAGTGTACAGATGGATACTAAAATGTTACCTGACAAGCCTGACAACGGGAGCAGGAGAAGAGGAGCCAATCATCGAAGTGTGAAAGACTGATTAGTTATGTCTTAGATTTAAATTCTTTTTTTATTGGACTAATTGAAAAAATACGATTCTTTGACCAATGACAATCTGAGAAGTTTTTTAGGCGATTTTAACTTAACTAGACTGCAGAGCAAGACTAACTTCACTTGTTTTCACTCTCTCTGCCCTGCTGGAAGAGCCAAACAGATCCTGATAGTTTGATACTTAGATTTTGATGCCGAATGCTTGATCCCTTAGACATTGCTTGTAAATGGTTTGAAGAGCTTAGAGTCCCATTTTCTAAACATCCCCTTTCATGTCCCTTTGATGATGCTGACCGAGATGAGGTCCATCTGAAGAAGATAATCACACACAGCTTGCCAATCCATATGAGGAGAGGTATAATAAATGTTGGTTTTCTTGTTGCATATTTGTCTTTTGATTCTAGGTACCAACTGCTGCTTTTGAAGGAGCCATAGTTAGATTTTTTCTAAATTCGTGTTGCCTATAATGTTTTGCATGAAGCCCAAACATGCTGTTCTTTTCCGAGGTTAGTGAGGTTTACTCCACCAATCTAAAACTACTATTGATGTTACTCAGTTGCCAAACTCAAATGTATGCTATTTCCATTGTGCAGTTGCTTTTATTGTTAATTTGTACTGTGGCACTAGAAGGGTTAGTTATCAACGCTTTTGTTAAATTGAGATTAATTAGGACAGTTGGTCAACCAGTGTTGTTTTTATATGTGTATCAGATGATTTTGAGACTAATCTATGTGATATTAGCTTTGTTCATCTTGGAAAATAAATTTTCTAATTTATACTAAAGAAGTTGTTATTCATGACCAAATGGGTCATGGTGCATGATAAGTTACTGTCTCGAAAGATATTTACTGTTTGTTTGATGATGATGATGTATTGGGTTGAGAGTGGGAACTTCTTTAAGCGCAGTCAAAAGGTCCATCGAACCTCTAACGCATCCCCTTAAAACGAATCATTAACAAACCAAATAAGGTCAGGCACGCTAACATACTCATTGGAATGTCTTCACTTTGGTGTCTAAAATTATATAAATATTTTCTTTCTGTTTATGAATTGGTGTTGAATTTCTTTCAAGTTGTGCCAATTACTGACCGCCTATGCTGGCATTCTGAAATGCTTAACACATGTTCCCCTAGTAAAGCCTGACTGCTCTGTGCCACACTACAAGGGATGAGCTAGGGATTTATTAATGTGAATCCGAAGGACCTATTGGGGGTAACATGAAGGTATTGCATTGTGAAACCTGACCAGCTTCACTGCAGAATACCCCACGTTCCTACACTATTCAAAATTGAGATTTCACACAGCAGAAATATAGACTTTTTTGTTGTTCAAACCCACTCAGCACTTTTTTTTAAATGTTAATATCTCGGAAACTACTGAAAGTATGAACATCAAACCAAGAAATTAACATTTATTTTCAGCCGTTGTTGCTCAAAGAGCAAGCAAAATATTTATGGGCTATTAAATGGTAAAATACATTTTTCATCATACCTTTTTTCCCCTGCACAGACTGCATGAAAATTGTCCTGCCAGACCTAAACTGCCCATGCTTATTTTTTGCAGATCCATCTATGGGATTAAAATTAAATGGCAAATAAAAAAAAATCCTTTTTAATAGAAAATGCGTCTGACTCACAATTTCATTGTTGATGAGATTATTGTAACTGTTTGATGATTCAATTATTTACCCATAATCTTCTTTACTACAATCTTAAATCTTCCTTGTCGCAGTACTCACATGATGAGGGTACCCCTTCTTAGACAGTCATTGTAGCACCTTCAATTTTCACTCACTGGAATGATGATTTGAATAAATGTGTCAGTTTTGAAAGTTTTCTTCCAAAGGAAGCATCAACATATCTATGTGAACATCTTTTACAGAGTCTTTCATTGTAATCCTTTAAAATTTGGCAAAAGGGGATGTTTTTTAATACTGTGAGTTTTTAAGTTTTTTCGAACATACAAGAGTAATTGATTAGGACAAAATCGGAGAATCTGTCACAGTGCTTATTTTGTAAAAGAAAAATAAGTGCCGGGCCAAAATATGTCAGAGGCAAAGCAGGAATTATCTGCAGCTTCGGTACCACTACCGCCCAGATTATCCGACTTCCTTTGTTAGCTGCCCGCCTATCAGCTGCACAGTCTGCCTGGCCCGTAAGCAGTATTCACACCATTTGGGAGGCAATCAACAGTCCATCATTTTCATAGTATATGTTGAATTTAAAGATGGGTTACAGACACCAGTTGATTTGCTGTTCTTTTTCCATTACGGTGGCCTGGTGTGGAAATACCAGAAGGTCTTAACTGCTGTTTCCTGGTACTCTGTAAAGGAAAGGCGCTGCAGGGGACTAGGACAGTGAGCCGATGGCTAAACGTCATGATCCTGTGAAATAAATGCATGGGTTACCAATTTGCATAAGGCTGCGACCAGGCTGCGGGTGTCATGGTGTGCAAACAAAATGATGGATTGGAATGTGGCCCAAGTGATGGCCAGTAGCTGAGATTAATTCAAGCATTCCACCCATCACCTTATCGTTTTTCCATGGGCAACCAGCAGTCACCACCTCTGACCTTCAATTAATGCAATTAACTCATTTCAAATGTTCAGAAAAAAATGCAACGTGCATGAAACCCTGATTATCACTGTGTCATACCAACTTGAACATTTTTTGGCAGCTACGTGTGAATTTACTGGAGTTGTTCTCCAGCTCTGGTGTCAGAGTCTCTGCTGTCCCTTCACTCATATATCCCAAACTTCACTCCAATAAATTGAGATGGCATATGTATGTCTTGATTTTGCAGTGGAGGGGAACACAAGAAAACATCATTCATCTGTTGAGAATGTTGTGTTTACGGTTTGCAATGCGATTTGAACAAGTGTTATACCTGTATATTTTGGGCCTGTGTTTCCTGGCACTCAGTGAACTGTTAAAACACCAATGAGATTGGAAAACTAGAGAGGCAGGTAAATCCAGGCTGGTGTGGTTTGTGTGCTGCAAATGTCAAATAATGACGAAATCACTTTTATCTTACATTTACAAAGTTATGAACACCAAAATTCACTGCTAACTGTCAATAGGCTGCTATCCTAACCAATGCAAGTCTATTGAGGGTTATTTGTGCACAGTATCATATAATCACAGCCATGCCGGGTTCGGAAATACAAATGACACAGACTGACTAACTGTGTCAAACAACCTGAAAACACAAATCCCTGTGAAGAGGATTTTTTGATGTACAAGGGCAGGAATCTTATAAAAAGGCCAATATGGGCTGGTTGGAATGGGTGGACTGACCACACCCAAATGATTGGTTAATGTTGGGTGAGTCCTATTTCCTGTATGGTTAATGAGCTTGTACCTCAGCCCTGTGTGCCCGACTGCATTTGAAACTAATACCGTGGCCTTTTTCATTACCTCTAGCATCATGCTAATGTTACCGTGTGTGCAGAAGCAGAAGCTTGTCGCTTAATGTGAGCTCTAAATCCTCTTCTGAGACCTGGAGTTATACACCAACAATGTGATATTAGTCGGTTTAGGATTACTGTGCATTTCTGGGGTGAATCACATCAGGCAGTGGTGGCAGTTTGGCTAGTCTTTGTGAATTAATAACATGACCAAAGCTTTTTCTCTGTGTCCTGTAGAGTGTGGTTTCCTGGCCTCTCTTCCCAAAGTTATGAGAACCCCAGACCCTTGTGCTGATATTCTGTTTGCATGATCAGTGCATGTATGTGCAGTATGTGTATGGCACATGTTAGTTGACTGGACTCTATGTGATGGGAGTCTGAGCACAGAGATTAGTGGGATCCATTTTGTATACCGCATTGTATTATATAGCGCAAGATGGAGAATGGATATAACTTTCACAGACAGTCAAAATATAATGACTACATTCCTGTAGCTGAGAAGTGAAGACTGAAATACCAAAATGAAGGACCATGGCACAAGTTACCCTTCGAAATTTGAAGAATACCTTGTTAGCAAAGGAATGCTGAAAAATTATTCCTGAGCACTGCCATTTATTAGATTGTAGGGGTGGGATCGAGACTGCAGTTGTTTGTGTTCAAATTGAGAAATATTCAAGTCATGGCCTTTCTTTTTTCCTGTCCCCTATTATTGCTTCAATAAGGCAGAGGACAATGAGATTCAAAGATCTCACACTTCATTGTTCCCTTTTATTAGGATGCTCTTGCTCGAAGCCACTATCATTGCTACCTGCTGTCAGAACAACCACCTTACACAAAGACTGTCTGAAGAGCAGCCAGAAACTTACTCTTGAAAAGGAGTCAAGCCATACCAATTTTGAAACGTTAAACAGTGGATCACATCCCTTCTTCCCAAAAATGTATATTAAAATAGAATCCAGAGCACCCCACTTTGTTCCAGTTCCAGGTTCCTCATAACCAATGAAGAGAAGGCACCACAGACTACATGAGGGACTGTTCTGTGACCAGGGATGGTTTCTTCATGGCATCCAGTCTCTGAGAGGTGAACGCACATCACCTGAAGTCCGGACTTTATGGTGGAGTAGCTGAGGTTTTCCTAGACCCTGCAAGCCTCCTTGCCTAGTGAGAGAGAGAAGGAGAGGACAGACTCTTCAGGAGGATAAACTGTCTATGAGGAGAACCCCATCATATTTCCAGCATGGGGAGTAGCCAGAAAGAGCAAGAAACTGCCAGAAATGATAGACTCCAGGACACCAGTGTCAAATTACCACAACCACCAAAGTAGGGGCCCGTAACCCATGTGGCCTTCCAAAAGGGGTCTGATAATTAACATTGCCCTTTCTTTGCCAGCCTGTGTCTGTAACACATCCTAGTCAGCAGACCTCGGCCCAGTTCACCAAAGAAATGTTCCTCTTCATGTGTCCATCAGATAGAGTCGTCCCGCAGTGATAGAAGGGAAGATGTGAGTGTTGTTCCCATTATCCCGAATTACTGTTCATTTAGCAGGATGTGGATCAAAGAAACCACATAGGCCAGTCTACAGTATGTTTTCTATATTTAGTTTCTGTCCTAAACTTACCTCTTCCCGAACTGCCTACCTGCCCATAATCCCCAAGGAGGATGTTGATGATAGTCACAATCTACAGAGTGACTGCATCTACAAATGAGCATTGATTTCTATGTAGCTCAGTGGGTTACTGAAATATGACAGTGTGCATGGACAGTGGCTTCAATGTTTGGGATCAGAGCCAGCTGCCTGGTAGGAAATCCTAAAGAAGGTATGAATTTCTGAAAACTAGAGACAGTGAACATTCCAGGATGTTGTTGCTTGCATGTATGTGGGAATACTTGTTTACCCTGAAAAACTGCAAACTTCAAAAGTATTGCTAAATCATGCACAATTTCTCTCATCTTTTGTTTTGTGCCCAGAGACAGCTGAAAGAGAGGGAACCCTGTCAACCTTAGGCGTTTCTTAAAACTACATGAGAAAACCCAGTGGTATGGTTGGTTGGGCATGGTTTGTATGGAACATTCCACATTGCATTGCCCAGAATGCCTTGCAAAAATTAAAAAAATGCCTAAAAGAACCCAATTTCCTCTCTGCTTTCATTGATGCAGTTGAATTGTTGAAGTATTTGGGCAAAGTGGTAGCTAGCACCTATGGAGCTCTACTACCTCTGAAAACTATAGACCCTGTGGAAATCATGGTATTATGGATTGCATTAATCCCATAACTTCTTACCACTCAGAATTACTTGCAAACATCAAAACTATGTTAACAAAATCAAATTCTTCTCAGGTGCCCTGATGTTTGACTGAAATATGCAAGCACTGGTCAGGTTGGTGGCCAGGGAACCAAACAAGCCTCTGGCATTTGTTAAAACTGTTTATATTGATCTTTCCAATTTTTTCCTTTTCAGAAGGATCATCACATGTCAAAACTATGCCTACAAACTATGTACTCCCTTTTTCAATGTAGGAAGACAAATGCAGTGTGGAGGTCTATAGTCTGTAGCACACAGAACCCCCTACTAACTGCAAGCATTTATGAAACGTGAACTTCAATGTAAATCACAGTCGTGTGACCACCCTACTTTTTCTTATCCGCACTAGCCTGGCCTCCCCTAGCAGCTTTCCACCATCCCAAACACAGATCTGTTTATATCATTTTTGCTGCCCTTTATATGGACATGTTTTAGACTCTTTCCTCTCCAAGGCAATAGCCCGACCTACACATATGAGTGCTGTTTTTAATGGGAGATTTTGTGAATACTCAGTGGTAGTAGATGTATTATTACTTATTGGATTTCTCTATGTTTGGCTTAATATTGTGTCCACAAAAGCACTCTTTAAAAAAAAAGAAATAAAAAAATTCTTGACATCATGGTAATCCAAAATTCTAAGGGGTACCAAAAGCTCCTTTTTAAAAATTCAGATTTCTATGAAGATTTTGATTACATTCATACCCGTTTGGTGCTCATTTTATTTTTCATTACCAAGAGATGCATGGTTGACACACAGTCAAAAATCATTGAAAACTACAAATTGGTTGTTGGCAGTGGGTATTGTGATTTACTCCAAATATTATACATCATTTGCAACTGGGACTGCCAAGCGCCAGTATATTTATTTACTTTGAAAATCGGCCTTAAGAGCAAAACATTTTGCATGAAATCTTTGTCATCTAATTCTCTATTTTTCCCACATACAGTCAGTGTTATGTCATATAAGGTTGATTTGTATGGTGCAGCTTATCATCCTTGAGAGTATCCAGGCCCTGGAGCAGGAATCTCACCTGAGCGGAGCTCCTAGATTAACAGCCAGGCCTTTAGCTTCTTGCAGAAGCTGAGTAGTGAGGGAATTGTCCTGATGTGTTGAGAAAGTTCATTCCAGGGCTTGGTGGCCATGAAGGAGAAGGAGCTCCCTCCTGACTTGCTTCTGCTATGAGGGGGGGCTGTGCTAGGGAGAGAGGTTGAAAGCAGCTGTCTGAATGGATGATATAGTTGAAGTGAGTCGTTGAGATTGCTGGTCGGGGCTTGAGAAGGGGTTTGTAGGCTTGGATGACCAGTTTTATTTGGCAATGTTTCTGGATGGTTAGCCAGCATAGTTCAGTGAGGTAGGGAGTTATGTGAGCAGTCATGACGACATCTGGTTGGGTCTGGTGGTGGTGTTCAGTATTTTATGATTTCATTGATTGTTTTTTCCTTTGAAAAAACCTTGATCGATCAACACACACCGCCTTGCTGAATTCAAACTGCTGTCTCTTGTTCAGAAATGTATAGCTTTCATGAGTGATCATTGGGCCTCGCACCTGTTTGCAAGTAGGGATACGATTAAAAATAGAAAAGTTTGACCACCACTTAGAAAAGTGTGAAAACTGGTAAAAAATCGTTTTTCCTCTCTGCTTTTTATGAGACCATTAACAGTGCGATCGCAGCACTATTTTGTGGATACAATTTTCATAGAAAATGCACAAATATTCAGGGGAGTAGCCTCAGGACGTGGTGTTTGGGATGTTACACCCTGCCTAATAAATATTTCCTGTAGTAAACAGTTGGGTACAGATGCTTTAACTCGAGTATGATAAGGTGATTGTTGGATTTCACTTGAGATTTTTACATTCACATGCGGACAAGATTACACACACGCTCTTGTCTCTGTTTCAGAGGTCTTAAAATGGTTATTTTACAAAACATTGAGTTATAAGTACACCTCACAATTCTCACTCTGCTCCCTGCCTACTGCTCCTTAAGGCCCCTCTTATGCCCTATTTGTGGACTAATGTATTTTTACCAGGGGGATTGGGAAATCTGAACCTCACACTCCCCCAAATCTTACTGTTCAACCTACGCCCCCGTATATATTCCTGCACAACATTTTTTGCCATTTGAAAAAAATATTGCCATATGGTTGCTAATTCCTCCTGCACCTACGGGGTAAGTCATAACCTTCGGTACCAATGCCATACATTTGGGAATAAAATGGCATAAATTGCGCCTGAATACCATTTGTGAAGAAAACCATATTAAAGCTTATGTCCCAAATGTACAGAAAGAGTTCAACACTGGGATTGGAAAAGAGCACTTCAGCTTTCAAATGGATTAAAGTATTTCAAGAGGCTGATGCTGCAACAGATGACTACTTTTCGCCATTTCATTAGCAAGTTCTATATTAGATTACCTGTATACAGACATCAGCACAGCAAGGTAATGATGCTGCTTTCTGTAATGTAGCCAAAAGGTAATCATTTCCTGTTTTTTTAAATTTAGCAATTTGTATTATGAAAGAAGGGACAGAAGATGGTGTATTTCCCTGTCTTCAGATGGGAAATGATAAGCAAAAGAGTGGTTCACTGAATCTCAACATACGTAGCAGCTACGGTGGTTACACTCCGACTAAAACAGAGGGGCATATTTATACTCTGCCTGCGCCAAATTTACGTCAAACATTTTGAGGCAAATTCGGCACAAACCCTACACCATATTTATACTTTGACGCCTGACCCCGCGAATGCCAAAATTCCGCCATCTGCGTCATTTTCTGGATGCGTCAAACCACCTTGCGTTAATGAAATGCAAGGTAGGCGTTCCCGTCCAAAAATTGACTTAAACACCCGTGCACCATATTTATCATACCGCGCAAAAATCCTGCACATCTGGGAGGCGGAGTCGGAAAATGATGCACAGCCCGATTTGCGTAAAAAAAATAACACCTCTGTCATGGGAGGCGTTAAAATGGGGAAACACACCAGTACTTAAGGAAAACACACAGAGGCAACAGCAGAGCAGCTCCAAAAGGAAGACATGGAGGTGCTATTTATCCAGCATGCATGAAGACGCAGAGCACAGGACCAACACCAGCAGCTACCACCACACCAGCAGGGACCCCAAAGGCAATGCAGAATGCAGGAGAGGATATTCCGGACCAGGACAACCCTTCATGTTTTTCACCAGATAATTTCAAGAATTAATGTGTTCTCCAATTATTTCTAATACATGTCTGAACTGTATTCTGGCCCATACGTACCAATTTCTTTCTAACCTCAGGTAACATCTTAGGCTGATAGATTGACTTGGTTGTGCCACAATTAAATTAGGAATAGATGCCAAAGTAATGCACACGGGTTCCTATCTAAATGTGTGGTGCTACTTTCCATAGCTGTAGCATATAAAATGAAGCAAATTATACAAATTGAGGGATAACAACTATCCATGCCCTCTGTTCATTGTACCTGTATGTTTTAAATTGGTCTTGGGCACAATAGCTGGAACAGAGATAATACATTTCCCATCTGTGTTACTCTATAGCCATGGGATCATCATGGGGTACCTGACGTTGGGGAATGCATGGTCACAATGTATTACATGTGTGATGTTGTGCAAGGGACCCCTGACCAATTCCATCATACATATGAAGTTCCCTAATACTTTGCTAGTTGTGTTTGGCACACACCTGCTGATCTAGTGCAGCATATGTTCAATAACTAACTTCCCAGTATGGAGGCTATCACAGACATGGGTGTATGCTAAGATCAGAAGACTAGCATTCCTGTGACTGCTGCCATTCCAAAGGTACATACACATTGAAACCTACATCATCATGATTGACACAGTGGTACATTTGATAAACCATGTGTTAATAATATGACAGTGTCAGTTTGCTGTATACCCACTGATCTCCCAACTTGGCAAATGTAAGATGATGAATGTGGCTAACTGTGATTTCCAAAACACATTATGGGTACAGAGGGCAATGAGTAACACATTTCAGGTGCAATGACTACACCTGTGCCCATGCAATCTGTCATGGATGACCGCAATATACACTGTCAGCATATATCTCCTTGTTGTATTAAAATATTAAAACTGGTCAATCTGTGGCTTGCCTCAAATTGTCACCAATTAACGCACAGGATCCCTGCACTTATGGTGTCATAGGGGGCATATGTGGCTCAGGATACACTGTTAATGTAGCATATGTAACCTACACACAACACAGGCCCTACATGTAAGGTACCGTAGAAAGCATGATAAATCATGACCTTAAATCAACCCATAGGTGCGTCACACAGTAAATGATTGTCCCCTGATGCACAAGCCACAATACCTGAGTGACTGGTATTGCAGTGCTCCAGGAATGTGGCTTTTCATGTCTCTCATTACTACAAATTATGAGAGGAGTACACTTCATAAATGAGTCTGCAACCAATTGATGGAGCATGTTTGTCACCACATGCCACTTCATGTGTGCAGATATGTGTGTATCACTCACTGGAGTGACCAGGTCTGTACATGTTTGCAGTGATATGTATGTTGGAGTATCATCATGCCTGAGAGGCTGGACTTTCAGATTTAATGTTACACACAGTAATTCTATTTGAAAGTATTGTACAGTGCACAGACATTGAGCACATTTCTCCCTTCCATGCTTTACAGGTGGGCCTACCACTTACACAGTCGGAGAAGTGGCTCGATTTGGGGACATATCAAGTAAGTGTTGATATTTCAGTTCTGTGTTGTGTTTGCAGCTGTTGTGTGATTGACTCCTGTGTATTGGACACATAGCAAGGTATTATATGCTGGCAAATGATATGATATGCTACTTGACTGGAGTTTCACTTTTTTTCCATCTTTGTGTTGGACAATCAGTAACGTATATTCATATTTTGGGATTGTAGTGTAGCCCTGTAGGCATGGCCATGTGAAGAGGGTGACATTTGTTTTTGAAATGTTTATCAAGAAAAAATAGCAGAGGGCCATATTCATGATTTAGGCGGCAAATCAGACCTTGAATCTCACACAATAGGAATGCCAAAGTCTTACCCGCAGACTTGAGCCTCCCTGTTCACTAATGAACATGTTCGACTGTATGTTTGACTTCCTGGCAGCATCTAGCTCCACATGTTGTGCTACGTGTATGTGGCACTTGAGTACAATGTCATAGGTGTGCATGCAGCTCATGCCCAGATGTGTGCTTGCATCTATTTGCTTGTTGTAAGACAGATATTAGTGGTATTAAATGATGTTGACAATTGTCTGCATTTACAAACACAAATGTGGATGGGATTGTCCAAGGTTTGGGTCTATCTTTTTTGGACATCCTCCTTACCTGTGGTGGACTGCCTAAACCCATGAACAACTGTCCAAAGCTTCCTGGGTGTCCTTGATGTTTGAAAGTATGTGTTGCTTGTCCATCCCTCCCCGAGGCACAGGCTTAGGGTTATGAAATGTGTACCTAGATGTGATGATCCAAGTTTAGTGCACAGACATGTAACTCTGTAAATCACTTGTCCAAACCTAGGATACCCACTCATGATTAGCAACTGCATTCCATCCTGGCGATTCCATTTACAAATGACAGATCTTGTGGCCCTTGATTGTCATCCAGAAGATAGTCATTAGTTGGCCTGTCACATGTGGAGGACTTTCAGCATTTTTTACATGACTAATCGCTGAACAATGATGCATGGGTCATTTAAGCTGGTACACATCTTTTAGAGCTTTGCTGTGCTATTACAGTAGATGGGACATGTGTAGGCTGCATTGGCATGTACTTGCTCAGGGAGAATCTGTGATCTGTATGGTGATATGGCCTGTTTCAGCTACATTAGATGTATTGTCTGATTCTCATCAGTAGCTATATCACACAATGAAGTACCTAATGTTTGGCTTTATCTTTTCTAACAGCAGCCAATATGGATGCCAGCCAGATTTGTGAGTTTCAGCGCCGGGCGATGCGTTACCACCACATTCTGGATGTGGAGTCTGGGTTCCGCCACATAACATGGCGTTATTGCCATGAAAGAGCCTCAGGATTGTGGAGGACATTTGCCCAAGGGGGCCCTTCGATGTCCACAACAGCCGCCACCACCAGCACCACCACTACGACCCAGATGGCACCAAGGATGGCAGCCACCACTGCAGGACCATTGTCTTCCACTGCTCCAGGACCACTGACAACAGCACCTGCACCTCCCCCTACAAGCATGGCACCACCAACCGGACACACGTCAACAATTGGCACTCAGACCACCCCTGCTGCTGTCATTGACCCTGGTGATTTTAGAGTAATGCAATGTGACATGAAAGGTATGTAACGGAGATTGGACAGGCTGCAGCAGGAGGTGTCACAAATTAATAAGAGAGTGCATGCCATAAAGAAGACCCTGCGGAGGGCGAACTTGAGACAATTATACCCTCTGCCATGATTCCCTCCCCTCCCTCCTCTTTCCTGGTTCTTTTAAATAGTGGGTTTAGGGGTCTTAGTGTTAGGTTAGAATAGGCTGTTAGTTTAGTTAGTAGTAGTGGGTTAGGGGGTGGGGGTATGATATTTTTAAATGTTATTTTTTATGTCTGTGGGTGGGGGGTGCTCGATGATGTTCGGTTTTCGGTGTTTTAAAAAAATATATATAAAAAAAATATATAAAAATACAAAAAAATATATGTTTAGGTTAGTATATGTTGTCCTCCATGTGTCCGGTCTTATAAGGGGGGTGGGGGTTGATGTTTAGAGTGTTTAGTTAAATGTTATAAGTAAGTTTAGCTTAGGTTAGTTAGGGCCAGTTGTGGGTAATGTGTGGTTAGGATAGGTTCAGTTAGTTAAGGTGTTTCCCCTGGTTTTAGTATCCTTTTTTACTGTTAAATAAATATTTAGGTACTCCGTTACAGTATGTGTCATATGCTTGGGGATCAGGGCCTTGGCATGGGTGAACAGTGTCTAGTATTTGCATTTGTGTCCCATCCTGCAACCAAATCCCAATTGATCTGTCACATTGGCAGCTACACCAGAGCTACTTTGCTAGGAATCTGCCATCCATTGCGACCACC
Organism: Pleurodeles waltl; assembly: GCF_031143425.1. Taxonomy (NCBI): domain Eukaryota; kingdom Metazoa; phylum Chordata; class Amphibia; order Caudata; family Salamandridae; genus Pleurodeles; species Pleurodeles waltl. Next base: position 855,362,586 of record NC_090448.1, read on the forward strand.
ACTCAAGGTTACTATGGATCCCAATGTGTTGTTAATTTTTTATGTATGTTTACAATCTCACATACTTTAGGACCAGATTTGGTATTGAGGACACTGTGTTACCTCTGCCTGCAGCTTGATGTTCAAGTGAATCCTTATAAGGTGAGTGATGGTAGAATCTCATGTAGTATAGTATACATGACTCACACCTATCATTTGTTACATTGTACAGCCAGGTTACTTATTTGCACGTACACTCATACACATCCATTCCTGCTGTATGGTATGTGTGGAAACAATTGTGGCAAATGTCACATACGGAAAGATTGTCTAAAACAATAATTTGAAGGCAATATTTTTTGGCTTAGACATCCCTTGAAGATGACTTATTCTGTCCAACACAGCATTTTACTGTATAGTTTCAATTTACCACAGAATTAACCTTCAGGAAGGGTAGATGCTGGCACAATCCAGACCACAATCCATAGTTATCAGCCCACATTCTTTCAGGGCAGTTGTATTGACATTCTATGGGCATTGACATAAGGCAAACATCACTAATCTCGCTCACGGTTGATGTGCCACATTACACAGAGACAAAGTGGTTGTGTAAGTGCTATTTATTTTAAAATGCTGTTGTGCTATATTTACATTGTCCATGATTGTGAGTCCATTAGTGTGACACCTGCCATTGTGATCCTACACAAGTGCAAAAGGAGATGTCATTGGACATGCTGGGGTGAAGTGTCATACAGTGCAGAGGGACATGAATTGCCAATGAGGTAGTGAGAGACAATCACAGGGCATTGTGACAAGGTAAACAGTGGGCTGGAGAACAGTGCTTGAGAGCAGCTGTTGCAAGACTGGCATGTTACAAAACACAGGACCTTGGTTATAAGTGGCCAGGTAGCAGGGACTAGTGCTACCGGGTACTCTTACAGGTGAAGGTGATTTGTTCCATGTCTTCATCTTCTGATGTGTGTGTTATCTCCTCTGCCCTTGGTGGTGGTGAGTTTGAAGGGGCAACACACACCTCAGTGTTTGAAGACGTAGATTCAGAAATACGGGAGCTGACAACTGTGGGGCTATTAAGGGCAGTACAGCAGCAAGGAGGAGTTGCTGGTTCTTAAGAATAGCAGCCACATCACCGTGGTAGGCAGCCAGGTCGGCCCTGAGGGGGTCGATATTGCATTTCTGCATGCGTTGAAAGGTTTGTTGTTGGAGGTGTTGTGTCAACTCTCTTACATATGTGCTGCTTTCCTTCACACTTTTTTTCAAATTCTTGCAAGATAGATATTCGCCCTTGCATGGATGCTGTCTGTTCTGCAGTTGACATCATGCACAAATGCACCCCCTCTAGGCTTCCATATTTTCCATCCCCACCAGCACCTCCTTGGCCAGCTCCCGCTGTACTCCAACTACAGTTCTCTCAAAGCTGGTGCCAGTGTCGTCAGAGTCCTCAGCTGGGTTGGAGCTGGCAGGTCGTACAATCGGGGTGGTGGGTTTGTCCCCTGTGATGGCTGCTGTATCTGTGCTCCTCCTTGCGACTGAAGGTGGGGTCTGGAGGGTTCCAAGGACATCTTGGAGGGTCTGCTGGCTGATGTTTGTCAGATCGTCATCCATGTCATCAGGGAAGTCCAGGACAGGTATATCCCCAGGAGAGCCATCTTCCTCTGCAATGAGATATTGTACAATTAGTGTGTCTGTGTTGTGGCATTTGTAATTTGACATGCCTGCCTTTCTATTAGTTGCACATTGTGATCTGGGTTCCTGTTCATTGTTCCTGTCTTTAATATTATTATTCTCCCAGGCCTATGCCCCACCTGCATGTCAAATGTATTGTGATCGGTTTGGGGACTTGTCAGCATCACATCCTCTAGGTGTAGGTTCTGCCCAAATTGTATATTGCCACCTTCTTGTCCTACTCAACTCTCTGTCTACTTCCATTATCATGGTGACACCTTGCACTGGCTATGCGTGTTCTGATGGCACCTGCACCATACTTAACAATCTTGAACTGCCCCAGTCTCAGATATTTCACATCCAGCTATATGTTGCAGAGACCTAGCATATACTATGGATAGCATTGGCATGGCACACTACATATGTCAGCATTGGTAGCGTGTAATGTTGATGTTGGGGAATGTGTGCTATATAGGATTGCACTGATGATCTTAGCAGTGTTCCATTTCCTCTTCTGACTGTGCAGGTGTATTTCCCTAGCCGGTGACATATGTCCTCCTCCTCAATGCTGTTGTCTGAGCAGTATAACAGTTGGGCTGTTGCATGGTGTCAAAGGAGCTATTTTGACCCAGGCACATGGTGGACCCGGATATATGCAGCATGGGAATGACATTAGTGCTGTGTACCTCATAATGTTTATAACAATGGCTGATGTTTGTAGCAACTATGGACACTCACATTTGGCAGGATTAGCACATGTGTATTGATTACAGGGGATTGATAAAGTTGTCATCCTGAACCCTCTAATTTGGGTGTGTTTGGTCTATGGGCACGTAACTGCCATTAGCTACTTGACCTGTACACACAGCAGAGGTAGTAGTGGCAACTGTTGTCAATATTACATTCCACTTGCGGATATGGCCTGAGACTGTTAATTGAGCCCTAGTTCATGTAGGGAGAATACCAGCTGTTGTGTGACAGCAGGCCAGTTTTACGTTGTACCCTACCCTCCTGGACTGGCTTTACCTTTCCAACATCCTTGGCATGGCAGCATACCCCCATGTAAAGGTTGTTGGTGTAGTGAAGTGCTGTGTCCCAGGTTTCCTCTGAACAGCCCATGCCCCCATGCCGTGCCCCTTTCCCCATTCCACTCCCTGAATATCATGACTTACAAGCATTGTGTAGTAGGTATGTCCACCCCCCTAATTACAGTTAACATTTGTGCATTTTAATTCCCCATGCGACTTACCCTACATCTGTGTTGTCTCCTGGTAGTCTGTGCTGTCCTTGAATCCCTGTGACGATCTCCTAAGGGATGACGGCTGCCACCATCTCCTCCATGTGTTCCAGGGCCTCCTGCGGTGCAGGATTCCCACCTCCAGTCTGCAGTGCTGCCTTCCTGTTCCTGGACATCTTTTCCTTTGTCCTGCTCTTGCAGTCATGTGAGCGTTTCTTGCACTCGATGACTGTTATCCGTACTTCTGCCACACTGTTTATCTTGTCAATAATTTGTTTGCATATTGCCTCTCTCCTACTAATTGGCAATTTAGAGGTGACAAAAAGTTGGTGCTGGTGTTTCATCACCTCTTTCACCAGTATTTCCTCCTCCTCTGCACTGAACCTACACTTTCTTTTCTTCTTATCCCTCTCCTGGGTCTTGTGTGGTTCCTCCTGGCTGGTTCCTGGTCTGTTGTCATCTTCCTGGAGTCTGTCTAAGCATCTGGGATCCATTTTGGTACTCCTTTGCACATTTTGCAGTGTTTGCGCAGCTTTTTGATGCTATTGCATAAAAAAAAGGTGCACATCTGGTTTGCGACGTCGTAAACCGGATCAAAGTCATGTTTGCTGCGTTATCGTATTTTTTCTTTACAACGTGACACATTGGTTTGAGTAAAAAAAAATGACTCACACCACTGGTTTGCGCTGCCGTGCGTCAAAGTATAAATTTGACGCCCGCGCTGCGCAAAGAAATGGCGTTAGCCAGCGGTAAAAAAATGTATGCAAAACTGCGTTGGCGCAGATTTGTGTCAAAAGTGTAATTATGGGCCAGAAAGCTAAAACAAAGGGAAGGTGCTTCTCCAGTTAAGAAACCAAACAGAGTTACGGAAGTAGAGGGGGTGAAACTAGAAAATTGGTGTGTGCAAGCAGCACCCAAGGCTCTCCTTAGAAAGCTTCTCGTTAGTGACAAGATAATTGCTATGCTGCAGCATTCTTTACCCCAATATTGAGAAAATGAGGTTGGGGTTTATGGAATAACCATCAGAAACACTTCTTTTAATAGTCATTACTCCATACCAGCACTGGCCTCGTAAGACAATAGAGACAGGTATGAAATTAACAGAAGCAGTACATTATTACTTAGGTTGCTTCCGATATCACCTTTGCATGTAATACCATAGATGATTCTTAATAGCCAAGAGCAAAAACAACATCCTTTAAGCCGATTATCTGACCTGTTTACTGCTCTGCTGCATTTAGGCACAGTTTTTAAATACTTAGGCGGTCATTACAACATTGGCGGTAAAAGCCGCTTACCGCCGTGCAGAAGTCCGCCACACCAAAGGTCAGTGATAAACTGGGGAAAACAAAACCTCCACTGTCACACCAACAGAAATACGCCCACACTATCACGACATATGAATCCACGCGCTGGTCTTTCAACCGCGGTATTCCATTGGCGGTACACACCGCCGCGCTCAAAGTACACACACTCTTACAAAACACCACCACATTGGACAATTCCAAATACACACACCTGATACACATACACACACCACTCCCACACACCCATTACAATATAAAACACACACCCACATCACCCACAAACCACCACGACCAGAATCCCTGAGAGAAGGCCAGAGAGATACACCACCATCAACAAACTAGCATCCACAGGCACACAACACCATCACCCACACAACTTCCACGCACCTCACACAACACACCACTACATATCACCACACTTATCACCACACACTCCACCCCACACATCACCTACACCACCCCATGACAAGGCAAAGACACCCCAGGTTCCCGAAGGAGGAACTCAGGGTCATGGTGGAGGAAATCATCCGGGTAGAGCAACAGCTATTCGGATCACAGGTGCAGCACACCTCCATTGCAAGGAAGATGGAGCTATGGCGCAGAATAGTGGACAGGGTCAACGCAGTGGGACAGCACCCAAGAAATCAGGAGGACATCAGGAAGAGGCGGAATGACCTATGGGGGAAGGTGCGTTCCGTGGTCTCAAGACACCACTTGGCGGTTCAGCGGACTGGCGGCGGACCCCCACCTCCTCCCCCACAACTAACAACATGGGAGGAGCAGGTCTTGGCAATTCTGCATCCTGAGGGCCTCGCAGGAGTAGGTGGAGGAATGGACTCTGGTCAGTCAAATATCAATTATTACACCCCCCACCCTACCTGCATGCTAATACATACCCCCACCCTCACCCCCAGCACCCCAACTCCTCACATATGTCCCAACATCACAAACCACCCATCCCAACATCAAGCCCTGCATGCACCAACAAAGCATGGACACCCATCACTAAAGCATGCCCACTGCACATACCCATACAACCCCCTAAACCATCATCACACAAGGTCCCACACAGGAATGCAAGCACTGGGGTACAAGGTCACCCACCCATTGCACACCATGACACACACAGATGTAATAACCATCCTTTTATACCCCTGCAGGACCCCTACCCAACGTCACCGGACAGGAGGGTCCACACATGTCCACACCACCAACAGAAGAGGCCCACAGTTATGACAGCAACTCTGTCCAACTGGATCTAGATGACCAGCCCGGCCCATCGGGGACCTCGGGACAGTCGGTTCCCATCACACAGTCACAGGCCACTACAGACCTTCCACCCTCTGGAAACACCAGCATAGTACCCACCCAGCGGGCCCATACCTCCGTCCCCAGGACACGTCAATCAGCTGTGTGTCCACCACTACAGAGAACCCAGGATAACCCACCACCCCACCAACAAAAAGGACCTGGGGGCAGTGGAAGTGGGCACACGGTCCAGGGGACGGAGGCCCAGGAACACCGGGGAACTGGGAGGGCTGCTGTGCGACAGGGGGCGGACTGGCCAAGGGAGCCCACTCTCCACGAGGCCCTCTCCTCCATCATTTGAGCCTACCACCACTCCCAGGAGACGATGGCAACGGTACTGGCCAAGTTTCAGGAGACCCAGCGCCTGCAGGAGGAGCAGTATATGGGCTTCTGGGAGGAACTCAGAACCATCAGCTCCACCCTGGTCACCATCGTAGGGGTGCTGAAGGAACTTGTGAACACCAGGAGGGACACTGTGGCACTACAAGGGGCCTCTGACACTAGCATGGACGATGAACTGCCCACCACCTCCGCCGGTGCTAGTGGACAGGACGCACCGCCACAGGACCACCACACCAGCACCCCACCCCCTGCAGAGGGAGAACCACCCCGCAAGCGGTCCCTGAGATCCAGGACAAAGACAGAGCACGATGCCAAGACCCCCACCAAGAAATGAGACCACCCTGATTGTCATCGTACTGTCCCACTTTGTCACCCTGTCCATACTTTAACTGCCCCAGCTTCACTTCCTATGCCCATATGGGCAATGCACCTGTGAGACTAATAGACTGGACTCTGCCATGGACATTCCTCCTCCATCACCCCTCACCATTTCACTACCCCCTCCAATATTGACCACTTAAATAAACACACCTAAAGCAGAAAACGATCTGGAGTCTGTCTGTGATTTTGAAATAGTGTATTAGCAATTACTGTGACAAAATGCTTTTTAAATAGTAATGTCAATATACCTATGTCACACAGCTCTAGTCCATGAGGAATCTAAGCAGATGTCACACAGTGGGACCCACATCTGTGAAATCGTAAGGGAAAGTGAGAAGTCAGTGACCATACACTGGGTGAAAATGACAGACAGTAGAGAGGTAGTAGTGTTAAAGTACATGTAGTAGGCAGGTTTGTATTCTTATCTGTGTCTCACTGGAAATATTGCAGGATCACTGAGTCCCTGTTGTGCATGTCTTCTTCCTCTGCTTTCTCGTCTTCCCTGGCCACAGGCTCCACAGCTGCCACAACACTGCCATCTGGACCATCCTCCTGCAGAAAAGGCACCTGTCATCGCAAAGCCAAGTTGTGAATCATGCAGCAGGCCACGATGATCTGGCACACATTCTTTGGTGAGTAGAATAGGGATCCACCTGTCATATGGAGGCACCTGAACCTGGCCTTCAGGAGCCCGAAGGTCACCCTCCTAGTTCGCCCATGGGCCTCATTTTAGCGTTCCTCTGCCCTTGTCCTGGGATTCCTCACTGGGGTCAGTAGCCATGACAGGTTGGGGTAACCAGAGTCACCTGCAAATGGTGAGGGACAACCGTCAGACACACACTAACCTGAAGGGATATCCCCAGACCCAGACAACCATTCCCACTGACTTGCTTCCAGGTGCTCACCTAATAGCCACACACGGTGCCTCTGGAGTTGCCCAACCACATAAGGGATGCTGCTATTCCGCAGGATGTAGACGTCCTGCACTGAGCCAGGGAACATGGCATTCACATGGGAGATGTACTGGTCGGCTAAACATACCATCTGTACATTCATGGAATGATGACTCTTCCGGTTTCTGTACACCTGGTCACTCCTGTGGGGGGGGAACCAAAGGCGCATGTGTCCCATCAATGGCACCTATGATGTTGGGGATATGTCCCAGGGCATATAAATCACCTTTCACTGTAGGCAAATCCTCCACCTCAGGGAAACCGATGTAGCTCTGCATGTGTGTCAGAAGGGCAGACAACACTCTGGACAATATGTTGGAAAACATCCCTGATGCCATGGCCACAGTTGTTTGAAATGAGCCACTTGCAAGGAAATGGAGCACTGACAGCACCTGCACTTGAGGGGGAATTCCTGTGGGATGGCGGATTGCTGACATCAGGTCTGGCTCCAACTGGGTACACAGTTCCTAGATTGTGGCACGATCAAGCCTGTATGTGATAATCAAATGTAGCTCCTCCATGGTCGACAGGTCCACCAACGGTCGGTACACCGGAGGATGCCACCATCTCCTCACATGTCCCAGCGGACGGTGCCTATGAAGGACAACAGCGAGCACAGAGTCAAACAACTCAGAGGTACGTACCCACAGTTTACACAGAACACCATTCATACACAAAAGGTGGCCTGTATGTGTGTTGAGTCTAGGCCTAGGTCTGTGTGACACAGTTGAAAATGAACAACAAACAAGATATCCAGAAGGAAAAAATAATTACCCAACTATCTAAGCGAAAACCTCAATTTTTCACTGAAAAATAATTTCTTTAATATTGTTAAAGTAATTTAATCATAGTGTCAACGAACTACCTGTGCTCCTAAGACAACTAATACACAGAATAAAATCTAAATATATACAAATCCTATGCATAAAGAAACAACCAGCAATTCCATTCGGGCACCGTAATACATAAAGCATAGGCTGCTTTAACCATCCAATGGCAAGCAGTCACAATAGAAGTTAGTGACCATAGTCCAAGGGAAGTATCTGGCCTCAGTGAGAGGAACCAATCGCTGAAGAGAAATCCGATACAATCCGCAAAAATATAAGTCCAACAATTCAAAAATTCCAATGGTCACTCCTTTGAAGTAACAGTCGACGCGTTTCGGCCTTAAAGAATCCGGCCTCCTCAGGACAATGGAAAAGGTGCCTTAAGTCAATGGATGCATAAATGCATCAACTGTAGAGGCGGTGAAAAAAGATTCGGAACTCGTGTGCTGCTCTTACTTGGACGCGACCCGGCTAGCTACAATCCCTGGAAGCAGCTTTTTAGCATAACGCGCTAACCGGGAGCGCGTCTAAATAAACGAACTTGCCGGTGTCATAAAACCTCTTGCTACGCGTCCCCGTCATAAAATTAGAAAAAAGTTGAAAATTAAGCCATGTGGGCCCCTGAAATGGTGGCTGCCTGACCTCTAAAGTGGGACAATGGGATGTGAGGTAACTGTGCTGGCGTTGTACACCGTCGCGGTCAAAGACCGCGGCGCAATGCTGCATTGGTTAACATTGGACCCTATGGGTCCCAGGCGCCAATGACGATGTACGCCGGCGGTGACGGTACGCACCACCGCGGACGTGACCACCATTTTCTATCTGTTCAATCACTCGATACCTGATCTTCGACAGGAGAGGACCTACACTGCAAGTGCTGCTGTGACCTTAGTTTGGAAGAGACAATGGCTCGAGTGTCTGGGGAATGGGCCCCTGTCTTCACATCAGAGGAGTTGGAGAAACTCGTTGATGGGGTCCTCCCCCAGTACAAGCTACTCTACGGTCCTCCAGACAAACAGGTAAGTATACAGGGAGCATGTTGTATGGGCTATGCCTGTGTGGAGAGGGATGGATGTAAGAAGGAAGGGGGCAGAGTGCTGCGTCATTGAAAGACGGTGAATGCATGTGCCACATGGCAAGGGTAGAGATGGGGGCCAATCAGTTTGACGGTGTAGTTGGTAATAACTTCTCTTTTTCCCCTGTACATTTCATGTAGGTCAGTGCCCACCAGAAGAAAGATATTTGGCGTGCCATCGCCAAGGATGTCCGGACCCTGGGGTCTACCACAGACTGAGCACCCACTGCCGTAAAAGATGGGAAGACATTCGCCGCTGGAGCAAGAAGACGGCGGAGGCTCAGCTGGGGATGGCATCCCAATGTGGGAGGGGTGCCTGTTGCACCATGACCCCCCTGAGGTTCAGAATCCTGGCGGTGGCCGACCCGGAGTTGGATGGGCGCTTGAGGGCATCACAGCAGACACAAGGGGGTGAGTACACTCTCATTCAGCTGACTTTGTGCGCATTACGAGGTGTCTGGGTGGGGGATGTGGGCTGTGGGTTTCCCTAAGCCAGGGCGAGTTCCGTAGGCAAGGCCCCTCCGTAAGGCAGACCATGTGGAACCCCACCTCTGTAGAGTGCCAAGTACAGCTATTCATGCCCCTGTGTCATCTATGTGTGCAGATGTCGTCCATAGCCTTGTAGGCCATTTCCCAGGAATTGAACAGTGGAGCCCAAGAGCGCGGCGTATTGCAGGGGGCTTCTGTGTCTGTCGTGTCCGCCAACGGTAGCGGTAATGCATGCACTCAACATGTCTTTCTTCTGTGTTCCCCTCCCTTTTTTTGGTCTCCCTGTTTTTGTGTGTATTAGCATCATCAGGCGGAGGAGCAGTCGCACCAGAGCACCAGGGAGCTGCATCCCACATGGCCCTGGAGGGCGACACTACGGAGTCAGAATTCACCAGTGGGACGGAGGGCCAGGGGAGCTCCACGGCGGGGACAGGAGCTGAGACCAGCGACACGGACTCGTCCTCTGATGGGAGCTCCCTTGTGGTGGCGGCAACATCTGTGCCCCCGCATCTACAGGTACAGCCACCACCCCCCCCTACCAGCATAGCCCTCCCAGCAGCCCCTCAGCCTTTGCCCCGTGCCCGCTCACCCAGGAGGGTGGGCATCACCTTTTCCCCAGGCACCTCAGGCCCTGCCCCAGCCACCCCTGCTGCCCTCAGTGAGGAGGCCATTGACCTCCTCAGGTCCCTCACTGTTGGGCAGTCTACCATTTTGAATGCCACCCAGGGTGTAGAGAGGCAGTTGCAACAAACAAATGCATTCTTGGAGGGCATTCATTCTGGTCAGGCGGCCTTTCACCAAGCTTTTCAGACTCTGGCCTCAGCACTGATGGCAGCCATTGTCCCTGTCTCTAGCCTCCCCCCTCCAACTTCCTCCACCCGAGCCAATCCTCTGTACCTCTGCCTATCCCAAGCACACCTACAGACCAACATGCACGCATGTCAACACACAAGGGTAGCTCTAGCAAACATAAGCACCACACATCCCACAGGCACTCACGCAAGCATCACACACATGCAGACACACCAAGATCGACTGCCTCCACTGTGTCCCCCTCCTCCTCGTCTCCCTTCTCACTCCCAGTCTCGTCTACACTCACACCTGCATGCACTACATCTACAGCCACTACGTCCCTCTCCAGCACACCCACCACCACACCCCGCTCACGTTCAGTCACCACCCCCACTACCATTCACATATCCCCTGTGTCCTCTCCCAGTGTGTCTGTGACGCCCCCTCCCTAGATACACAAACGCAGGCACACACCCACCCAACAGCCATCCACCTCACGACAGCCTCCAGCGCATGCACCTTCACCCAAAGTCACCAAACGTACACTTCCTACAGCCACCATCTCCTCCTCCACTCCCAAACCCCCTCCAGCTACCTGTCCCAGTGTTTCTAAAAAACTTTTCCTGTCCACCCTTGACCTCTTTCCCACACCTCCCTCACCCCGTCCATCTCATAGGTCCCGAAGTAGCACCTCAGCCACAACATCTCAGGGACCAGTGGTGCCTGTAGTCACCGGAATCTGGAGTGCACCGGCCACCAGGGCAGCCAGTGTGGCACGGAGCCACAGCACAGACAGTCCCCCACCTGTGAAGCATCAGAAGTTGGCTAGTGCCCGGCGGGAGAGGGGGAAGACTCCAGCCACCAAAGCCGCTCCCAGGGGTCCCGTTGGGAGTGTAGAGTCAGCTGTGACACCTTCCAAGGTGGGGAAGGGCCACAAGAAACCCGGCAAGTCTGGGAATAGCAGCACAGCGGAGAAGACCGCCATCATCCCCGCCACCACCAGCCCCATCCCAGCTGCCCAGGAGGCCACCGCCAGCCCCAGCCCAGCTTCCCAGGAGGCCACCGCCAGCCCCAGCCCAGCTGCCCAGGAGGCCACTGCCAGCCCCAGCCCAGCTGCCCAGGATGCCACAGCCAGCCCCATCCCAGCTGCCCAGGAGGCCACCGCCAGCCCCAGCCCAGCTGCCCAGGAGGCCACCACCAGCACCAGCCCAGCTGCCCAGGAGGCCTTTGCCAGCACCAGCCCAGCTGGGCCATGAAGGACCGCCAGCAAAAGGCCCGTTGGCCCATGAAGGACCACCAGCAAAAGGCCCGTTGGGCCATGAAGGACCGCCAGCAGCTGAGACCCGTTGGGCCATGAAGGACCGCCAGCAGCTGAGACCCTGCAGTGTAGACCACCATCTGAAGCCCACTGAACAGGGCACCGCCATCTGAAGCACCGTGAACAGGGCACCGCCATCTGAAGCACCGCTGAACAGGACACTGCCCTCTGAAGCCCCGCTGAACAGCGCACCGGCATCTGAAGAGCCGCTGAACAGGGCACCGCCATCTGAAGAACCCCTGAACAGGGCACCACCATCTGAAGCACCGCTAGCCCATGAGCGGCAGGGGCACTGACAGAACAGGGTCCGTCACGGGGTGAATGATGGACTCTGGGCACCAGTCCCCCTCCAGAACCAGTGGAGAGATCCATCCACTGCCTCTGTCCTTAACAGGATGAAGCACTCTGGGCACCAGTCCCCCTCCAGAACCAGTGGAGAGATCCATCCACTACCTCTGTCCTTAACAGGATGAAGCACTCTGGGCACCAGTCCCCCCTCCAGAACCAGTGGAGAGATCCATCCACTACCTCTGTCCTTAACAGGATGAAGCACTCTGGGCACCATGCCCCCTCCAGAACCAGTGGAGACTGTCATCCACTTGTGATACTGTGGCTTTGTACTCTCCAGGATTGAACAGTGGGCAAACCACCCACTGTAGAGACTTGTGAGACTGTGGCTTCGCACTCCCCAGGATTGAACAGTGGGCAACCCACCCACTGTAGAGACTTGTGAGACTGTGGCTTTGCACTCCCCAGGATTGAACAGTGGGCAGACCACCCACTTTGTAGACTTGTGAGACTGTGGCTTTGCACTCCCCAGGATTGAATAGTTGGCATGTGGGCCCCTCGTGGATTTGGTGTTGTGCACTCAACCGGCTGAGGTGCCCCCCCCTTTCTCTCCCCCTGAGGTGCCTGTTTTCTTGCTCTCTGATGCCCCTGCAGTGTTCTCTCCGTCATGGTCGGGGATCTTGTGTGGGCCTCGCCCATACCGTGTGGTCCCAGTGTTCCAAGGACTTTCTTTGTGCAGTACCTGGACTACTATGCCTGGTATTTATTTTGTACATTGTGTATATATATATATTTATGCCTACTTGTTTTTAATATATTCCGATGGTTACACTCATTTTCTTTGGTCTTTGCATTCTTCTGGGTGGGTTGGGGGGTGTAACTGTAATGTATCATGATGTATTAGTGTGTGTGTTGTAGTGGGTGGGGGTGGGGGTGTTGCGTGTGTGTGTCCCTGTTTTTCCCTCCCCTCTCCCCTGTGTCGTAGGGGCAGTACTCACCGTGGTCTTCGCCGTGGCGTTCGTGCTCCTGGTAGAGGAGCAGGAAGACTATTGCAGGGAGAATTTGGAGTTCCGGTTCCAAGGTGTCCTTGTTCCTCATGGAGTGAGAAGAGGTGAGCGTTTTCCCTTCGAAATTCCAGTTTCCGCCGTGTTTTTATCCGCGGTGAATCCACCCCAGAAAAGGTGGTGGATTGGCCTGTCATAATAGTGTGGGCGGTACATTGTCTCCCGCCTGTTCTATTGGCTGTGACCGCCACGCTGTTTGTTTGTACTGCCGCGGCAGTCGGAGTGTTAAAGTGGTTATCTTTGTTGGTGGTTTCCGCCACGGTCGTAATAGCAAATTTTTTACCGCCGGCCTGTTGGCGGTCTTACCGCCGCTTTAACACCGTCCGCCAGGGTTGTAAAAGCCACCTAAGTCTACTACCAGGTAAACAGGGATGAATGAATTGCAACTTTGTGGTAAATCCGTGGAATCATATGTATACAATCAGAGGAGTGAGACCACACATGGCATCAACAGATGGATATTTGTGTAGCTTTGGCTTTCCTTCTAGAGCTATTGGCTCTATTTCTCACCACTTTGTAGCCCTATAATGTTGACTTAAAGCATGTTACCAGTTTTCTGCCTAAGCAAGAAATCAGTGTTGTGGTTCATATGTTCCTCTTCTACATACATGCCTCATCTGCAAACGAAGAAGATGGGCTCTTGATATGGAAGCTCAACCAAGACCAGTTTAAAAGTAGGTCCCAGCGAGATTTCAATTACACTGGAGTGACATGAGTAATTTTAGTAAATTCTTTTTACTCTTTGACACGGAATTACGATATTAACCTAATTACTCCTGCTTGCGTGATTAAGAATATTTTAGGGGAAAAGAATCGTATCTCAAGACCACATTTAGCCGGCAAGAGGGGTCACCTGTGCTCACCATTTGTGCCCTGCTGCATTTACTGCTATGTCTTAGCGCAAAATACATCCTCACATCCATTTTAGATGTTAGGATGCATTTTGCAATAAGAAAATAGTGCTAAATGCAGGGAGTAGGTTGGGGGAAAAACATTTAGTGAGCATGAAAGGTTGCTCACGCTTGCTATTCGTGTTCTATGCACTTAGCGTTATTTCTTAGTGCAAAAAATGCATTTGCACCCCATTTTTGACGTGATGGGGCATTTTGCATTAAAAAATAACATTAAGGGCCAGATGTAGCAAAAATCCAAATTGCGACTTGCAATTTGCATGTCCCTGCGACTCGCAAATTGCAAGTCGCAATTTGGTATGCAGAAAGGTGTCCCAGACACCTTCTGCAACTCGCAATGGGGTCGCAAGGACCCACCTCATTAATATTAATGAGGTGGGTCGCAGTTTGCGACCCCATTGCGGGTATGGGCACTCACGGGGATGGTGGCCTGCTGGAGACAGCAGACCACCATGTCTGTGACTGCTTTTTAATAAAGCAGTTTTTTTTTCTCAGTGCAGCCCGTTTTCCTTAAAGGACTTTTGTGCTATATTTACATTGTCCATAATTGTGAGTCTATTAGTGTGACACCTTCCATTGTGATCCTACACAAGTGCAAAAGGAGATGTCATTGGACATGCTGGGGTGAAGTGTCATACAGTGCAGAGGGACATGAATTACCAATGAGGTAGTGAGAGACAATCACAGGGCATTGTGACAAGGTAAACAGTGGGCTGGAGAACAGTGCTTGAGAGCAGCTGTTGCAAGACTGGCATGTTACAAAACACAGGACCTTGGTTATAAGTGGCCAGGTGGCAGGGACTAGTGCTACCGGGTACTCTTACAGGTGAAGGTGATTTGTTCCATGTCTTCATCTTCTGATGTGTGTGTTGTCTCCTCTGCCCTTGGTGGTGGTGAGTTTGAAGGGGCAACACACACCTCAGTGTTTGAAGACGTGGATTCAGAAATCCCGGTAGCTGACAACTGTGGGGCTATTAAGGCAGTACTGCAGCAAGGAGGAGCTGCTGGTTCTTAAGAATAGCAGCCACATCACTGTGGTAGGCAGCCAGGTTGGCCCTGAGGGGGTCAATATTGCATTTGTGCATGCGTTGAAAGGTTTGTTGTTGGAGGTGTTGTGTCAACTCTCTTACAGATGTGCTGCTTTCCTTCACATTTTTTTCAAGTTCTTGCAAGATAGATATTCACCCTTGCATAGCTGCTGTCTGTTCTGCAGTTGACATCATACACGATCGCACCCCCTCTAGGCTGGCGGCCATATTTTCCATCCCCACCGGCACCTCCTTGGCCAGCTCCCGCTGTACTCCAACCACAGTGTTCTCAAAGCTGGTGCCAGTGTCGTCAGAGTCCTCAGCTGGATTGGAGCTAGCAGGTCGTACAATTGGGGTGGTGGGTGGGTCCCCTGTGATGGCTGCTGTATCTGTGCTGTATCTGTGCTCCTCCTTGCGACTGAAGGTGGGGTCTGGAGGGCTCCAAGGACATCTTGGAGGGTCTGCTGGCTGATGTTTGTCAGCTCGTAATCCATGTCATCAGGGAAGTCCAGGACAGGCATATCCCCAGGAGAGCCATCGTCCTCTGCAATGAGATATTGTACAATTAGTGTGTCTGTGTTGTGGCATTTGTAATGAGACGTGCCTGCCTTCCTATTAGGTGCACATTGTGATCTTGGTTCCTGTTCATTGTTCTTGTCTTTAATATTAGCATTCTCCCAGTCCTATGCCCCACCTGCATGTCACATGTATTGTGATCGGTTTGGGGACTTGTCAGCATCACATCCTCTAGGTGTAGGATCTGCCTAAATTGTATATTGCCACCTTCTTGTCCTACTCAACCCTCTGTCTACTTCCATTTTCATGGTGAGGCCTTGCACTGGCTATGGGTGTTCTGATGGCACTTGCACCACACTTAACAATCTTGAACTGCCCCAGTCTCAGAGATTTCACATCCAGCTCTATGCTGCAGAGACCTAGCATATACTATGTATAGCATTCGCATGGCACACTACATATGTCAGCATTGGTAGTGTGTAATGTTGATGTTGGGGAATGTGTGCTACATAGGATTGCACTGATGGTCTTATCAGTGTTCCATTTCCTCTTCTGACTGCGCGGGTGTATTTCCCTAGCCGGTGACATATGTCCTCCCCCTCAATGCTGTTGTCTGAGCAGTATAACAGTTGGGCTGTTGCATGGTGTCAAAGGAGCTATTTTGACCCAGGCACATGGTGGACCCTGTTATATGCAGCATGGGTATGACATCAGTGCTGTGTACCTCATAATGTTTATAACAACGTCTGATGTTTGTAGCAACTATGGACACTCACATTTGGCAGGATTAGCACATTTGTATTGATTACAGGGGATTGATAAAGTTGTCATCCTGAACCCTCTAAGTTGGGTGTGTTTGACCATGGGCACGTAACTGCTATTAGCTACTTGACCTGCACACACAGGAGAGGTAGAAGTGGCAACTGTTGTCAATATTACATTCCACTTGCGGATATGGCCTGAAACTGTTAATTGAGCCCTAGTTCATGTAGGGAGAATACCAGCTGTTGTGTGACAGCAGGCCAGTTTTACGTTGTACCGTACCCTCCTGGACTGGCTTTACCTTACCAACATCCTTGGCATGGCAGCATACCCCCATGTAAAGGTTTTTGGTGTAGTGAAGTGCTGTGCCCCAGGTTTCCTCTGAACAGCCCATGCCCCCGTGCCGTGCCCCTTTACCCATTCCACTCCCTGAATATCATGACTTACAAGCATTGTGTAGTAGGTTTGTCCACCCCCCGAATTACAGTTAACATTTGTGCACTTTAATTCCCCATACGACTTACCCTGCATCTGTGTTGTCTCCTGGCAGTCTGTGCTGTCCTGTCCTTGAATCCCTGTGAGGATCTCCTCAGGGATGATGGCTGCCACCATCTCCTCCATGTGGTCCAGGGCCTCCTGTGGTGCAGGACTCACACCTCCAGTCTGCAGTGCTGCCTTCCTGTTCCTGGCCATCTTTTCCTTTGTCCTGCTCTTGCAGTCATGTGAGCGTTTCTTGCACTCGATGACTGTTCTCCGTACTTCTGCCACACTGTTTATCTTGTCAATAATTTGTTTGCATATTGCCTCTCTCCTACTAATTGGCAATTTAGAGGTGACAAAAAGTTGGTGCTGGTGTTCCGTCACCTATTTCACCAGTATTTCCTGCTGCTCTGCACTGAACCGACACTTTCTTTTCTTCTTCTCCCACTCCTGAGTCTTGTGTGGGTCCTTCTGGCTGGTCGTTTTTCTTTACGACGCAACGCATTCGTTTGAGTAAAAAAAAAATGACTCACACCAGTGGTTTGCGGCGCCGGGTGTCAAATATAAATTTGACACCCGAGCGGCGCAAAGAAATGGCGTTAGCCAGCGGTACATTTTTTGACGCAAAACTGCATTGTCGCAGTTTTGCGTCAAAAAGTATAATTATGGGCCAGAAAGCTAAAACAAAGGGAGGGTGCTTCTCCAGTTAAGAAACCAAACAAAGATACGGAAGAAGAGGGGTTGAAACTAGAAAACGGGTGTGTGCAAGCATGACCCAAGGATCTCATTAGAAAGCTTCTTGTTAGTGACAAGATAATTGCTATGCTGCAGCATTCTTTACCCCAATATTGAGAAAATGAGGTTGGGGTTTACGGAATAACCATCAGAAACACTTCTTTTAATAGTTGTTACTCCATACCAGCTCTGGCCTCGTAAGACAATAGAGACAGGTATGAAATTAATAGAAGCAGTACATCATTACTTAGGTGGCTTCCGATATCACCTTTGCATGTAATACCATAGATGATTCTTAATAGCCAAGAGCAAAAACAACATTCTTTAAGCCGATTATCTGACCTGTTTACTGCTCTGCTGCATTTAGGCACAGTTTTAAATACTCAGGGGGTCATTACAACATTGGCGATATAAGGCGCTTACCGCCATGCAGAAGACCGCCAATACACCACGGCGGCGGCGGTAGACCGCCACAGCTATCATGACACACATCACGGAATCCGCCGAAATTCAGACACCCACATAACACCGCCACACCAAAGGTCAGCAGAAACACGGTCTCCACCTCCACGCCAACAGAAACACGCCCATGCCATTATGACCCACTAATCCACGCGGCGGTCTTTCAACCGCGGTATTCCATTGGCAGTACACACCGCAGCGCTCAAAATACACACACATCTCCAAAACATTAGACAATTCCAAATACACACACCTGATACACATACACACACCACTCCCACACACCCAATACTATATAAAACACACACCCACATCACCCACAAACCCCTACGACCACAATTCACGAACGAAGGCCAGAGAGATAGCACAGAACAGACAACCCCATCACACAGAGGCACACAACACCATCACCCATGCAACATCCAAGCACAACACACCACATACCACTACACTCACCACACTCATCAACACATACACCACCCCACACATCACACACACCACCCCATGTCACGCCAAAGACACCCCCGCTTCTCCGAGGAGGAGCTCAGGGTCATGGTGGAGGAAATCATCCGGGTAGAGCCACAGCTATTTGGCTCAGAGGTACAGCACACATCCATAGCCAGGAAGATGGAGCTATGGCAAAGAATAGTGGACAGGGTCAATGCTGTGGGACAGCACCCAAGAAATAGGGAGGACATCAGGAAGAGGTGGAACGACCTACGGGGAAAGTGCGTTCCACGGTATCCAGGCACCACATCGCAGTACAGCGGACTGGCGGCGGACTCCCACCTCCTCCCCCTCAACTAACAACATGGGAGGAGCAAGTCTTGTCCATCTTGCATCCTGAGGGTCTCGGAGGAGTCGTTGGAGGAACGGACACTGGTAAGTCTAATCTTAACCATCATAACCTCCACCCTACCTGCATGATATCACACACCCCCACCATCACACCCTCCCCTATCACCCCAAATCCTCACTTATCTACCCATGACACCAAACACCCATCCCAACCCCAAGACCTGCATGACATAAATAAGCATGGACACCCATCACCAAAGCATGCCCACTGCACAGACCCACAACACCCCCCAACCATCAGCACACAAGCCCCCACACAGGAATGCCTGCACTGGGGTTCACGAACACCCAACCATTGCACACCATGAAATACACACATGCAATAATCATGTACTTATACCCCCGCAGGAACCCGAAGGAACGTCACCACACCAGAGGGTCCAGACAACACCACTCCACCCCCAGAAGAGGCCCACAGTGACGACAGCAGCTCTGCCCCACTGGATCTTGATGACCAGCCCGGACCATCGTGGGCCTCAGGACAGTCGGTTCCCCTTGCCCAGCCACAGCCCAACACCGAGCTTACACCCTCTGGTAACACCAGCACAGCACCCACCCAGCGGGCCCAAATCTCCCTACCCAGGACAGGTCAATCAGTGGTGTGTCCACCACTACAGGGCACCCAGGCTAACCCACCACCCCGACAACAACAGGGACCTGGGGGCAGTGATAGTGGGCACACGGTCCAGGGGACGGAGGCACAGGAACACAGGGGAACTGGGAGGGCTGCTGTGCGACAGAGGGAGGACAGGCCAAGGGAACCAACTCTCAACGAGGCCCTCTCCTCCATCATGGGAGCATACCACCACTCCCAGGAGACGATGGCCACGGTCCTGGACAAGTTGCAGGAGACCCTGCGTCTGCAGGAGGAACAATATTTGGGGTTCAGGGAGGAGCTCAGGACCATCGGCTCCGCCCTGGGCACCATCGTAGGGGTGCTAACGGACATTCAAAAGACCTTGAGGGACACCGTGACACTCCAAGGGGCCCCTGACACTAGCCACGACGATGAAATGCCCACCACCTCCGCCGGCGCTAGTGGACAGGATGCCCCGCCACAGGACCACCACACCAGCACCCCATCCCCTGCAGACGGACAACCACCACGCAAGCGGGCCCTGAGATCCAGGAACAGGACAGAGCAAGATGGCAAGACCCCTGCCAGGAAATAAGACCACCCTGTTTGTCCCCCCACTGTCCCACTTTGTTAACCTGCCCAAATCGGAACTGACCTAGCTCCACTTCCAATGCCCAGATGTGCAATGTACCTGTGAGACTAATAGACTGGACTGTGCCATGGACATTCCTCCACCATCACCCATCACCATTTTACAACCCCCTTCATTTTTTTACACTTAAATAAACACCCTTGAAACACTAAAAACAAATGGAGTCAGTTTATGATTTGTAAATCTGTATTATCAATTACAGTTTCTTAATGGGTTACCCATTGGAAGGCTAACATACCTATGTCACACATCACAAGCCCTTCAAGGATGCAAACAGTTGACACGTAGGTTACCACATTTGTGAAACTGAAATGGAAGGGGACAACTCAGTTAACAAATAGTGAGTGAAATGTCGGTACAGGATAGAGGTAGGTGTATGAAAGTTTATGTAATGGTAAAAATGAAAATGTTCTCACCTGTGTCTCACTGGAAATATTGCTGTATGACTGACTCCCTGTTGTCGTTTTCGTCTTCCTCAGCTTCATCCTCATCACTGTCCACAGGCTCCACAGGCTCCACAGGCTCCACAGCTGCCACAACACCGTCATCTGATCATCCGCCTGCAGAAAAGGCACCTGGTGTCGCAATGCCAAGTTATGGAGCATGGAGCAGGCGATGATGATGTCGCACACCTTCTTCGGTGAGTAGAATAGGGATCCACCTGTCATATGGAGGCACCTGAACCTGGCCTTCAGGAGGCCGAAGGTGCGCTCGATAACCCTCCTAGTCCACCCATGTGCCTCATTGTAGCATTCCTCTGCCCTGGTCCTGGGATTCCTCACTGGGGTCAATAGCCAGGAAAGGTTGGGGTAACCAGAGTCCCCCAATAGCCATACCCGGTGCCTCTGGAGTTGACCCATCATATCAGGGATGCTGCTATTTCGCAGGATGTAGGCGTCATGCACAGAGCCAGGGAACATAGAATTTACCTGCGAGATGTACTGGTCTGCCAAACAGACCATCTGGACATTCATTGAATGATAACTCTTCCTGTCCCTGTACACCTGTTCACTCCTGCGGGGGGGACCAGAGCTACATGGGTCCCATCAATAGCACCTATGACGTTGGGGATATGTCCAAGGGCATAGAAGTCACCTTTCACTGTAGGCAAATCCTCCACCTCAGGGAAAATGATGTATCTCCTTACGTGTTTCAGCAGGGCAGACAACACTCTGGACAACACGTTGGAAAACATAGGCTGGGACATCCCTGATGCCATGGCCACTGTTGTTTGAAAAGACCCACTTGCAAGGAAATGGAGCACTGACAGCACCTGCACGTCAGGGGGGATCCCAGTCAGATGGCGGATTGGTGACATCAGCTCTGGCTCCAACTGGGTACATAGTTCCTGGATTGTAGCACAGTCAAACCGGTAGGTCACGATTAAATGTCTCTCTTCCATTGTCAACAGGTCCACCAGCGGTCGGTACACCGGAGGATTCCGCCATCTTCTCATATGTCCCAGCTGACGGTGCCTAAGAAGGACAACAGCAAAGAAACAGTCACTATTCCTCCAGGTATGTACCCACAGTTACACACAAGACTACACCAGACACAAAACCCTTCCTGTATGTGTGTTGAGTGTAGGCCTCAGTATGTGTGACGCAGTTGAAAATGAATCCATGTGGGCCCCTGAAATGGTGGCTGCCTGACCTCTAAACTGGGACAATGGGATTGTGGGGTAACAGCGCTGGTGTTGCACACCGTCGCGGTAGGAGGTCGTAGAGCGCGGCGCAATGCTGCATTGGTTAACATTGGACCCTATGGGTCCCCGGAGCCAATGAACAGGTGCGCCGGCGGTGATGATGCGCCCCGCCAATGACGTCACCGCCGCGGACGTCACCACCATTTTCTATCTGTGCAATCACTAGATACCTGACCTTCGACAGGAGAGAACCTACACTGCTAGTGCTGCTGTGACCTCGGTTTGGAAGCGACGATGGCTGCTGCGTCTGGGGAAAGGCCCCCTGCCTTCACTGCACAGGAGTTAGAGAAACGTAAAGCATGGGAATAAATGGGCCACATGGTCAGAGTATGGAGGGGGCCACACACATTGATGGTGCAATTGGTAATGACTGTTCCTCTTCCCTTGTGCATGTCATGAAGGTCAGCGCCCACCAGAAGAGGGACATTTGGCGTGCCATCGCCAAAGAGGTCCGGACCCTGGGGGCCCACCAGAGACAGGGCACCCACTGCCGGAGAAGAAGACGGCGGAGGCTCACCTGGGGATGGCCTCCCAACGTGGGAGGGGTGCCCGTCGTACCATGACCCCCCTGATGTTCCGGATCCTGGCAGTGGCGTACCCGGAGTTGGATGGGCGCTTAAGGACATCACAGCAGACACAAGGGGGTGAGTACAACCTCATTCTGCGAACTTTGCGTGCAGTGGAGGTGTCTGGGTGGGGGAGGTGGGCTGTGGGTGTCCCTAGGCCAGGGCGAGTTAGGTAGGCAAGGCCCCTCCGTAATGTAGGCCATGTGGCACTCTACCTCACCTCAGTAAATTAGCAAGTTGAGGTATAGTTGCCCCTGTGGCATCCATGTGCGCAAATTTCCACCATTGCCATGTAGGCCATATCCCAGAAATTGCATGTACAGAGGGCACGAGCGAGGCGTTGTGCATGGGGCTGCTGCGTCTGTCTTGTCCGCCAACGGTAGCGGTATGCCATGCACTAAAACTCTCCTTGTTCTGTCTCCCCCCCTTTTCCTGCTCTCCCTGTCCTTTTGTACATCAGCATCAACAGCGGAGGTACAGTGGCACCGGAGCACGAGGGAGCTCCATCCCACATGGCCATGGAGGGCCACACCACAGACTCTGAATACACCAGTGGGACGGAGGGCGAGGGGAGCTTCACGTCAGCCACCGGATCACCAACCAGCGACACAGACTCGTCCGCCGATGGGAGCTCCCCTGTGGTGGCGGCACCATCTGTGCGCCCCACTTCTACAGGTACAGCCGCCACCCCCCCTACCAGCACCGCCCTCCCAGCAGCCCCTCAGCGTTCGCCCTGTGCCCGCTCACCCAGGAGGGTGGGCATCACCTTCGCCCCAGGCACTTCAGGCCCTGCCCCAGTCACCCCTGCTGCCCTCAGTGAGGAGGCCATTGACCTCCTCAGGTCACTCACTGTTGGGCAGTCTACCATTGTGAATGCCATCCAGGGTGTAGAAAGGGTGTTGCAACACGGTAATGCATTCCTGGAGGGCATTCATTCTGGTCAGGCTGTCCTTCAGCGAACCCTGCAATCTCTGGCCTCAGCACTGATGGCAGCAATTGTCCCTGTGTCCAGCCTCCCCCCTCCAACTTCCTCCACCCACACCCAATCCCCTGTACCCCAGCCCATCCCAATCACACCTACAGACCAGCATGCACACAAGTCAACACACAAAAGTAGCTCAGGCAAACATAGGCACCACACATCCCACAGGCACTCACACAAGCATCACACCCATACAGACACAGCAACATCCACTGTCTCCACTGTGTCCCCCTCCTCCTCTTCTCCCTCCTCCCTCCTCCCTCCCAGTGTTGTCTACACACACACCTGCATGCACCACATCTTCAGGCACTAGGACTCGCACCAGGACACCCAGCACCACACGCCGCTCACCAGCACTCACCACCTCCACTGCAATTTACACGTCCCCTATGTCCTCTCCCAGTGTGTCTGTGACGCCCCCTCCCAAAGTACCCAAACGCCGGCAATCACTCACCCAACATCCATCCACCTCACGACAGACTCCAGTACCTGCACCTGCACCCAAAACAGCTAAAGTGACACCTCCTACAACCACCTCCTCTTCCTCCACTCACAGACCCCCTCCAGCTACCCATCCCAGTGTTCATCAGGAACTGTCCCTCTGTCAAATTGACCTTTTTGCCCCTACCCCCGCTTCAATTCATCAGTCCCGTCGTAGCGCCTCAGCCAAAAAGCCTCCAGTACCAGTGGTGCGTGTTCCAGGTTTTTGGAGTGCACCGTCCACCAGGGCAGGCAGTAGGACCCGGAGCCAAGGCACTGGCAGCCCACCCCCTGTAAAGGCTCTGAAATTGGAGAGTGGACGACGGGACTGTGTCAAGACTCCTGGTGGGACAACAAGTGAAATGGGATCGAAGGCGATTGGTGAGTCAGCTGTAACTCCAAAAAAGGTGGGGAAGGTCCAGAGGAAGTCTGCCCAGCCTGTTGTGAGTGTCACGGTGGAGAAGTGCGCCATCATTTCCGGCGGTCCAGACACAACCGCCAGCACCTTCCTCACTGGTCCAGAGACCACCGCCAGAGCCAGTGCCCAGGAGGGCCCAAGTATCGTAACTGGTCCAGAGACCACCGCCAGAGTCAGTGCCCAGGAGGGCCCAAGTATCGTCACTGGTCCAGAGACCACCGCACAAGACACAGTCCAGGAGGGCCCAAGTATCGTCACTGGTCCTGAGACCACCGCCTGAGTCACAGCCCAGGTGGGCCCAAGTATCGTCACTGGTCCTGAGACCACCGCCAGAGTCACAGCCCAGGAGGGCCAAGTATCATCTCTGGTCCAGAGACCACCGCCGCTGTCACAGCCCAGGCGGGGACAGGATGCCACAGCCCCGCTGGGCAATGATGGAACGTCATGCCACACACCAACGTCCAGTGTGGAAATCGTCATGCCACACACCAATTGGTGGAAATCGTCATGCCACACACCAATGTCCAGTATGGAGATCGTCATGCCACACACCAATGTCCAGTGTGGAAATCGGCATGCCACACACCAATGTCCAGTATGGAGATCGTCATGCGACACATCAATGTCCAGTATGGAGATCGTCATGCCACACACCAATATCCGTATCAGAACCGCCATGTCAAAGCACCGCTGAACAGGGCAAAGACCGCCATGGCAAAGCACCGCTGAACAGGGCAGAGACCGCCATGGCAAAGCACCGCTGAACAGCCCAGAACCGCTATGTCAAAGCACCTCTGAACAGGGCAAAGACCGCCATGGCAAAGCACCGCTGAACAGGGCAAAGACCGCCATGGCAAAGCACCGCTGAACAGTCCAGAACCGCCATGTCAAAGCACCGCTGAACAGGGCAAAGACCGCCATGGCAAAGCACCGCTGAACAGTCCAGAACCGCCATGTCAAAGCACCGCTGAACAGGGCAAAGACCGCCATGGCAAAGCACTGCTGAACAGGGCAAAGACCGCCATGGCAAAGCACCGCTGAACAGTCCAGAACCGCCATGTCAAAGCACTGCTGAACAGGGCAAAGACCGCCATGGCAAAGCACCGCTGAACAGGGCAAAGACCACCATGTCGAAGCACCGCTGAACAGGGCAAAGACCGCCATGGCAAAGCACCGTTGAACAGGGCAAAGACCGCCATGGCAAAGCACAGCTGAACAGTCCAGAACTGCCATGTCAAAGCACCGCTGAACAGGGCAAAGACCGCCATGGCAAAGCACCGCTGAACAGTCCTGAACCGCCATGGCAAAGCACCGCTGAACAGTCCTGAACCGCCATGTCAAAGCACTGCTGAACAGGGCAAAGACCGCCATGTCAAAGCACCGCTGAACAGGGCAAAGACCGCCATGGCAAAGCATCGCTGAACAGTCCAGAACCGCCAAGTCAAAGCACCGCTGAACAGGGCAAAGACCGCCATGGCAAAGCACCGCTGAACAGGGCAAAGACCGCCATGGCAAAGCACCGCTGAACAGTTCTGAACCCCCATGTCATAGCACTGCTGAACAGTCCAGAACCGCCATGTCAAAGCACTGCTGAACAGTCCAGAACCGCCATGTCAAAGCACCGCTGAGCAGGGCAAAGACCACCATGTCAAAGCACCGCTGAACAGGGCGAAGACCGCCATGGCAAAGCTCCGCTGAACAGTCCAGAACCGCCATGTCAAAGCACCGCTGAACAGGGCAAAGACCGCCATGGCAAAGCACCGCTGAACAGTCCAGAACCGCAATGTCAAAGCACCGCTGAACAGGGCAAAGACTGCCATGGCAAAGCACCACTGAACAGTCCAGAACCGCCATGTCAAAGCACCGCTGAACAGGGCAAAGACCGCCATGGCAAAGCACCGCTGAACAGGGCAAAGACCGCCATGGCAAAGCACCGCTGAACAGTCCAGAACCGCCATGTCAAAGCACCGCTGAACAGGGCAAAGACCGCCATGGCAAAGCACCGCTGAACAGGGCAAAGACCGCTATGGCAAAGCACCGCTGAACAGTCCTGAACCCCCATGTCAAAGCACTGCTGAACAGTCCAGAACCGCCATGTCAAAGCACTGCTGAACAGTCCAGAACCGCCATGTCAAAGCACCGCTGAACAGGGCAAAGACCACCATGTCAAAGCACTGCTGAACAGTCCAGAACCTCCATGTCAAAGCACCGCTGAACAGGGCAAAGACTGCCATGGCAAAGCACCGCTGAACAGGGCAAAGACCGCCATGGCAAAGCACCGCTGAACAGTCCAGAACCGCAATGTCAAAGCACCGCTGAACAGGGCAAAGACTGCCATGGCAAAGCACCACTGAACAGTCCAGAACCGCCATGTCAAAGCACCGCTGAACAGGGCAAAGACCGCCATGGCAAAGCACCGCTGAACAGGGCAAAGACCGCCATGGCAAAGCACCGCTGAACAGTCCAGAACCGCCATGTCAAAGCACCGCTGAACAGGGCAAAGACCGCCATGGCAAAGCACCGCTGAACAGGGCAAAGACCGCTATGGCAAAGCACCGCTGAACAGTCCTGAACCCCCATGTCAAAGCACTGCTGAACAGTCCAGAACCGCCATGTCAAAGCACTGCTGAACAGTCCAGAACCGCCATGTCAAAGCACCGCTGAACAGGGCAAAGACCACCATGTCAAAGCACTGCTGAACAGTCCAGAACCTCCATGTCAAAGCACCGCTGAACAGGGCAAAGACTGCCATGGCAAAGCACCGCTGAACAGGGCAAAGACCGCCATGGCAAAGCACCGCTGAACAGTTCTGAACCCCCATGTCATAACACTGCTGAACAGTCCAGAACCACCATGTCAAAGCACTGCTGAACAGTCCAGAACCGCCATGTCAAAGCACCGCTGAACAGGGCAAAGACCACCATGTCAAAGCACCGCTGAACAGGGCGAAGACCGCCATGGCAAAGCACCGCTGAACAGTCCAGAACCGCCATGTCAAAGCACCGCTGAACAGGGCAAAGACCGCCATGGCAAAGCACCGCTGAACAGGGCAAAGACCGCCATGGCAAAGCACCGCTGAACAGTCCAGAACCGCAATGTCAAAGCACCGCTGAACAGAGCAAAGACTGCTATGGCAAAGCACCGCTGAACAGGGCAAAGACCGCCATGGCAAAGCACCGCTGAACAGTCCAGAACCGCCATGTCAAAGCACCGCTGAACAGGGCAAAGACCGCCATGGCAAAGCACCGCTGAACAGGGCAAAGACCGCCATGGCAAAGCACCGCTGAACAGTCCAGAACCGCCATGTCAAAGCACCGCTGAACAGGGCAAAGACCGCCATGGCAAAGCACCGCTGAACAGGGCAAAGACCGCTATGGCAAAGCACTGCTGAACAGTCCTGAACCCCCATGTCAAAGCACTGCTGAACAGTCCAGAACCGCCAATTCAAAGCACTGCTGAACAGTCCAGAACCGCCATGTCAAAGCACCGCTGAACAGGGCAAAGACCACCATGTCAAAGCACCGCTGAACAGGGCGAAGACCGCCATGGCAAAGCACCGCTGAACAGTCCAGAACCGCCATGTCAAAGCACCGCTGAACAGGGCAAAGACCGCCATGGCAAAGCACCGCTGAACAGGGCAAAGACCGCCATGGCAAAGCACCGCTGAACAGTCCAGAACCGCAATGTCAAAGCACCGCTGAACAGGGCAAAGACCGCCATGGCAAAGCACCGCTGAACAGGGCAACGACCGCCATGGCAAAGCACCGCTGAACAGTCCAGAACCGCCATGTCACAGCACCGCTGAACAGGGCAAAGACCGCCATGGCAAAGCACCGCTGAACAGGGCAAAGACCGCCATGGCAAAGCACCGCTGAACAGTCCAGAACCGCCATGTCAAAGCACCGCTGAACAGGGCAAAGACCGCCATGGCAAAGCACCGCTGAACAGGGCAAAGACCGCCATGGCAAAGCACCGCTGAACAGTCCTGAACCACCATGTCAAAGCACTGTTGAACAGTCCAGAACCGCCATGTCAAAGCACTGCTGAACAGACCAGAACCGCCATGGCAAAGCACCGCTGAACAGTCCTGAACCGCCATGTCACAGCACCGCTGATCAGGGCAAAGACCGCCATGGCAAAGCACCGCTGAACAGGGCAAAGACCGCCATGGCAAAGCACCGCTGAACAGTCCAGAACCGCCATGTCAAAGCAACGCTGAACAGGGCAAAGACCGCCATGGCAAAGCACCGCTGAGCAGGTCAAAGACCGCCATGGCAAAGCACCGCTGAAGAGGGGAAAGACCGCCATGGCAAAGCACCGCTGAACAGTCCTGAACCCCCATGTCAAAGCACTGCTGAACAGTCCAGAACCACCATGTCAAAGCACTGCTGAACAGTCAAGAACCGCCATGTCAAAACACCGCTGAACAGGGCAAAGACCGCCATGGCAAAGCACCGCTGAACAGGGAAAAGACCACCATGGCAAAGCACCGCTGAACAGGGCAATGCACCGGGTAGGAATGAATGGCCCACCACATCAGGCATCATTATCCCATGTGCAGCTGGGACAGTGACAGGACACTACCTTTCACGGGTAGACTCATCCAGTCTGGGCACCAGTCAACCCCCAGTACCAGTATGGACCTGCATCAACTTGAGAGACTGTGGCTTTGCATTCCCCAGGATGGCACAGTGGGCAACCCACCCACTGTAGAGACTTGAGAGACTGTGGCTTTGCACTCCCCAGGATGGCACAGTGGGCAACCCACCCACTGTACAGACTTGAGAGACTGTGGCTTTGCACTCCCCAGGATACATCAATGGGCATGGAGCCCCGTCGTGGATCTGGCTTTACATTCATCTGGCTGAGGTGCCCCCCCTTCCTTTCCCCCTGAGGTGCCTGTAGTGTTTCTATCTGATGCCCCGGCAGTGTTCTCTCCGATTTTGGTCAGGTATCTATTGTGGGCCTCGCCCATGCATTTTTGGACTGTTTGTGCACGGACATTGTTGTGTACATATCTGCAATACTTCTCGGATTGTATATGTAAATATGAGTGATTTTGGAATACATATATTTGTATATTTTTGTATGACATGTATAGTGGCACATTACAAAGTTTGCCCGAAATTCGCATTGTCTTTGCATTCTTCCGGGGGGATTGTGGGTTGTTACTGTTATGTTTGTGACTGCATTGGTGTGTATGTTGTAATATGTGAGGGTGGGGGTGTTTGGTGGGTGTCCCCCTAACTTTTGCCTCCCCCGTGTCGTAGGTGCAGTACTCACCGGTATCTTCTGCGCCTATGTCGCTGTTGGTCGTGAAGGAGCAGAAAGACAAGGGCAGGTAGTATTTGCAGTTCCGGGTCCATGGAGTTGTCGTTCCTTGTGGGATGTGTAGAAGGTGAGCGTTTTCCCATAGCAAAAGCTGTTTCCGCCGTGTTTTTGTCCACGGTGAATCCGCCCCGGAAAAGGTGGCGGATTGGCCTGTTGTGATACTGTGGGCGGTACATTGTCTTCCCCCTGTCTGTTGGCGGTGACCGCCACGCTGCTTGTCTGTACCGCCGTGGCGGGCAGTGTGTTAAAGTGGCTGTCTTTGTTGGCGGTTTCCGCCAGGATCATAATTCCCTTTTTTTGTCCGTCTGACTGTTTGCGGTATTACCGCATCTTTAACACCATCCGCCAGGGTTGTAATGACCACCTCAGTCTACTACCAGGTAAACAGGGATGAATGAATTGCAACTTTGTGGTAAATCCGTGGAATAGTATGTATACAATCAGAGGAGCGAGACCACACATGGCATCAACAGATGTATAATTGTGTAGCTTTGGCTTTCCTTCTAGAACTATTGGCTCTCCCTAATGTCTTGGACCAAGAAGTGTGGCTCGCATCCTTGTCTGGTTTGCCCACGTACTACAAACTCAGAACCAGTAAGAGCAGTCTAGCGCCTACATCCTCGCAGGCAAATCCAGGACATCCTATAAACAAGTATTAACCTAGCGGAATAGGCACACATACTCTGGATGCCACATTCTGAAAGTTTATTTAAATGACACTTCTGTTATAGTAGGTAGCACCACTGTCAATTGCTTCAATGTTCCATCGGGGTCTCCCGAAATTACAGTCTATACATGTAAACCCTGACAGGAAAGCATAATGATTCCAGCAATTGGTATGGGCAGATGTCTGTGGGCATTTTCAAATGCCCCTGGTCGGTAACTAGGGTGACTTGAATTTTCTCACCATTTTGTAGCCATATAATGTTGACTTAAGGCATGTTACCAGTTTTCTGCCTAAGCAAGAAATCAGTGTTGTGGTTCAAATGTTCCTCTTCTACATACATGCCTCATCTGCAAACGACAAGGATGGGCTCTTGATATGGAAGCTCAACCAAGACCAGTTTAAAAGTAGGTCCCAGCAAGATTTCAATTAAACTGGAGTGACATGAGTAATTTTAGTAAATTCTCATTACTCTTTGACACGGAATTACGTTAATAACCTAATTACTCCTGTTTGCGTGATTAGGAATATTTTAGGGGAAAAGAATCGTATCTCAAGACCACATTTAGACGACAAGAGGGGTCACCTGTGCTCACCATTTGTGCCCTGGTGCATTTACTGCTATGACTTAGCGCAAAATGCATCCTCACATCCATTTTAGATGTTAGGATGCATTTTGTACTAAGAAAATAGTGCTAAATGCAGGGAGTAGGTTAGGGAAAAAAACCTACCCCAGGAAAGCATTTAGTGAGCGTGAAAGAGTTGATGACGCAGAAAAGAAGGTCTAACAAATATTCATATATCATATAATCAAAATCGTATAAGGTAGTGTGATTTTAGCAAAGAAAAATAATGTATGTGGGAAATTGTGCCCACTGAGTAGATCGCAAATATTATAAACAAGCTTATATTAATCATGGAGAATAGAAAATGTAGTAATCCCTCATAACTACAAATGTATTCTATGATTTTCTTGTCAAAACTGTTATATGCTTAGCTTAAATTTAGTAGAGGCTTTGGCCTAGTCGCCTGGTCTCAAATTTAACTGCGTGGTTTTCACTTTTATTAACAAAAGTACGTTATTCTGTATTTTTCCAGTAGAGATGACTAATACACTTATCTCCAAGGTTTCGTGCTAGGCCGGT
Organism: Pleurodeles waltl; assembly: GCF_031143425.1. Classification (NCBI taxonomy): domain Eukaryota; kingdom Metazoa; phylum Chordata; class Amphibia; order Caudata; family Salamandridae; genus Pleurodeles; species Pleurodeles waltl. The sequence goes on from NC_090448.1 coordinate 855,393,901, forward strand.
TTCATCCCCTTTGATACAAGGTCAGTTTCTGCAGGTGCGGACAATAAAAGTACTGATACCGAAATAATTGGCAAACTTTGTTGCAACTTGTGTTCCAAGGTTCCAAGGACAATGTATGCATAAATGAGTACTAGGAGAAAGACACTTTTCATTGGTCAAATTGAAGCCACCCTATGAACCCTCCAATGGAAGACCCTGAAGAAGTTTTAATGTTTCTTACTTAAACCCACCGGACAAAGAGAAGTCAGCCATTTTCCTTGATGCCATCTTTGAAGCCAAATGCCAGACGCCATCTTAGACGACATCCTGATGCCCTTTTCTCTATTCCAGAGAAAGAGACTTTAAGAATTCTCACCCTAGAGACTTTAACTTTAAACCTGCCCCATCTTGTCCATGCAGTAACTTTGCCCCATTCTCCTTGCTGCCGCAAGGAAACTTGCCCTTACTTTGCCCCTTTGAAATCCGCCCCATGCTGATCAAACCGGTACCTGAAGGACGAAGACTTTCTTGAATGCTTATTGTATTTGGTAATTATGAAAGGATAATTGTATTATGCATTGTGTTTTTCCTTTTAGGTACCAACTGCTATTTTGATAGGGCCCAAGCTAGAAGTTTTCCAAATTTGTGTTGACTAAATTCGTTTTGCATGAAGCCCCACATGCCAATGCTAATTAGAGGTTAGTTGAGGTATTCACTTGATGCACCATGTTGAATTGAAATCTTGTTATGCTGAACGATGTATGCAATTAGTCAAATTCAGTTACTCACATTAGTGATTTACATTGCTATAACTGAGTGTATCATAATCCAGATTTTGCGTAGATTGCGTTTCTTCCGCCGTTATGGACAGCTAGTAATGTTCGTATACATATATCATTTGATTTTGAGACTCCTATATATTGCGTTTGCTTTGTTAATATATGGAAATAAACTCATTAACTTTTAATAAACCGGTGGTGCATCAAAATACCAACTGTTATTGATTCCTAATGTGTTATTTTGATCTATTAATTAAATGTTGGGTATTGATTACAATAGTAATTGATTATTGATTTAAGTGATACGACTATTCCAGGATGAGGAGAGCCCAACTCGGCTAAAAGGTTCACCGACCTCCAACGTGTCCAAGTACAAGTAATTTATAAGGGCTGGATGCGTTATCAGTAGATGGTAGCAGAGATTGATGGTTTCGCCCTTTGGGACCCCATCCGAACAATAGATGGAGTCAAGTTCGAATTTTCTTTGATAAAACAAGTTGGAGAGATGATGATGCCCTAAATCCCCAATGATTTTCCCGGAATCTCGGAGCTTGCGAATGGAGGAAATGGAGGTGTGAGAATGTTTCCGGCGTTTCTAGTGACGGTATGAGAGAAGTTAGGGTTTTGCGCTTGCACAGTTTATTGCTGCATATTAATTGAGAAGTTTGTAAGGATTTTAGGGGGTTACGAACTCCAAATAAAAGATTTTAGAGGAGTGCTACTCCAAAGTGTCCACATGGTTGTTGATGTTGAGACGGGCCCTGCGAGGTCAAGAGACTCCGGAGTATGTTGAAAAGTGTATGAGACACTTGATTGATGTTGTAATCTGTTCGGTTTAAATAGGTTGATCGGGCGTGGTCAACAAGTTAGTATGAATATTGAGGAATGAAAGAAAATTTTCGACTTTGAGATTTGACTAATTCTAAGGTGCACTAGAATAGTTCATTGGTCAGTTGAGAGTAAAGTTTGTAGGTCAAATTTTGCTTGCGAAAGCGGGAATCCGAGAAAGATGGAATAACTGCAGAGGCTAGTGAAAAATCCCTAAGGTTTCTGAAGCGATTTTATTACCCTTCATGTAGTAAACCGACAGATTTGTTTTCTTCTTTTTGGTTAGTGATCGCGATATATTGCAGAAATTAGTTTTGAGTGAAGCTGGATGAAGGAGGACAAGCCGCAGGACTTTGTCAGCTGCAGTGTGTGGGTGTGACGTCACTAGGAGCCGCGCTGGGATAGGTTGGTCGGTGAGAAGGGTCGCACACGGATTGGACGCAGTCCGTGAAGCGCAATTGGTGGGGAAAGGCAAGCGAAGAGTATTCCGGGAATTAAAGTCACTTCTTGATTACATATTTTAGAAAAATAAAAGACGGAAAGATAAAAAATTTCAAAGCGTTTAAGAGTGCCTTGAGGGGACATGTATATATTAAAGCAAATGTAGGAGAAGAAACACTGCCTGAGGGAACACCAGCTTATATTGTGATTGAAGAAAAAGGTGTCGCACCATGTCTTTGGCTAAAGCAATGGTGCAAATTAACAGAGAAGCATGGAAGTGTAGCGTTCCCTATCCATGGGTTGTTTAATGTAAGAGTTTTGGAGAATCTAAGATTTGCGTTATACGACATGAAAGTACCTCCAAGACCAGCACAGTTTGAGGCATTAGCAATTTGGGAGCTAATAGCTAGAAACCAATAACAAAAGAAATTTGAGACAAGAATAAGAAAAGTAGAAAAGACACTAGCGGATGCTACATGGGATAGCACAAAAAAGGTTTGGAGATCAGACGTATTGCAGGGAATTAAATTGTTTCCAGCAATCACTGACGAAGCAGAGGCGGAAGGAAGGAAAGTTACCTATAAAACAAACAGGAGTCAGTCCAGAGATAGAGAAAACAACAGAAATTCGAAAAGATCAGACGAGTCAGACGATGAGGAGTTCATTATACAATTGCTAAATGATCCCCCGCCACCATATGTGGAAAGCGAAAAAGGCTCAAGCATTAGTACTGCCCCTCCAGAACCAATACAAGGTAATATGACACCGAATTTGAGAATATCACAGAGACAGAGCAGTTCCAATATGCCTTTTTCACCACAAATACCACAAATTCAGAGAATATATCCTGACGTGCCTAAATTGAAACCTGTTGATAAATATCAGCTGCAGGTTCAAAGGCTCTGCTGTGATGAGCATAATCTGGGAATGACTTCTGATTTAGTGGCCCAGGGAGGACAGAATTATCAAAGACCGACATTGATTCAGGCCAAATCAACACAAATTTTGATGCTTCAAAAGCAGGTACAAGAAGTGCCTAGGTACACTCGAGTAACAGAAAGCCAGTTAGGTATGCCAGCAATGATGAACCATAATGTGGGGATTAACATGCCACAGAATTCGGGGAACAGACACAATCCAGGTGCAATATCTCTGCCTAACACTGTAGGGCCGCCAGTGCCATCGTATATACAGGCAAAACCAAACGTATGTGATCAAGGGGTAATGACACAAAATAAGACAGGGAGAAGATGCATAGAAAACACTCCAGAAACGACTCCGGTAGAGACACTGCCAAATGGATCTGGGTCCTTGTCGGAATTTAGTCCAATTCCAATTTGTGCTCCGTCGGCTGTGGTAAGGTCAAATCCACCACTAATAGTGCCGTTAACTTCAAAAACTGAAACGTTACAGCAACCATCAGTAGCAGTTGATGTAAGTGCTACTTTGATGGAACTGAACGCACAACAGCTAACACAATGGTTCAACAGTTTGAACTCCCCACAGAGTACATCCAGTGGGAAGGGAGAAGAATACCTGAATAAAATAAGATTGGGTATGGAAGCAGATGAACTAGTAGAGGGAACAATGGGTCTGAACAGGTTAGAATCATACAAAGAAGAAGAGCTGAGATACATGTGCCCTAGGATTATAAGAGAAGTAAGTAGTATACATAAGAAGTTACAAGAAATTGCAGACAGAAACAAGATCAATATAGGTAAGACCAAACACTTGAGCAGAAGTTACAGGCTAGACTTTGAGGCAAAGGATTTTGAACACATGAGATCTGCGGGGATGAAAACGCACCTTAAGGAGATACTGCAGAGCGCGCAGGTCTGGAGATGTCTAGATAAGTGGGAAAGTAGATGGGTTAAGAAAAAGGACAAAAAGAAAGAAAATACCCCAGATCGGAATGAAAAAGCACAACAGAATGACGACCTGATAACCATGTTGCCAATGAGAGAGACAGCAGGGGGAAAACTTGTACATGTACCGTGGCACAGGTGCGATATTCAATCCTTTACGTATGATTTCCCTAAACTAAGAGAGAAACCGATCGAATGGTATCAACAAACAGATAGATTTGTGAAACTCGCAAAATGTCTTTGGGAAGACCTGAATACTTTATTCGAAATTGTGGTTCCGGCAGATTTATGGGAAGATTGTAAAAGGGCTGTAGGTTGGACAACAAGTGAACCAGAAAGAGATAGAGACACAGGTGCACCATCACCTACGGTAATGAGTTTATACCATAAGGTGATTGAGCACTTGAAAACAAAGGTTGTGTCGAAAAATGTGGATTGGCAGAGGATTGACAGAACAGCACAAGAGGTTAAAGAGTCAATACATGCATACTATGAGAGATTGTTGAAAGCGTTTAAAAATTACAGTGGCACGGAAACGATTGAGGCAAAGGACATGCTCCATTTTGTGTTCAGATTTGTGGAAGGATTGAGACCCGAAATTAGCCAGATGATTAAAATGCATTTGATCTATTGGCCGTCAAAATCGATCTATGAAGTGTTGAACTATGCAAAATACTGCAGTGATGAGATTGAGACAAAGCAGAAAAGGTTGAAAGAAAAAGTGATGGTGATGCAGCTTAGAGCAGCTCAGACAGGTCTGCAAGGTTTGCAAGGGTTTCAACAACAGTTGCCGCAGCTGCAACAGCTGGGAAATGCTATGTTTCAGCCACAGATGAGAGGTAGAGGCCGAGGAGGTTTTGTGAATAAAGGTCCTGTTTTAAATACTGTTATGCTTCCAAATGGTATACAGGCAATGAAGAAGGTGATGCCGTGTCACACGTGCGGAATCGTCGGGCATTGGAAACGGGAGTGCCCAATGATGGTGCAGGAAGATGAGGTCAGCAAAACAATGATGTCAATGCATTTCAGAAGATGAGAGGACCGAAATTGAGAGGTCCAAATCCAAATTTTCAAAATAATGTAAATCAGATGCAGGGTTTACAACCCATACAACCGCAGCAGGTGCAATTGCCCAGTGCACAAATGGTACAGTTGCAGCCAATGCAACAGCAGTTTCCCATGGTACCTAATCAGCAAATGCAAATACCCTTAGCACCAATGAATCAGCAACAAGTAATGCTTCCTCAGCAGGTCACGGGTCAAGGAGTGAATCAAAATGACACAGTACACCAATTCCTGCTACACAGTGAGAATGGAATAAACAATGAATGGGAGAGTGAAAGTTCAGAAGAGGAGGGAAATTGTATGCTTGCAGCATCTTTGGAAGTTGATCAAAAGGGACCGTATGTGGAAGGAAGAGTTGTGGGTCACAGAGTTTCATTCTTGGTTGACACAGGAGCTACATACTCTACGGTCAGAAGTATCGAAGTACCAAATTTGCCACTTTCAGGGAGAACAGTCCAGGTAGTGGGAGTAGCAAATAGGTATCTGACAAACCCAATCACAGATCCAGTGCATGTCAGAATTGGCAACTATCAAGGGTCGTATAAATTTGTGGTGTGTGACTCGAGTCCAATATCCCTGCTAGGAAGAGATTTATTGTGCAAATTGGGATGCTCGATTACGTGTTCAAATGATGGAATTAAAATCCAGACAAACAGTGATGGGGAAGAAGAGGACAGTTTAGGAGGGGTTGAAGTGTAGACTGTCGATGAAGAGTATCCCCTGATTACTCTTTATCCAATGCTCACTGAAGCAGATATTCCAGCTGAGTTACAGGAAACAGTTGAAAAGGAAGTGTGGGATATGACAGGGAAAGAAGTAGGATTGGTCAAAAAGGTAGAACCAGTGAAAGTGACTGTAAAACCCAATGTAAATTTTCCCCAGACCCCACAATACCATATGGCACAAGACACCCTCATAAAAGTCACCCAACTCATTGATGAGTTTGTAAAACAGGGAGTACTGAAAGAAGTGTTAAGTAGTCCATGTAATTCACCAATCATGGGACTAATAAATCTGAGTGGAAAGGTCCAGATTGTTCAGGATTTGAGGAAAATAAATGACATAATAGTCAAATGTTGTCCCGTAGTACCAAATCCAGCTGTGATAATGTTTCAAGTTCCCTGTGATGCTGAGTGGTTCTCAGTCATCGACTTATCACAAGCATTCTTTTCTGTGCCTCTTCATGAGGACAGCCAATTTCTCTTTTGTTTCAAATTCCTAGACAGAGTTTATTGTTGGTGTCGAATTCCTCAAGGATTTTCGGAGTCACCATCAATTTCCAATCAGATTCTAAAGAAAGATTTGGAATCATTGGAACTACCATTTGAATCAGTCTTGGTACAGTACATTGACGATTTGCTGATCGCATCTAAGACAGAAAATGACTGTACAGCTGACACCATTGCCCTATTGAACCATTTGGGAAGGAACGGACACAAAGTATCCCCTTCAAAATTACAGTTCTGCCAGAAGAAAGTGAAATATTTGGGTCACCAAATAGAGAAAGGGTCAAGAAGAATTATGAAAGAGAGAATAACAAGTGTACTTCAAATGAGTCCACTGAAGACGAGAAGGGAGGTGAGAAAGTTTTTGGGCATGGTGAGTTACTGTCGCCAATGGTTTCCCAATTTTTCGGCTCTTGCCAAACCTTTGCTGAAACTGACCCAGAAAGATGTGCTGGATGAAATAGAGCTGAAAAGAGATGAGATGGATGCTTTTATTGAATTGAAGGAATGCATGTGCAGGGCTCCAGCTTTAGGTATGCCTGATTACACAAAGCCTTTTACATTGTTTTGCCATGAACGTGATGCATGTTCCTTGTCTGTCTTGACTCAAGCCCATGGTGGCGTAAATAGACCTGTAGCATATTTTTCAGCTACTTTGGATCCGGTCACAGCAGCACTGCCAGGGTGCTTGCGTGCCGTAGCAGCAGTTGCTATCAGCCTAAATAAGAGCGAAGGAATAGTGATGGGACATCCTTTAACAGTCATGGTCCCTCACTCAGTCGAGATACTTTTGACACGTTCCCGAACACAGCACATGACCGGTGCTAGGCTTACAAGGTACGAGCCAATAATTCTGGGATCACCTACTGTCCAGCTGAAAAGGTGCACTAAGCTGAATCCAGCAACATTGTTTCATAGTGAAAATGTTGAAATTGAGAACGCTGAAGACATTGAGCACGACTGTCTTCAGGTGACTGAACTTTGTACAAAACCAAGACCTAATATCAAAGACACCCGATTGGAAGAAAACGATCAAGTTATTTTTGTTGATGGTTCATGTTTAAGAGATGCACTAGGAATATTGAAAGCAGGATATGCTGTATGTACAATAACAGGTGTTCTGGAAGCATCTTGGCTTCAAAGAGTTTCAACTTTCCGCATTAATGAAAGTCACCATTTACACTGACAGCCAGTACGGATTTGGAATAGTGCATGACATTGGACAGTTGTGGTCACAAAGAGGCTTCATGACCTCTTCAGGATCACCAGTTAAAAATTGTGAAAGAATAAGAGAATTGTTACATGCCATCCAGTTACCAGGAGAAGTAGCAGTGGTAAAATGCAGTGAACACTCAAAATCACAAGACTATGGGGGTCATTCTGACCCTGACGGGCGGCGGAGGCCGCCCGCCAGAGTTCCCCCCTCCGAAATACCGCTCCGCGGTCAAAAGACCGCGGAGGGTATTCTACGTTTTTCCCTGGGCTGGCGGGCGATCGCCAAAAGACCGCCCGCCAGCCCAGGGAAAAACTCCCTTCCCACGAGGATGCCGGCTCGTAATCGAGCCGGCGGACTGGGAAGGTGCGACGGGTGCTGTTGCACCCGTCGCGTATTTCACTGTCTGCCAAGCAGACAGTGAAATACTTGTAGGGGCCCTCTTACGGGGGCCCCTGCAGTGCCCATGCCAGTGGCATGGGCACTGCAGGGGCCCCCAGGGGCCCCGCGACCCCCCCTACCACCATCCGGTTCCCGGCGGGCGGACCGCCGAGAACTGGATGGCGGTAGGGGGGGTCGGAATCCCCTCGGCGGCGCAGCTAGCTGCGCCGCCTTGGAGGATTCAAAAGGGCGGCGGTACACTGGCGGGAGACCGCCAGTGTTGCCGGTCCGACCGCGGCTTTACCGCCGCGGTCGGAATGCCCTGCGGGGCACCGCCGGCCTGTCGGCGGTGCTCCCGCCGACCCTGGCCCCGGCGGTCTAAGACCGCCGGGGTCAGAATGACCCCCTATGTTTCTTTGGGAAATGGATATGCAGATCAAGTCGCAAGGTTTTGCGCATTGAACTGTATATTGCTCAGAGATGAATGGAACTTGATAAATGAGCCAGAACTTGAACAAAGTGAAGCTTTTGCTCTAAAGGTTGTAGATACAATCGATTAATTGAAATCCTTACAGAACGATGTTAGTGAAGATGAGCAACTCTCATGGAGCAAATTACAATGCGGAAAGAAACCAGATGATTTGTGGGTTTCAAGTGAAGGGAGATTGGTTCTGCCAAACCGTCTTTTGACACAGTTAGCCAGATTATACCATGGACAAGCCCATCTTGGAAGGGACGCCATGGTTAGACTATTCAAAATTGATTGGTTTAATCCCAAATTCCGTCAAGTTGCTAAAGCAGTTTGTCATCGTTGCGTCATTTGCCAAAAAATGAACGCAGGGAAGGGAACTGTAGTAAATTTGAGCCACATTGGAAGAGCAGGTGGTCCATTCAGCAGGATGCAAATGGATTTTATTGAAATGCCTGTGCATGGAGGCTTGAAGTATGTGTTGGTTTGATTTTGAGACTCATATATATTGGGTTAGCTTTGTTAATATAGGTAAATAAACTCATTAACTTTTAATAAACCGGTGTGGTTATTCATGACTGAAAGGTCATGGTGCGTCAAAATACCAACTGTTATTGATTCCTAATGTGTTATTTTGATCTATTAATTAAATATTGGGTATTAATTACAATAGTTATTGATTATTGATTTAAGTGATCCGACTATTCCAGGAGGAGGAGAGCCCAACTCGGCTAAAAGGTTCACCGACCTCCAACGTGTCCGAGTACAAGTAATTTATAAGGGCTGGACACGTTATCAGTGTTCTATGCACTTAGTGTTATTTCTTAGCGCAAAATGCGTTTGCACCCCATTTTTGACGTGATGGGGCATTTTGCATTAAAAAATAACATTACATGCAGAATTACTCTTCATGCATAATTGTGGATAATATCACAGCATTTTTAGATAGTGCTGTGTGATTACACTATACTGAATAATGTAAGTTACGGACACCCCTATGCAAAAGGCGCCTATCCCTTGGGGACCACAGGGGTGTGTCCTTCCTTAACTATACAGGCCCATTCTCAATAATTTTGTCTCTAAGGGTCTGATTTAGATCTTAGCAGAGCGGTTACTCCATCGCAACGGTTACGGATATCCCGTCCCCCAAAATCTAAATACCGTAGGAAACAATGGTTTTTATATTCTGGTGGATGGGATATCCATTACTGTTGGCACAGAGTAACCCCTCCACAGGGATCTAAATCAGGCCCTAATGGCTAGTGACTGTCTGATGCCACCAATATTAGACATGGCAGGCTGTTGAGGTGATGATTATAAATTCAGAGGAACTCAAATACCAAATGAAGTAAGTTTATTTGTAAAAAATTCAGGAGCCCACGTCCCGCATGTCCAGCCTCCAAGCAATCCACACCGCAACTGACTCTGCTGCCGCTGGATACCGTGAGGAAGGAACATAGGGCATGAGCCATTACAAAGCGAACATGTATAATGTAAATACAGTGCAAGATGGCGAGCTGCCGAACCTGAAGCATATACACTATAGGAGGACAAACTAAAGTAAGCATGACAAAGGACTAATGGCATCTATCATTACAGGCATCTATCACTGGCAGAAACCAAACATCAAAAAGCGACAGCTCGCCATACACAGGCCCTCATTAGGAGTTTGTCGGGTGGAAAAGGCCACCTGCCAAAACTGCCAAACTACCGCAGGTCAGGAGACCACTAGTGTGGTGTCCTTCCTGCTGGCCCTATTATGAGTTTCCCACTGGGCCAGCCGATATAAACACAGTTTCCGTCCTCTGGCCCAGCGGGAAATGCACATCAACATTGGCGCCGGCTTGTAATATGCCCGGCGGCAATGCTGTTGTGCATATAATGCACCAGCACCCGCCGCGTGAATTGCTGTCTGCAAAGCAGACATTGCTTTGCTGGACCAGGCTGACCTGGGGGGCCCCCACCCTGCCCATACCAAGTGCCCCCGGTTCCCCATCTCTGCCAGCATTTACATGGCAGTAAAACTGCAGTGTAAAAACAGGAGGAGAGAGGGGTCGTAATCCCCACAGCAGCGTTGCACTGGTGGATTGGGACTGCCTGGTAGATCGCGACTTTCGCCACAGTCGTAATATCACGATCAGACTGCCGCTGTGGTGGCGGTCATACTGCAACCGTGACCCTGGTGGTCTGGTGATCGCCAGGGTCATAATGAGGCCCACAGTGTCTACAATCTCCTGCACCTGGCTTCATGTCAACTCACGCTAAGTTCCTCTGGAAAATTCTACTTTGTTCTTACACTTTTGCTCTATAACCAGTCAGAATACAACAGTCCCGTACATCATCCCAAAATCTTAAACTCTTATGCTTCTTTGACAAACAGATACATTTTCTAGTTACCTCCCAGACCTCTAAACATGTAGATTACTTAAAACTTTGTAAACGTTCTTGTCTCACAGCCCCTTAAAGTTGCACTCACTCACTCACTTACCTTAGAGACACTGGTCCTACAATTGTATTATAGTGTTTGTGGGTTGAAGTGGATTGCATTATTTGCTTGCTAAACCACACCTAATCACAAGTGAACGCAACTGTGATATTTGTACAGTGGTATATTTTAGATACAAGTTAGTATAGCACATGAGAATTCCATGGAGTCAGTTTAAAAGACATCCTCTGGCTGAGTGGTCACAGGGGAGGTACAAGCAGCACTCTGATTCGGTCTGGAGGCTACACAGCATCAGTATATACATGTCCCAAAATAAATAAATATAGCAGAAAATCAACAGGAAAGTAAATACTTCCGATCTGAAACGTGTAAATTACGGTTCCGCCCCACATTTGATAGATTTAAAAATATACGTAAAAGGGGAAACGTAGACCTAAAACACGGACCTTCCTTCCTTGATAATACTGAATGAAACTACTCCCCTACTGTTTGATAACCCATGAGTAACCGTATGTCAAAACACCAAATCCAGGGATTTAGCTATCGTTTGCAGTGGCACCAGTCCCCACTGAGCTGCAATTATTGCTTTTTTATACTAGCTACCTTGAGGACAGGGGGTCTCATCTTTCTAGCCTGCATAGGGACGATGGCACCATTCTTACATCACTGACAGTGGCAAACCATCCTATGAGTGCTGGTGTCTTTTAGACGTAAAGCAGCAATAGGCTTCCTATCCCGAAGCAGGATAGGATGGTTAAACCCAGTTTATAGATTTTACTGTTAATTGCCACAGGTCACAACGGCAAAGGCGGTATGTCATGGGCCCTAATGCAGGGAAGGAAATGGGCCCACTGGCACTTTTGAACTGTGAAATACAACAATAATGGGGAACCACACGTAAGCTTTTGAACGCTTTAGAAATTGTTGAGATAGGCGTGTTCTTTAAAGATCCCTCTATATCGTGTCCACCTCACGCCACCTAATTTTGAACACTGTCTCCACTTCTGACATTTTCACCTAAAGTCACTGTTTTCAGGTGTATTATTCTAATTAGTTTAATGGGAGTAAAACAAGAGTAAAACACTCAGAAAGCATTACATTATCACACAAAGGTCCAGGACTAGAAGCTTATCTGAAATGACCTGGAGGGAAGTGGTCAACCTAAATCATATACATCGTCTTCTTCATGAAAAACACACCGCTGACTACTGACCTACCAGGCATGCTGAGACTGCAACATATGCATGTCAGGTACAAATGAGATCTAGCACTGATTCTGTTGGTCATTTGTGTTTGCCCTTCAACAAAGGGTACCAGGTGAATGAAGCCAATTCATGAGTAATATAGCATGCACATAAAAATGAATTTAATTCAGTAAGATAACAGATGGTAATTATAATTAACAGCTATTAAGTGGTTTTATTGAAAATGTAATTATACAAGTAGTGCTTGGGAGACTTGGTTGACTGACAGCACGGAATTTGGAGTTTAAAGTTATATGTGTAATAAAGTCAGAGAAAGGCATTGCATTCTCGTCCCTATCGTGCATTTTAAACCACCTAGATCAGTTTCAGACATACTCTATTTGGGGTGGGGGCCTCGGGAGTCCATTCTAAAGGCGTAACGCACGCCCTTGAATTGAGGGAGACCTCAAACCCTTTAGCGTGGCCCCATTCCACCCAACGACAACGGATATTTGTGTGATATAGAGACTCGGGGACCCTTCTTTACATTCTGGCGGGGAGCCCCATCATTTAATTTACGCCACTGGACCCTCAATAGTCATTGCCAGTTGTATTTTCCAAGCCTTGTGAATGCCAGCTGCAACTAACCACGACTATATGGTTCTCTTAATACAACACTGCCATCAGTCATAATAACTCGCAAATGCATAATGTAAACGGAAAAGCTCATAGAAGCTACTCCTGTGCCAAGAAACAAGGCTTCATCAAGGGAGTTTGGTGAGATGGAGGACTGGAATGAGTGCCACCCTTTCACTGAGTGAGAGAACACACTCACATATGGGGTTAAAGCCCAGTAAGTAAGGCAAGTATTGAATGAGGAGGGAAATGTATAGTCGGTCATCACTAGAAAAATGTGACTACCGAGAGCAGAGTAGAGATGCACGTGTGAGTCAGCACGGTAGAAAGATACACTTCAGGCGATAAGTGATAAAACAAATACACTTAAACTGAAAATAAACTCAATAAAAAGGCACACGCGATGCGTGATTTTAGGCATTTGCATTAGTTGAAGACACTAATGTCAGAATCAGGTGTACAAGGTTTTAGTAAACTCAGTAGGACACAAGATGAGTGCCCCGAGAAGCCTAGGCTCTACATAAATCTCGGAAAATCGTTCTGCATTGTGCACAAATAGAGCAGACTTGACACACATACTGAAGGAACTAAATGAGACGATGATACAGAGCTACATAATTCATAAAGGTAGGTTTTTAAATGCATTCTTCAGGACAAAAGAGGAAGTATTGTTTTTAAATCAACAGGAAATCATCTGCAGGGAGCAGTTGCAGCTCCTAAGAAAAACTGATGAATGGAAGTATTCTGGAGAGTGACACACAGAGCCTATTAAATTAAATAATTACTTAGGAAGTTATAAAGAGACTTCACTATGTTTCTCTGCGCGAGATTTCTAAGCAGCTCCATTTAGTGTTTCAGGAGGGAATGTTCAGCCATTTCCCGTTATTGTGCTTAGCAATGCTTTCTAGAAACAGACACTCCAATATGTAGCCTAAGCATTACAATATTTCTATGTAAGTTAGGCCGCCTACCATAGTTAATTAAAAAGACCACACCTCACTACCCCAATCGTCCCAGTTTCCTATCAATGGACCACTGCAACCTGCTCCTTGATAGAGGCTTTCACATGGACTAAGCCCTGCAACGATGCCCTTTACCAAGGTGACAAATGGTCCTACAGATTAAATCACCACAATTTTAACCAGTACCTTACTTTTTTTTTGTAACTTTCTGTATTTGGCCAGGCCTTGAAAGATATGCGCGGACTCCCACTCGCTTTTCGCTGCCTCTTAGATCGGAGAAGATATGAATTTTCACTCCTACATCTTTATGAGGGGTGTTAGATGGATCCCATTTCTCAGATCTTGACTGAAAGGTGGTTTGTCAGGTGTTAGTGCTTCTGACCTTAATAAGTAAACTTACAAGGGAACGTGAATAGGTTGAAGAACCTTTTGTCTCGCAAGTAAGATGTTCCCACCATATTTCCAGTACATGCAGATCAATAATCAATACCCAATCAGTAACATTAATAATCAATGATAATCAATAACATAAATAATCAATTGGAGACAGTAATTATCACACACCATGACCTTTCAATCATGAATAACCAAACCTTTAGTAAAAGTTTGAATATTTATTTCATTATATTAACAATCCTAATGTCACGTATGATAATCTCAATATCAAATGATAAACATCACTGGCTGTCCAAAGCAATAAGAGAAATATAATCTAATCAAAGCTTTAGCTACTACACATTCTAAAGTTACGGTGCAATTGTAATAACAAGAACAATTTCGCAAACAATATCACATATGTTAGAAATGGGGTCTTTGGTTGCCAATCAGGTTACCCCTTGTCCAAGCAAGGACCTCATTCTAGTCAGGGTAAGTCTCACACAATCCAAATGATCCTGTGCCCACCCCCTGGTAGCTTGGCGCTGAGCAGTCAGGCTTAACTTAGAAGGCACTGTATAAAGTATTTGTGCAATAAATCATGCAATATCACAGTAGAACACAACAAAAGTATACCCACAGTGTTTAGAAAAAGGTATAATATTTATATGGAAAGATGTAGGTCAAAACAATCAAGATTCAATAAGTATACATTGAAATATCACTGTAAAAATGATATAAAGGGCCTGATTCTAACTTTGGAGGACGGTGTTAAACTGTCCCAAAAGTGGCGGATATACCACCTACCGTATTACGAGTTCCATAGGATATAATGGACTCGTAATACGGTAGGTGGTATATCCGCCACTTTTGGGACGGTTTAACACCGTCCTCCAAAGTTAGAATCAGGCCCAAAGGGGGTCATTCTAATTCTGGCCGGCGGCGGAGGCCGCCCGCCAGAATTCCGCCCCCATAATACCGCTCCGCGGTCAGAAGACCGCGGAGGGTATTATGAGTTTTTCCCTGGGCTGGCGGGCGGTCTCCAAAAGACCGCCCGCCAGCCCAGGGAAAAACTCCCTTCCCACGAGGATGCCGGCTCGTAATCGAGCCAGCGGAGTGGGAAGGTGCGACGGGTGCAGTAGCACCCGTCGCGTATTTCAGTGTCTGCAAGGCAGACACTGAAATACCTTGCAGGGCCCTCTTATGGGGGCCCCTGCCGTGCCCATGCCATTGGCATGGGCACGGCAGGGGCCCCCAGGGGCCCCGCGACCCCCCCTACCGCCATCCTGTTCATGGCGGCTTTCCCGCCATGAACAGGATGGCGGTAGGGGGGGTCAGAATCCCCCATGGCGGCGCAGCAAGCTGCGCCGCCATGGGGGATTCTGAGGGCAGCGGTAAACCGGCGGGAGACCGGCGGTTTACCCTTTCTGACCGCGGCCAAAGCGCCGCGGTCAGAATGCCCTGCGGGGCACCGCCGGTCTGTCGGCGGTGCTCCCGCCGACCCTCGCCCCGGCGGTCAAAGACCGCCGGGGTTAGAATCAGGGCCAAAGTGTCTTAAGTCTTTAAAAAGCAACAAGTGTCTCATGCAAGCACAAAGTACCTGGTTTGCATTCAAATTCTCCGCAAGAGACCGCAGAGGAGGAGTTGCATGGAAAATGTGAGGTGTGTGTTAATTTTTCCGGTGCACACAGACGATGCATTGCGGAGATTTCACGGAGGGCATGCTTTGTGTCGATTTCCGGCGCATAGACTGGGATCCTCTTCGGGTTGTGGGGTTTTCAGATGCCTCGGGGATGATGCATTGAAATCCTGGTCGTGCAGGATGAAGTCACAGGGATTGCATCGATCTGGTGGGCGTTGCATGGAAATTTCTGCAGCACAGCAGGCACTGCGTCGATTCTTCTCAGGAAGTTGGGCTGCATTGTTCCAGTTTGGCTTTGTGTCAATCCAGTGGGCTGTTCTTCCAATTTCTGGTTGCAACGCTGGTGCTTCTTCGATCTTCTCGTTGGGAAGTCGGACTGCATTGTTCCAGTTCAGCATGCAGGGATTCTCTCACCGCGATGCAGGCTGTGCGTCGTTTCTTACAGGGCGTGTGTGGATTTTTGCTGCACAAGGAGTTCTTATGCAGAGAAGAAGTCTTTTTGCTCCTGAGACTTCAGGGAGCAGGAGGCAAGCTCTATCCAAGCCCTTGGAGAGCACTTCTCAGCACAGCCAGAGAGCAGCAAGGCAGGAGGGCAACAGCAAGGCAGCAGTCCTTCTCAGAAAAGCAGTCCAGGTGAGTCCTTTGGGCAGCCAGGCAGTTCTTCTTGGCAGGTTGCACGATCTGCTTTAGCGATTTCTTTTCCAGTGGTATCTTGTCTGGAAGTGTCTGTGAGGTAGAAGTGTCTACCTCAGAAGTGTCCGAGTTGGTAGGGTCAGAGTACCTGCTTAAATACCCAAATGTGCCTTTGAAGTGGGGGAGGCTTCAAAGAGTGACTTAGAAGTGCACAAGGTCCCCTTTCAGTTCCATGCTGTCTGCCAGGGTCCCAGTAGGGGGTGTGGCAGTCCTTTGTGTGAGAGCAGGCTACTGTCCTTTGACATGTAAGTGTCAGGCCCTCCGCTCTCCCAGCCTAGGAAGACCCATTCAATATGCAGATGTGTGCAAGTGTGACTGAGCATCCTGTGTTTGGGGTTGTCTGAGTGAATGCACAAGGGAGCTGTCAACTAAATCTAGCCAGTTGAGGATTGTAAGGCACAGAAGGATTTGAGTGTAGAGAAATGTACACTTTCTAAAAGTAGCATTTCTAAAATAGTAATATAAACTCCAACTTCACCATTAAGCAGGATTTTGTATCATCATTCTGGCCGTACTAGATATGACCTGGCTACTCCTCTCAGATCAGGATTTACCACTCAGTATATGAGGGTACCCCTAATGCTATCCTATGAAAGGAGCAGGCCTCACGGCAGTGTAAAACACATTTAGGAGTTTTGCACTACCAGGACATATAGAACACACATGTTCATGTCATGCCTTTTACCTACATAGCACCCTCCCCTACTTTAGGGGTGACTTATATGTAGAAAAACGGGAGTTTAAGGCTTGGCAATTACTTTTAAATGCCAAGTCGAAGCTGCAGTGAAACTGCACACACAGGCACTGTAGTGGCAGGCCTCAGACATGGTTAGGGAGCTATTATGCGGGTGGCACAACCATTGCTGCAGCCCACTAGTAGCATTTAATTTACAGGCCCTGGGCACATGTAGTGCACTTGACTAGGGACTTCCAAGTGGATTAAATAAGCCAATTGGGGATGAGCCAATGTCACCATGGTTTAAGGAGAGAGCATTTGCACTTTAGCACTGATTAGCAGTGGTAAAGTGCTCCGAGTCCTAAAGCCATCAAAAATGAGGTCAGAAAAAGAGAAGGCAAAAAGTTTGACGGTGACCCTGTATAAAGGCCATTTCCAACAGCATACATTTAGATTCAGCAAAGAAAAACATTGACTGTTACTCCCTATAGCAAATTCACATTAGTGAGGATCCTTATCTTCCATCTGATTAGCATTAGCATGTTGGGCTTCATACAAAACAATTTAGTCAACACAAATTTGGAAAACATCTAACTATGGCTCTATCAAAATAGTGTGGTTCGTGATTAGAAAGAAAAGCAAATATGCATGGCAAAACACGTTAGTAATAGTATACTTCTCCTCAAGTGGATCGGCAAGCTCAGATAGTCTTCGTCATCAGGACATCAGTTCAGTCAGCAAGGCATCAGTATTCAGCATCAAACTTCAGAAAACACAAAGGCCCATATTTATACTTTTTTAGCGCCTTATTTGCGTCATTTGTGGACGCAAAAGCGGTGCAAACTTACAAAATATAATTGAATTTTGTAAGTTTGCACCACTTTTGCATTAAAAAGCGGCACAAATGCGGTGCTAAAAAAGTATAAATATGGGCTAAAGTATTTAAGCAGTTCGAAAGAATAGAGGTAAACCCTCAAGAAGAATAGAGAGAATGGTGCATCTCCTCTTGGTGCAGTCCGGTTAAGTTAGATTTCCTAAAACTACTTCCAAAGTCCCTGTTGGTCAAGGAATCGCATATTTACACTTTGTCCAATAAAACTAAAACATCAAATCTATAGTTTCCACTAGTACATGGTTCACATGTCACTGATTGACTTCTCGTGTAATGTCCTCATCATCTGGCTCATCAGGTAACAATATTGTTGCAGGTTATACTCCAGGCAGTGTCTCTATTGTTCTCCTCCTGAGAAAGTCAGTCTCACACACATTACACTTACAATGTTACAATTAGCAAGAACAGCGTCTTCTAACAAGTGGTTCTCATGAGAAAGACTTTTAGCTACGAGCACATTTGGTCAGCACAGTGGAAAATCACAATTTAATTCTTTAAGCAGACATTTCATTAATCGGTTTAGAAATTCAGCTTGACATGAGGGCATGTAACTAGGCCAAGACCTCTGCTAAATTAAGGCCTCCAATTAATAAAGCTAATACATGATGCATAACCCTTAATATGATATACTACTACGTTAATCAAACATAATCTCCATATTTCATATTAATAAGCCATTAATGAGTGTACTCCTGAACATTGATGGCCACTCACGTGGACACATTTTCAAATGCGTGTATTATTTTCTCTAGGTTAATACATTTTCTACGCAAATCCATTACTCAGAATACATGAATATTTATTAATATTTTTTATTAAAACACCTGCTCTATCAATCCTTTCTCTGACGACTAAATATGTCATCACACTAAATTATTACTCACAAATGTTTGCTTCTGCTAAAATTCTGTCAATTCAATCCCTTCATACTTTGTTCCCCTTTCAAATTTTCCCTAAATAACTTTTCCCTCTTCTTTTCTTCCCTCCTCTGATTATTCTTTGACTTCTTCAATTTAATCCAGTTACACAATGTATATATTCCCCATATTCCAATTAGCATATTATGAGAATTAATATCCCCTGTACAATTTTCAATAAGATCCCTTTTCCAATGTTGCTGAGCCAATTTTCCACTAAAGCAAAACCTCTACCAACTTTCTCCCAACCACCTTGTTCCTTCAGTTCTTTCAAATCAGCACTATCATTAGACAGATCAGTAAGTAAGGGCCATATGTACGAAAGCTTTTTCCCATAGACACAGAATGGGTGAAATCCTTTGGTACATGTGGCCCTAAGTTTCTAATTTCTTTACTATTATCAGAAACGAACAAGCAAAAATGCTTAAGCATTCTACAAACTCCGCCATCCTTCGCTAAAAGAATTTCTAAAGCAAGGCGATTTTGAAGAGTCATAGCTCTTTCAGCAGCTAATTCAGTATTTACCAGAGTGTGGCTCCTGAGAAATTTGTCAGCATGTTATCCACAATGGTAGACAACTTTCGAATCTTTATCGAATTCAGAACAACTCCCACAGAAGGAATTATTGCTCCAAATATATCTCACACTATACCAGAAGAAGGCTCTCTCCTTTGTCTCATATGATGAATTCAGTCACTTTTGGAAACTTCTTTAAGTCATCCATTTAAAAAATCTATGGAAAAGCTGTTCCCAAATAACATGTCCCATACCATCCTCTTGAAAGACGGTAATGCATTAGGACACAGAAGTAATATAGCCCAGAAATCGCAGATCCTGTCCATTCAACATAAATGTCCATTTACTCTGAAACAAAAAACATGTCCACATTCACTTGTTCCCACAAATAAAGTGTCAGCACGAGGTTTACATCTATAAATACAGAGCCACCCTATGTGTTACGCATCTAGAGCTAATTTCCCTTGTGTTTTAATTGCACTACAAGCATAATCATTCTTGTAAGTACTTTTTTCTAAGCCTTTTTCGAATATCTCCTTTAATGCCTTTCTCCTGTCATCAGTGTTATCCAAGAAGCTCTTTTCTAAAGTGTGAGGAAGCATGTCAAATTGTTGCTGTGTACATAAGCCATGCCAATTGTTAATGTAGGTTCAAGAAACCTATAACTAATGCTATGTCATTATCCTTAGCTACTCTACTCAAATAGCTAATTGTAGTGACAAACGAAAACATCACATCATAACTGAAGTAAAAGTACTGACTGTACTCTTGGTTATAGAATTTTGTTAGTAAAAGACTCCAACTCATCCCATATGTAAGAGTCAAACTATGATACGTAACTCCTTCCACAACTGATGAAGGAATCTGTGTACACACATAACAATTCTTCGCATCCATTCTCAACATACTCACTCAGCAAGCGATAGAAGACATTAGAAGAAAGTTGCCCGTGGCAATTAGTACCCTCATGCAAATACTTCTCATGTAACCGAAGCTTCTTTGTTGCTGTTTGTGAGGAAAGTAGCCTCTTTCTAGCACGGTTACATCCACTTTTGGCCTGTTTGTGAGTGTGTGTTGGTGTATTTTACTGTGTCACTGGGATCCTGCTAGCAAGCACCCCAGTGATCATAGTGAAAACCCTATATGTCAGTGTGTGTTGCCTGTCTCACTGGGATCCTGCTGGTCAGGAACCCAGTGCTTATAATTTATGGCCTAATTTGTGTGTTGTCAGTAGTGCTTGACTGTGTCACTGAGGCTCTGCTAACCAGAACCTCAGTGCTTATGCTCTCTCTGCTTTTAAATTTGTCACTATCGGCCAGGAACTTAATTTACCAATTTCAATTGGCACACCGGACCCCCCTTATAAGTCCCTAGTGTATCGTACCTAGGTACCCAGGGCATTGGTGTTCTAGGAGATCTTTATGGGCTGCAGCATTTCTTTTGCAACCCATAAGGAGCTCAGACAAACCCTTCCACAGGCCTGCCATTGCAGCCTGCGTGAAATAGTGCACACACAATTTCACTGCCATTTTCACTGCACTTAAGTAACTTATAAGTCACCTATATGTCTAACTTTCATTTACTGAAGGTTAGGTGCAAAGTTACTAAGTGTGAGGGCACCCTTGCACTAGCAACGGTGACCCCGCATAGTTCAAGGCCAATTCCTGTAACTTTGTGAATGTGGGGATGCCATTACACACATGCACTACATATAGGTCAATACCTAAATGTAGCTTCACAATGCTAACTCCGAATATGGCCATGTAAGGTGTCTAATGTCATGGAATTGTCCCCCATTCCAACTCTGGTATTGGGGAGCCAATCCCATGCATGCTGGGGGCTCCACCATGGGACCCCCAGTACTGCCAACCCAGCTCTCTGAGACTTGCAATGCAGCTACCGCTGCTGCCACCTCGCAGACAGGGTTCTGCCCTCCTGGGGTCTGAGCAGCTCAGTCCCAGGAAGGCAGAACAAAGCATTTCCTTTGGGAGGAGGGTGTTACACCCTATCCCTTTGGAAACAGGTGTAACAGGCTGAGGAGGGCTAGCCTCCCCCAGCCTCTGGAAATGCTTTGAAGGGCACAGATGGTGCCCTCCTTGCATAAGCCAGTCTACACCTATTCTGGGACCCCCAGTCCCTGCTCTGGCGTGAAACTGGATAAAGAAAAGGGGAGTGACCACTCCCTTGTCCATCACCACCGCATGGGTGTTGCCCAGAGCTCCTCCAGTGTGTTCCTGGCATTAGCCATCTTTTTTTCCAAGGTGTGGGGACACTCTGGAGTCCTCTGAATGGCCAGTGCCAGCAGGGGACGTCAGAAAACCCTCCTGATAGGTCCATACCTGATAAGGTAGCCAATCGCCCTCTCAGGGCTATTTAATCAATCAATCAATCAAAAATATTTATAGAGCGTGCCACTCACCCGTGAGGGTCTCAAGGCACTTGTGGAGGGTCTAGGGGCCGGCAAGGCGGGTCACTGTTCGAACAACCATGTCTTGAGGTTCTTTCTGAAGAGCAGGAGGTCTTTGGTTTTGCAGAGGTTGGTGGGGAGGGAGTTCCAGGTTTTGGGGGCGAGGTAGGAAAAGGACCTGCCTCCTGTGGTGGTGCGTTGGAAGCGGGGGACAGTGGCTAGGGTGAGGTCAGCAGATCGGAGGTTGCGGGTGGGAGTGTGGTAGTTCACTCTGTCATTGAGGTAGGTTGGGCCGGTATTGTGGAGGGATTTGTGTGCGTGGATGAGGATCTTGAATGTGATTCTCTTGTCTATGGGGAGCCAGTGAAGGGATTTGAGGTGTGTTGAGATTCTTTTGTGGTGGGGGAGGCCAAGGACGAGGAGTGCGGCTGTGTTCTGGATTCTCTGTAGTTTGCGTTTGAGTTTCAGTGCGGTGGTCTCTCCTGTGGGTTTCTTTTTAGATTCTACTTGCAAGTTTCCAGCAGGAATTCTCTGCAACTACTACTTCTTCTTCTGACCTCGGATCGACCGCAGACTGCTCCAGGAACAGCAACAAAGTATCCAGAAGGGCTACTTTTCCTCTGCAACATCAGCTCCAGCCAGCAACTGCAACAGTTTCCATGGTGTGTACGCTCTTGGGACTCCCTGTCTTCAACCTCCACAGAAGGACCAAATAAATCTCCTATGAAGTGATAGAGTCACTTCCCTGCTCATACAGGCACCTTCTAAGTCAACGAATGGTTCTTTTGGACTCCTCTCCGGGCAATGAGCATGCTCCTTGGAACACAGGTGGTGGACTCCTTCGACACAGACTGTCCTGAGGTCCTGCTGTCCCAATTTGGAGGAGGTAAGAGCTTGCATTCCCCGAGTACAACAGTACCCCTGCGCACCACGTCTTCTTCACCTCCTGAGGCCTCTGTGCACTATTTGCAAAATTCCTTTGTGTACAGTCTGGCCCAGGTCCCCAGCACTCTGTCCTGCGAGCTCAACTCACTGAGTTGACCTCTGGCGGCGTGGGACCTTCCTTTGTAGTGCTGCACCAACATCATTTTGCACCTCCTTTGTCCCCAAGTCATGGGACTCCCGTGGGTGCTGTCTGGTTGACTGAGGGCTGTCTGAAGTTCTGAGAACCCCCTCTTCCTCTTCGCACAGTGTTGAGGTCCCCAGGTCCTCCTGGGTCGAGCCAGCGCAATTTGGACGCAAAGCGTGACTTTGCCGGAACCAAGGCTTATTGGACAAATCCAGTGCCAAAACTCACCTCCATCCAACATCTCTTTGTGAGATATCCATTGCATCATGCAGGAACCCTCTGACATCTTCCTTGGGGGCATTTCTGCAGTCTTCGCCAACCAGTGACTCTTCTTTTGCATCCTCTTCTGGGTTGGCAGGGGCTCCTGTCCTTCCTGGAACTTCTTCCGACTTCTGGACTTGGTCTCCTTCCTTTGCTGGTCTTCAGGTCCAGGAATCCACCATTTGTTGTTTGCAGTCTTGCTTGGTTCTTGCAATAACTCTATTTACAACTTGTAGTGTGTCCTAACAAAACTTGCAATACCTTACTCCTACTTTCCTGGGCTCTGGGGTGAGGTAATTTACTTACCTTTACTGTATTCTTTCTCTCCCAGCGATTCTCTACACACTACACTTGTCCAGGGGGAAATCATGATTCACATTCCACTTTCTGAGTATATGGTTTGTGTTGCCCCTAGACCTATTTTCTCCCATTGCATTCTATAGCATTTCCTATTGTTTGCACTATCCCATGTCTAATTACTTACCGTATTTTGGTGTTGAGTGTATATATTGTGTATAATACTTACCGCCAGAAGGAGTATTGCCTCTAAGATATCTTTGGCCTTGTGTCACCCAAATAAACTACCTTTATTTTTGGCAAAACTGGGTATTGTCTTTACTTCTGTATAAGTACTGTGTATCTATAAGTGGTATTTCAGGAGCCTTGCAAGCCTCCTAGTTCAGCCTAAGCTGCTCTGCTATGGCTACCTCTATCAGCCTAAGCTGCTAGAATACTAGTACATTTCACTAATAAGAGATAACTAGACATTGTGTAAGGTGTAAGTACCCAAGGTACCCACTACAAACCAGGCCAGCCTCCTACACTGTTAGTGCAGTAGTTGTCTTGAAAGCAGAAGTATGGTTGGCTTTGCTCTTATCAAGAACAGTCATACCCACAATCAATATCACACACAATGTCACACACACAATTGCCAACCCCATACTCATGTATTTACAGCACCTATCCTCCCTACCCTGCTGGCTAATGTTATTCATGATCTGCAAAGAATCAAAAAGTAGAAGAGAAAATTTAGAAAAATCAAAATCAAAACAAAATTCTTCTTCCAGCAGTTATTTACAGCTCTCAGTCTTTCTAAGCAACCTGTAACCCTTTGTCGAACATCGGTAAGCAGCCTGTCAAAATTAGGTTTCAAAGTCAAACCAGGGTATAAAAGTATTTTCCGGTTACCTTTCCAACAGTCTCTTTCTCTATCTCTAAAATGTTTCTCAGATTGTTTCAACAGTTGAGTTCTTCAGCTTCCTTCAAGTGCCAACATATTGAGCTGGAATATCTCGATCAAAA
Organism: Pleurodeles waltl; assembly: GCF_031143425.1. Lineage (NCBI taxonomy): Eukaryota > Metazoa > Chordata > Amphibia > Caudata > Salamandridae > Pleurodeles > Pleurodeles waltl. The sequence continues at coordinate 855,418,125 of NC_090448.1, forward strand.
CAAAAAGACAAAAATTATTTCTGTCATTTACTTGTAGTTGCAATCACCCATTCAGGACCTGTGTATCTTCGACTTGCTATTCTCCTTCTTTTCAACTTTCAATCACCATTCAATTCTCCTTCAATTAGATCTTCTCTCCTTGTTGTATCTACCTCTTCTTCGATTGTTATTTCGACAACTACTTCTTTTCTCTTTGCTTGTGGCTCCGGCCACTTATTTCCTTTCAGTAGACTATTTTTCAATGTTCTTTTCAGTGCTGAACTTGATACTTCTCCTTGCTCTATGGTGTCTTCTCTTGACGGACCTGCAACTGGTTCAGGAGGAGTCAGTTCACAGTGACTTCAAACTGCCTCAACTCCTTCCCCCTCGGTGTCTGGCAATTGCTCTGTTTGCCTCTCAAAATCATCTGCTTCTGGGAAGCTCTGACAAGGCTCTTCTGTTGCCTCAATTGAGAAAGGCTCACCGTCACCCTCCTTGATGTCTTCTCCTTCGTCTCTCACAGGAATGACTGAACCATCCTCAACGGGCTCAGATCCGGCCTCAGTTTCTCTTTGTTCTCCTTCCGGACCTGAGACTTGTTCTGCTGTTGTTGGTACTCTCAACAACTCTACTTTTTCATCAGTCGGGCATATCACTTTCTTCGTGTGACTGGAATGGATCCAGTTTGGAACTCCAGCGCACTTCACAGCTGTGGAAGTTGTCAGAACTACCTGGAATGGACCTTTTCAATGGGGCTCCAAACACGTTTTCCTCATGTTTCTGGACCACAACCCAGTCACCGGCTCTCAGATTGTGCCCTAGTTCATGGATCGGTGGCAGTGTGGTAGCTTACTCCTGCTGAGAGAAAATGAGAACCACATCAGCCAGACTCTTTCAGCAGTCCAACACCATATCATCTGTAATGTTGACAACTCCATTTGCAGGCACAGCTGGCAACCTCATGGCTCAGCGCCTAAGGATCTCATGTCGTGACAATCCTGTTTTCCTGTCGGGTGTGTTTCTCATTGTCATCAGAACTAAAGGCCGTGCATCTGCCCATTTCAGATTCGTGGATGCACACATCTTTGCAACTCTTGACTTCAAGGTACCATTCATCTGTTCCACTAGTTCTGATGCTTCAGAACAGTAACTACAATGCAACTTCTGCTCAAAGTTCAATGCTGCAGACAGTACTTTGATTACATCATTTTTGAAGTGACTTCCCCTATCTGATTCTAAAGAGATCCGAAACCCAAAACGTGGTTTTAGTTCCCTAAGCAGTAGTTTCGCTACAGTGAGACTGTCATTTCTTCGTGCAGGGTATGCTTCAATACAGTGACTAAAGATGCACAAAATCACCAACACATATCTCAAACCTCCCCACACAGGCATCTCAATAAAATCCATCTGTTTTCTTCTGAATGGATCTCCTGCTCTTCCAATGTGGGTTAAATTCACCATTGTCTCTTTCCCCACATTTATTTGCTGGCAAATGACGTAACAATGACAAACTGCTTCAGCATCCTGTCTAAACCTTGGATTGACACAACCGTGCTTGAACAGATGAATCACAGCATCTCTCCCAACATGTGCTTCACCATGATAATACCTAGCCATTTGAGACAACAGACTATTAGGCAAAACCAATTGACCCTCTCATGAAACCCACACTTCATCTTGTCATTGCACACATTTCATTTTGCTCCATGAACGTTTCTCCTCCCCATCAACATTATTCTGCAACATTTTCAGTTCCTCCAAGGTATCAATTACTTTTAATGCAAAACTCAAACACGATTCATCTTCTTCAGGTAACAGTTCACACTTATCTTTGAATGATATACAGTTCAATGCGCAAAACCTTACAACTTGATCCGCATATCCATTTCTATTGACACAAAGTCCTGTGACTCTAGATGTGCACTGCATTTCACCACTGCAATCTTTTCAGGCATTTGAATAGCATGCAACAGATCTTTAATCCTTTCACCATTTCTCACAGGTGAACCAGAAGAGGTCATGAAACTTCTCTGTGACCACAACTGGCCAAAATCATGTACTATTGCAAATCCATACTGGCTATACGCATAGATAGTAACTTTCAGAGGGGCAGAAACATGGCACGATCTAGTAAGGGCTACAAGTTCCACTGTTTGAGCAGAAAACACTCCTTGAAGCCAAGACGCTTCGAGGATGCCAGTAATTGTGCGCACAGCATTTTTTGCTCTCAGTGTCCCTGAATTGTCTCTTAGACAAAAACCATCAACAAAGATAATTTGGTCATTCTCTTCCAATTGGGTATCTCTAATTTCAGGTCTCGGTTTTGTGCACACATCAGTTACTTCAAGACAATTGTAAGACTTTTCATCCTTTGCGTGGTCTCCCTTAACCTTTTGCCTCTGTTTCCCAGGTTCTTGCTGTGTGCTGGATTCTGCTTTTGCTGTTTTTGTTACTCTGGGCACTTTACCACTGCTATCCAGTGCTAAAGTGCAAATGCTCCTATACTAAATGTGTATGTAATTAGTTCATCCATGATTGGCACATTTGATTTATTAGTAAGTCCCTAGTACAGTGCACTAGAGGTGCCCAGGGCCTGTAAATCAAATGCTACTAGTGGGCCTGCAGCACTGGTTGTGCCACCCACATTGGTAGCTCTGTAAACATGCCTCAGACCTGCCACTGCAGTGCCTCTATGTGCAGTTTTAAACTGCCAATTCGACTTAGCAAGTGTACCCACTTGCCAGGCCTAAACCTTCCCTTTTCTTACCTGTAAGACACCCCTAAGGTAGGCCCTAGATAGCCCATGGAGAGGGTGCAGTGTATGTTTAAGGTAGGACATATACTAATGTATTTTACATGTCCTAACTGTGAACTACTGTTAAATTCAGTTTTCACAGTTGCAAGGCCTATCCCTCTCATAGGTTAACATGGGGACTACCTTTAAATAGGATTAGAGTGTAGATTCCCTTTGGGAGCAGATAGACATGTAGAGTTTGGGGTCTCTGAGCTAACAATTTAAAATACATCTTTTAGTAAAGTTGATTTTAAGATTGTGTGTTTGAATATGCCACTTTTAGAAAGTGAGCATTTTCTTGCTTAAACCATTTTGTGACTTTTGGATTCCCTGTCTGGGTAAGTTTGACAGTTGGGCTGGTTGCACCTCTCTCTAGACAGTGACACAAAGGGAGCTGGGGTGTAGCCTGCATATCCTGATGAGCCATCTGTGCTAGGAGGGAGGGGAAGAGTGGTCACTCACACTTCAAAGGGCTGTGCCGGACCTCCCACAATGCAGTCTCCAACCCCCTGGTGTGTTTCTGGGGCCTGGCCCGGGCAAGGAAGGATTTCACAACAAGAGAGACTTTTCTTTGAAGTAAGCCTACTTCAAAGGGCAAAATGGGTATAAGAAGGGCACCCAAAACCACAGACTTTAGATCACTTCTGGAAACCAAGAGGAAGCTCTGCCTGGGGAAGAGCTGAGGAAGAAGAGCTGCCCTACATGTGACTGTGCTTTGTGGAGCTATCCTGCAGTTTCTGCTTCTGCCTTTGCAAGAGTACAAAGACAGGACTTTTTGTGCCTTCCTGCTTGTGAAAAACTCTCCAAGGGCTTGAAATTGTGCTTGCCTCCTGTTGTTGAAGTCTCAGGACAGCAAAGACTTCTCTCTGCCAGCACCTGGAGCCTCTGCTGAAACCCCTGCCCTGCCATGTGGTGCCTTATCCAGTTCCTTGGGCCTTGAAAGGAGAAGCTGACAGGCCAACTTTGAGAAAGCCACGCACCGACTGCCGTGCGGGTAAAATTTAGACGCAACCTCCGTAAAAACAACACGCCGCCGGCTTTGCGACTGAGGGTCAAATGTAGCAAGCAGTTTTGCCCATTCTGTGTCTATGGGAAAATATGTTCGTACATATTGCCCTGAATTCGACGCTCTGTCTGCAGCGGGGCTCGGAGATCAACGCACCCGGCTGGAGAAACGACATGCAGCATCGCTGACGGAGGTTGGTGAGATCACAACCCACGCTGTGCGGATTTTGGATCACCGGGCAGCAGGATTTCCGATGCAAACATCGCTGGGCATGCAAAAATTATGCAAAGCCTGCCCAGACCTGAGAGTGCTTGTCCAGATCGACGCATCGCTATCCTGCAGGGAGAAGAAATTACGCACTCCGACCAGACCGAAGGAGAAACGACACACGGTCTTGCTTGTGAGTGATATCGATGCGTCGCAGGCTTATTTTGACGCACACTCGCCCGGGCTGGGTTATTTTTGACGCAACCCAGGAACATTTTCACGCTAACAGCATTACCGTTGTGTTTAAAAGAACCTGAATACTCTTTTTGCAATTTAAATCATAACTTGACTCGTGTATGTTGGATTTTGGTCGTTTTGGTCTTGTCTTGTTAAGATAAATATTTCCTATTTTTCTAAACCGGTGTTGTGTCATTTTGTAGTGATTTCACTAAGTTACTGTGTGTGTTGGTACAAATACTTTACACCTAACACTCTGAAGTTAAGCCTGCCTGCTCATGCCAAGCTACCAAGGGGGTGAGCGGCTGTTAGCTGAGGGAGATTCTCTTTTACCATGACTAGAGTGAGTGTCTTTGCTTGGACACGGGGTAACCTGACTGCCAACCAAAGACCCCATTTCTAACACTGGTGATCAGTGGTTGGTATTGGACTTGTATTTGTACTTGACATACAATGATTTAGTGTACACTACTGTTTTCATTGCAGACCACTACATGACCGCATACTACTTGTCTTGTGATTTTTGCTTTTCTCTTTGGGACTTCTTTTTTTTCTACTTCTTGCTGATCCCTTAATTGACTTTTTTAAAACTTCATTTGGGAACTTGTTTTTCTGCCTTTGGAACTTTGCACTTTTTAACTCTTCATCATGTCTCAATCTGGAGATGCATCAGCTGGAATTGCTTTTAACATAGAGAAATTGGAGAGCTATACAGTAGATATACAGAAGCAGTTCTGTAAAGATTTTGCCTGTCCCATTAAGAGCTCATCCAAGAAGGAGGAGCTGCAAAAGGCACTGAGGGCATGAGTAACAGTCAAAGAAGCTGAGGGGCACACATAGGAGGGTGCCCCTCAGGAATGGGAGGAAGGGGTGCAAGTCACTCACAATGATGTAGTGGGTGGGCTTGTTATGTCCAGGGAGAGAGTCTCCAGGGCAGCTAGCAGTGTCTCATCCAAAGGTCTGGCTCCTGAATAGTTACAGGACACACAGTCAGAGAGAGAGAGAGTACCAATTGGAGCTGGAAAAGCTCAAGCTCCAAATGGAGAGGGAGAGGGAGGACAGAAGGATGACCATTGAGGAAAAGAAGATACAGCTGGCTCATGAGCTTAGCTTGAGGGAGCTAGATCAAAGAAGCCAGTCCAGTAGAGATGGTGGCAGCAACAGCACAGTGCAGCCTGAGAGAAGGGTACACATTCCAAAAGACCTTGTGAAGGATTACAAGAGGGAGGATGATATATACTTGTAGTTCAAGGGGTATGAGTCTGCCCTCCACATGAATCTGGTCCTTGAAGCTCATTGGGGATCAGCTTTGTGGAAGCACTTTGAGGTAGAGGGGAGGGATACCCTGGCAGCCTTTGGGGATTCTCAGGAGCTCACCTACCCTGTCATGAAAGATGCCCTACTCCCAAGATATGGTCTCACCCCTGAGTAGTATAAGGAAACATTCAGGTCCTACAAGAGGAAGGAATCCCAAACATGGTTGGAATGAGTTGATTCTTTTTGCAGGTCACTTGATGGTTGGGTGAAGGGCAGTAGGGTAACAACGTATGATGGGCTTTACACTTTGATTGCTTGGGAGCACTTGTACAGTTTATGTTTTCTAGCGCTGCGCCAGCACCTAATTGACAGCAAGATGACTGATCCGAGGAAGATTGCGGAGAAAGCGGACCACTGGGAGAGCACCACGGTCCAGAAGAGGTATGAGGGAGACCATGCCAAGGGTGGGCAGGGTCCCTCTCAGAAGAAAAGGGGGGTAAGGGCATCAGGGGGAGTTCTCTAAAGGGCACCAATCTCATTCCTAGGGTAAGGATTTCCAGCCCCCCAGTGAGAAGAAGCCATGGTTCTCCAAAGGGAAGCCAGTGGCAGAGGGCCCCCCAAGTCAGTGTTAAGCATTTGACTAAGTGGGTCATGTGAGGGGGACCCAAATGCCCAAAGAGTACACCGGCACCCACTGGTGCTCAGTCTCAGCGTTCGGCTAGTATAGGGCTTGGGGTGGAGTTGGTTCCAGGTGGAAGCGAGCCAGCTGAAATGTCCTTTATCTCACTAGGGGACAGTGAGATGGTCCAGAGAACCCTCATGCCTGAGAACACTAAGAAGTGCAGGAAGTGGGTGACCATCAATGGACGGAGGGTGGAGACTCTGAGAGACACAGGAACCAGTGTGACTACAGTGAGGAATCACCTGGTGTCTGAAGAGCAGATTGATCCCTGGGAACTTCACCAAGTAGTTGCAGTAGACAACTCAGAGAGCCTGTGCAGAGTGGCCCAGGTTCCCTTTGAATGGGGGGGGTCCCAGGTTCCTTGAAGGTAGGTGTGAGTTCAACCATGCATGTAGATTGTTAGCTTGGAGAAGACCTGGAGGAGTCCCCTTGGAAGGAGGTGGAACACAGGTCATACTTGGAGATGTTGGGTTTGACTGGGTGGGTATGCATATCCACCTGGTCAACGGCAGCCCATCAGGGTGGTCAAGAGCCCCTGGAGCCTGAAACAGTGGCCCAGGGGACTGGCAAAAGGAGGATGGGCAGGGGGCACGGGAAACCAGCCCCAGAAGTTTCCACAGTCCAGGAGGAGGCAGAGCCTGAGGGTGACACCCCAGAGCCTACAGGGGAACAGGTGGCTGAACTGGGGGAAGTCCCCGAGCTGTCACAGTGGCAGCAGGAAGGGGGGTCCACCAGGGAAGCATTCTGTGCAGCACGGAAGACATGCCCTAAACTGGAGGGTTTGCGGCAGCAGGCTGCAGACCAGGCAGCTAGCAAGGAGCCAGAATCTCACCTGATCTATTGGGAGCACGACCTCCTGTATAGTGAGCCTAAGGTTCCTGAGCCGGGGTCAGCCCATGTGCGGGTGGTATCCCAGTGCTTCATGGCCTTCCTACTGGGGTTGGCTCATGATGTGCCTTTAGCTTTACATTTGGGGAAGGACAAGAACTTTGAAAGGCTTGTCATCCACTTCCACTGGCCCCTAATGCGCAGGCACTCAGATTCACATTGCAGATCTTGCCAAACTTGTCAAGCAAGTGGCAAGAGTGGGGGGAAATGTAAGGCTCCCCTCCAGCCTTTCTATGTTGTTAGTACCCCCTTTGAAAGAGTTGGTATTGACATTGTGGGGCCTCTGGATCCCAAGACAGCCATGGGCAACAGGTTAATTCTAGTGTTAGTGGACCATGCTACCCTGTACCCAGAAGCCATTCCTTTGAGGTCAATCACTTCCCCTGTGGTGGGTCGTGCTTTGATGGGGGTTTTTACCCGCATGTAGTTCCCCAAGGAAGTGGTATCTGATAGGGGTACCAACTTCATATCTACCTATATGAAGTCTCTGTGGAAGGAATGTGGGGTAATCTACAAGTTCACCACCCCTTACCACCCCCAAAGCAATGTTCTGGTTGATAGATTCAACCGAACCTTGAAAGGCATGATCATGGGCCTGTCAGAGACCTTGAGGCGGAAGTAGAACATCTTCTTGCCATGTCTTCTGTTCACTTACAGGAAGGTGCCTCAAAAGAAACATGGGTTTAGTCCCTTTGAACTAATCTACAGCTACCATGTGAGGGGACCTTCAAGTTTGGTAAAGGAGGCTTTGGAAAAAGCTCCTAGTAAACCCCCCCAGGATGTATTTAGCTACATGCTGGCTCTGAGAAACCAGAATGCCCACTTCAGGAGTCTCGCACAGGAGAACCTGGAAGCAAGCCAGGAGGATATGAAACGATGGTATGATCGGAATGGCATTCTGGTCGAGTTTCAACCTAGTGAAAAAGTGTGGGTAAGGGCACCAGTGGAGCCTAGGGCGCTCCAGGATAAGTGGACTGGGCCTTTTGAGATGGTACACCGAAGTCACCTATCTGATGGACTTGCAGACACCTAGGAACCCTTTAAGGGTCCTGCATGTTAACCCCCTCAAACTACAGTTTGAGCTGACTGAACTGTCCATGCTCCTTGCAACAGATGATGGGGTGGAGGAGGAGAGTCAGCCTCTTCCTGACCTCCTGTCTGCAGGAGAAAAAGATGGGTCTGTGGCGGGAGTGATCCTCTCCCCCTCTCTGACTGCAGAGCAGCAGACGGACTGTCGCCAGGTGTTGGGAATGTTTGCCTCACTGTTTTCCCTGATCTCAGGGGTCACACACTTGTGCACACATGATGTGGACACACACTGTGGACAGTCCAACCATTAAACAGAAAGTTTACATGGTGACTGACAGGGTCAGTGCTAGCATTAAGGATGAGGTATCCAAAATGTTAAGTCCGATTGGGAGCACACTGCCTAACATTCCAGTCGAGTTCGCCCCTTGCATCCTGGTACATGCAGTTTGAACAATTAACGCTTCCTTGAAAAAATCTGTAGTATTTCACTAAAGTTAGTGCAGACAGTACTGTTCATCTCTAGACAAGTGTTTCTGGGTTAGTGCCCTTCATCAGTAGAGATCATGTTTAAAAGGCTCCCTCGAGCCATTGAGCTGACGAGCTCAGGAGACGCACCTGTGAGCCGGGGAGTGGTACTAAACCTGAGACAATATCGGCGGCATTTCCAGCAACCCCAGATATCTTTGTTGTTCTTTGGTCTCTACTGATGAAGGGCACTAACCCAGAAACACTTGTCCAGAGATGAACAGTACTGTCTGCACTAACTTAAGTGAAATACTACAGATTTTTTCAAGGAAGCGTTAATTGTTCAAACTGCATGTACCAGGATGCAACGGGCGAACTCGACTGGAATGTTAGGCAGTGTGCTCCCAATCGGACTTCATATCCAAAATGTTAACCCTAGGGTTTATTCAGCATTCCAGCCCAGGTGCAGCAGCCTATGCTACCAATACCGCTGGGCTGGCCCAAGGACTGCTGGAATGCTCAATAACTCCTAGGGTAAACATTTTGGAAGCCTGATCCTTAATGCTAGCCCTGACTCCCTCCTCCCTGTGAACTTTCATTTTAACGGGTGGCCTGTCCTCAGTGTCCATATCATGTGTGCACAAGTGTATGACCCCTGGGATCAGGGAAAACAGTGAGGCAAACAGTCCCAACATCTGGCGACAGTCCCTCTGCTGCTCTGGAGTCAGGGAGGGGGAGAGGATCACTTCCTCCACAAACCCATCTTTTTCTCCTGCAGACAGGAGGTCAGGAAGAGGCTCATTCTCCTCCTCCACCCCATCATCTGTTGCAAGGAGCATGGACAGTTCAGTCCGCTCAAAGTCGGGTTTGAGGCGGGTAACATGCAGGACCCTTAAAGGGTTCCTGGGAGTCTGCAAGTCCACCAGATAGGTGACTTCACTCTTGCACTCCACCACCTCATAAGGCCAAGTCCACTTGTCTTGGAGCACCATAGGCTCCACTGGTGCCATCACCCACACTTTTTCACCAGGTTGAAACTCAACCAGAGTGGCATTCCGGTCATACTACCGTTTCATGTCTTCCTGGCTTGCTTCCAGGTTCTCCTGTGCGAGGCTCCTGAAGTGGGCAGTCTGGTTTCTCAGAGCCAGCATGTAGCTAAATACATCCTGGGCGGGGTTTTCTAGGAGCTTTATCCAAAGCCTTCTTCACCAGACTTAACGGTCCCCTCACAGGGTGGCCATATATCAGCTCGAAGGGACTAAACCCAAGTCCCTTTTGAGGCACCTCCCTGTAAGTACACAGAAGGCATGGCAAGAGGACATCCCACTTCTGCCTCAAGGGCTCTGACAGGCCCATAATCATGCCTTTCAAGGTTCAGTTGAATCTCTCAACCAGACATTTGCTTTGGGGGAGGTAAGGGCTGGTGAACTTGTAGGTAACCCCACACTCCTTCCACAGAGACTTCACATAGGTGGATATGAATTTGGTACCCCTACCAGATACCACTTCCTTGGGAACCACATGCGGGTAAAAACCCCCATCAAAGCACGACCCACCACAGGGGAAGTGATTGACCTCAGACGAATGGCTTCTGGGTACCGGGTGACATGGTCCACCAAGACCAAGATAAACCTGTTGCCCATGGCTGTCCTGGGATCCAGAGGCCCTACAATGTCAATACCAACCCTTTCAAAAGGAGTGCTAACAACAGGAAAAGGTTGGAGGGGAGCCTTACTCACTTTTACCACTTGCCTGACAAGTTTGGCAAGATCTGCAATGTGCACCTGAGTGCCTGCACATTAGGGACCAGTGAAAGTGGGTGACAAGCCTTTCGAAGGTCTTGACCACCCCAAATGTCCAGCTAAAGGCACATCATGAGCCAACCCCAGTATGAAGGCCCTGAAGCACTGGGGTACCACCAGCACACAGGCTGCCCCAGGGTTCAGGAACCTTAGGCTCAATATACAGTAGGCCATCCTCCCAGTAGATCAGGTGAGATCCAGGCTTCTTGCCATCCGCCTGGTCTGCAGCCTGCTGCTGCAAACCCTCCAGAGAGCGGCATATCCTCTGTGCTGCACAGAATGCTTCCCTGGTGGACCCCCCTTCCTGCTGCTGCTGCAACAGCTCGGGGACCTCCCCCAGTTCAACCACCTGTTCCCCTGTAGGTTCTGGGGCATCATCCTCAGGTTCCACCTCCTTCCGGACCGTGGGAACGCCTGGGGCCAGTTTCCTGCACCCCCTGCCCTTCCTCATTTTGGCAGTTCCCTGGGCCACTGTTTCAGGCTCCAGGGGCTCTTGACCACCCTGGCGGGCTGCCATTGACCTGGTAAATGTGCATACCCACCCAGGCAGACCCAACATCTCCAAGTGTGACCTGTGTTCCACCTCCTTCCAAAGGGAATCCTCCAGGTCATTGCCAAGCAAACAATCTACATGCATGGTTGGACTCACAGCTATTTTGAAGGAACCTGAGACCCCCGCCCATTCAAAGGGAACCTGGGCCACTCTGCACAGGCGCTCTGAGTTGTCCACTGCAACTACTTGGTGAAGTACCCAGGGATCAATCTGCTCCTCAGACATCAAGTGACTCCTCACTGTAGTCACACTGGCTTCTGTGTCTCTGAGAGCATCCACCCTCTGCCCATTAATGGTCACCCACTGCCTGTACTTTTTAGTGTTCTCAGGCACGATGGTTCTATTGACCATCTCACTGTCCCCTAGTGAAACAAGGGTCATCTCAGCTGGTTCCCACCCACCTGGAACCAACTCCTCCCCAAGCCCTAAACTAGCCAAACCATGGGACGAAACACCAGTTGATGCCGGTGTACTCTTTTGGCATTTGGGCATTTGGGGTCCCCCCTCACATGACCCACTTGATCACATGCATAACACTTACGTGGGGGGCCCCCTGCCACTGGTATCCCTTTGGAGAACCATGGCTTCTTCTCACTGGGGGGTTGGGAATCTTTACCCTGGGAATCAGTTTGGGGCCCTTTAGAGAACTCCCGCTGTTTACCCTTAACCCCCCTTTCTTCTGAGAGGGACCCTGCCCACCCTTGGCGTGTGACGCGACCCAGGAACATTTTCAGCTAACAGCATTAGCGTTGTGTTTAAAAGAGCCTGAAGACTCTTTTTGCATATTAATTAATAACTTGACTTGTGTATGTCCGATTTTTGTTGTTTTGCTCTTGTTTTGTTTAGATAAATATTTCCTATTTTTCTAAGCTGGTGTTGTGTCATTTTGTAGTGATTTCACCAAGTTACTGTGTGTGTTGGTACAAATACTTTACACCTAGCACTCTGAAGTTAAGCCTGCCTGCTCGTGCCAAGCTACCAAAGGGGCGAGCGGAGGTTAGCTGAGGGTGATTCTCTTTTACCCTGACTCGAATGAGGGTCCTTGCTTGGACAGGGGGTAACCTGACTGCCAACCAAAGACCCCATTTCTAACAACAATCATGCTCAATGTCTTCCATTTTGTCAATTTCAACATTCTCATTTGGAAGTAAGGTTGCCGGGTTAAGCTCTGTACATCTTTTCAATGACACATTTGGTGACCCTAGAATACTCGTTTCATATCTGGTCAACCTGGCACCTGCTAAATATTGGGTTTTCGTCTTTGTAACTAGGATCTCAGTAGGGTGAGGGATCATAATAGTAAAGGGATGTCCCATCACAGTATCTTCACACTGTGTAAGGCTTTGCCCAACTGCTGCAACTGCATGCAAACAACCTGGTAAGGCTGCTGCAACTGGATCCAAAGTAGCTGAAAAATATGCTACTGGGTGGTTTACACCTCTATGGACCTGCATCAAGACAGACAAAGAACATGCATCACATTCATGACAAAACAATGTGAAAGGTTTTGTGTAGTCAGGCATACCCAAAGCAGAAGCTTTGCACACCCTCCCTCTCAATTCAGTAAACACTTTCATTCCATCCTGGTCTAACACTATAGGGTCAGTGACTTCCTTGTGAGTCAGTTTCTGCAATGGTCTTGAAATGACTGAAAAAATGGGAATCCATTGGTGGCAGTAACCCAACATTCCTAGAAACATCCTGTCATCTCTATGTGCGGTTGGGGGATTCATCTGCAATGTGGTTGTAACTCTTTCTCTGGATATCTTTCTCAATCCCTTCTCAATCTGGTGACCCAAGAATTTCACTTCTTTCTGACAGTATTGCAATTTAAGTGGAGACACTTTATGATTCTTTCCCAAATGGTTTGGAAAGGCAATTGTGTCATACTTGCACTCGTCCCTTGTTTTGGACGCAATCAGCAAGTCATCAATGTACTGCACCAAAGTCGATTGGAAAGGCAATTCCAAAGACTCCAAATTATTTTCCAAGAACTGATTGAATAAGGAAGGTGACTTTCAAAACCCTTGATGAATTCTGCACCAACAATAAACTTGGTACAAAAATTTTAAATAAAAGAGAAATTGGCTATCCTCATGAAGAGGCACAGAAAAGAAGGCTTGCGACAAATCAATGACAGTGAACCATTCAGCATCATGTGGAATATGAAACATTATCACAGCTGGATTTGGTACCATGGAACAACATTTGATCACAATGTCATTTATTTTTCTCAAATCCTGGACAATTTGAACTTTCCCACAGGGCTTTTCAGACCCATTATCAATGAATTACATGGGCTGTTCAATACTTCCATCAGAACCCCTTGTTTAACAAATTCTGCAACTATTTGGGTGACCTTCATAAGTACATTTTGTGGCATTTGGTACTGGGGAATTTGGAGAAAAATTGCATTCGGCTTTCAGTAACTTGACCTGGCTCAACTCCCTTTATCAGATCAATCTCCTTCCCTGTCAGATCCCACACTTTTCTCTTTAACAGTTCCCTTTAAATCAGGATGAAGCTCTTTCACTGCGAACATTGGAAAGAATTCAATAGGAGGATAATCCTCATTTAGGGCCATATTTATACTTTTTGACGCAAAACTGCGCTAACGCAGTTTTGCGCCAAAAACATTAGCGCCTGCTAACGCCATTCTGAAGCGCCATGCGGGTGCCGTATTTATTCAATGACGTTAGCCGGCGTTAGCCGCCGGCGCTGTCTGGTGTGCGTTAAAAAAAACGACGTACACCAGGCAGCGCCGGCGTAGGGGGAAAATGGCGTATGGGCGTCCACAAATGGTGCAAGTCAGGCTGAGGCAAAAAAATCGCCACAACCCGATTTGCGCCATTTTTTTACGACGCCCATCCCCCATTGAAATGACTCCTGTCTTAGCAAAGACAGGAGTCATGCCCCCTTGCCCAATGGCCATGCCCAGGGGACTTCTGTCCCCTGGGCATGGTCATTGGGCATAGTGGCATGTAGGGGGGCACAAATCAGGCCCCCCTATGCCACAAAAAAAAAAAAAAAAAAAATACTTACCTGGACTTACCTTAATGTCCCTGAGGTGGGTCCCTCCATCCTTGGGTGTCCTCCTGGGGTGGGCAAGGGTGGCAGGGGGTGTCCCTGGGGGCAGGGGAGGGCACCTCTGGGCTCATTCTGAGCCCACAGGTCCCTTAACGCCTGCCCTGACCCAGGCGCTAAAATCCGGCGCTAATGCGGGTTTTTTAGACCCGCCCACTCCCGGGCGTCATTTTTGCCCGGGAGTATAAATACGACGCATATGCATCGGAGTCATTTTTTAAGACGGGAACGCCTACCTTGCATATCATTAACGCAAGGAAGGTGTTCACGCAAAAAAATGACGCTAACTCCATGAACTTTGGCGCTAGACGCGTCTAACGCCAAAGTATAAATATGGAGTTAGTTTTGCGTTGAATTTGCGTCGAAAAAAACGACGTAAATTTGGCGCAAACAGAGTATAAATATGCCCCTTATTGTCTCTCATTCTGTCTCTTGGGCTTGGTCCTCTTCATCATCGCTATTCATTTGAATCTCGATTCCATCATTTGAACAAGTAATTGACCACCTTGTTTTACACAGCAAGTCTCTTCCCAGTAGGGATACTGGACTTGAGTCACAAACTACGAATGTCTGCAATCCCTGAGCGTTGCCAATCTTAACCTGCACTGAATTGGTAATCAGATTGGTCAAATACTGATTCGCTACTCCTACGGTCTGGACTGTTTTTCCTGAAATAGGAAAATTTGGAACTCCAACTGATCTTACTGTAGAGCGTGTAGCTCCTGTCTCAACCAAGAATGAAACTCTGTGACCCATGACTTTGCCCTTCATGTAGCGACCTCTCTGATCTACTTCTAAGGAAGCTTCAAGCACACATGGCTCCTCATTTGAACTGTCACTCCTCCAATCATTGTTTATTCCATTCTCACTTTGTAACAGGAATTGGTGTACTGTGTTATTACTTTGGTTAAGCCTCTGACCTGTGATCTGTTGGAAAAGCAACATTTGCTGCTGTTCCCTTGGGGCTTGAGGTATTTTAATTTGCTGTCCAGGTACCATGGAAATCTGCTGCTGCATTGGCTGAGACTGTGTCATGTGTACACATGGCATTTGCACCTGCTGCATTGGTTGAAAATTCTGCATTTGCTTCACATTATTTTGAAAATTTGGATTTGGACCTCTCATTCTCGGTGCTCTCATATTCTGGAATGAATTGATGTCATTACTTTGCTGAACAACACCTTCCTGCACCATCATCGGACACTCCCATTTCCAATGTCCAACGGCTCCGCAAATGTGACAAGGCAACAATTTATTCATTCCCTTTGCATTATTCTGAACCAATACAGTACCCAAATCTGGACTGCAATTCACATTACTTCCTGCGACCTCGACTTCTCATGTGGGGCTGAAATACCATGATTCCCTGCTGCTGCTGTGGTAGCTGTTGTGGGAAATTTCCTTACATGCCTTTCTGTGCAGTTTTAATTTGCATCACCATCGCTTTCTCTTTCAGATTTTTCTGCTTCAATTCAATTTCATCGCTACAATACTTTGCATACTGCAACACCTCAACAATCAGCTTTGCTGACCAGCAGATGAAATGAGACTTAATCAGCTGGCTAATTTCAAGTGTCAGTCCTTCCACAAATCTGAACACAAAAT
The DNA here is from genome assembly GCF_031143425.1 of Pleurodeles waltl. Taxonomy (NCBI): domain Eukaryota; kingdom Metazoa; phylum Chordata; class Amphibia; order Caudata; family Salamandridae; genus Pleurodeles; species Pleurodeles waltl. The sequence goes on from NC_090448.1 coordinate 855,433,713, forward strand.
GAATCATGTCTTCCACCTCAATTGTCTCTGTACTACTGTACTGCTTGAACGCTTGCAACAATCTCTCATAATATGCATGCATTGACTCTTTTGCTTCCAGAGATGTCCTGTCAATTCTCTGCCAATCAATGTTCTTGGGCAAAATTCTCATCTCAAAAATGTAATCACCTTTTACTAATATTTCATTACCTCGGGAGATGGTGCACCTGTAATTTTATCTCTCTCTAGTTCTCTTTTTGGCCAATCTATACTCTTTTTATACTCCATCCACAGATCAGCTGGTACCACTATCTCTAGTAATGTGTTTAAGTCCTCCCACAGGCACTTTGCAAGTATTACAAGCCTGTCTGTCTGCTGAAACCACTCTACTGTCTTCTCTCTCAACTTTGGATAATCATTTGTGAATGATAGAATGTCACTTCTGCTCCAAGGGACATGAACAAAATTCCCTCCTGGAATTTCTCTCATTGGTAAAATTTTCACTGGGTCTCGGTCTTGCTGCACATTTGCAGTCAGCTACACAGAATCCCTTTTTGTTCTGTCTCTTTTCTTCACCCATCTGCCTTCCCACTTGTCTAATGGTCCCCAAAGTCTGAGCACTTTGAAGAAATTCTCTAATGTGTGCCTTTATTCCGGCATATCTCATGTGTTCAAAATCTTTAGTCTCAAAATCTAATTTGTAACTACTATTCAAACTTCCGTCAGTGTAGCCTCACCTATACTCGTTGTAATGTACGTATCTCCTCTTAAAGCACTCTTTAAAGCTTTGAAAAATGTCATCTTTTCAACCTTTATGTTATTCAAATCAAATCAGGAAGTGACTTTTAATCCCAGAATTCTTTTCACCCACCTTCCCAACCAATTGCACCTCATGGATGGCTGTCAATCTGTGCGTGACCCTTCTCACTAACCATCTTATCCCAGCGCAGCTCCAATGACGTCACACTCACATGTATTGTGGCTGACAAAGCCTTGCAGCTTGACCTCCCAACTCAAATTCACACTAGACTAATGCAAAATATTGCGAGCACTAACCACAATCAAAACCCAATTTGCTAGTTTACTACAGGAAAGGTACCCAATCGCTTCAGAAACTTTACAGATTTTTTACTGATGGCTTTTCCTGCACTTACTGCTACTCCTTCTTTCTCAGCTTCCCTGATTCGCAAGCAGAATTAGACTCACAAATGTTACTCTCAACTGATCAGTGGGTCTGTCCTGGTTCACATAGGATTTACCTGATCTAAGTTGAAATTTCTTTTCACTCACTTTGGCTCACACTCTGACTTGCCGACCCCACCCGATCAACCTACTAAACCAGACAATTTAGAACATAACACCAAGTGTCTCATACACTTTTCAATATACTCCGGAGTCTTAGACTACACTGGGTCCGTACATCAACAACCACGTGGACAGTTTTTGAGCACAAAGCGCCATACACATGTGAAGGTCGACAACTTCCCTACTCTTACACTGCGGAGTACGCACACTTCTTCTACAGCATCATTTGGAGTATGCAAATTCCCTAAACCCTCACAAACCTCAAAATTCACCTGGGATTTGCATAAGCTGTGCAAGCGCAAAACCCTACTACATTCACACTGTCACTAGAATGCTGAGAACATCCTCAAACAACCATTGGCAAGTTCAGAGACTCTGAGAAAGTCATTTCTGGACTTAGGGGCACATTTTCTCTCCAATTAGCATCATTGAAAAATAAACCCAAATCTCAGTAATAATGAACTTTCAAGGGACACGGTCATCAAGCTACTACCATCTCTGGGAACACCTATTATTTATTGTTTGGAATCTCTGAGGTCAAATATTCTGCTACATCTCTCTGGACATCTATGACAAGCTCTTAAAGAGACAAACCATCAAGCTGTTACTATCTCTGTAAATACCTGTTATTCTGCACCAGATGTCTATGATGGGTTCTTCAGGAGACAAACCATCCGTCTCTGCTACCATCCCTGTTAGCGCATCGAACCTTAATAGTTAAACTTACAAATGGACGTGAATAGGTTGATGCACCTTTTGACTCGCAATTAAGATGTTCCCACTATATCTCCACTACATGCAGATGAATAATCAATAACCAATCAATAACATTAATAATCAATGATAATCAATACCATAAATAATCAATTGGAGTCAGTAATTATCACACACCATGTCCTTTCAGTCATGAATAACCACACCTTTATTAGAAGTTTGAATATTTATTTCCCTATATATTAACAATGCTAATGTCATGTATGATAATCTCAATATCAAATGATAAACATACAGAAACATCACTGGCTGTCCAAAGAAACAAGAGAAACATAGTCTAATCAAAGCCTGAGCTACTACACATTGTAAAGTGGTGCAACAGTAATAACAAGAACAATTTCGCAAACAACATCACATACGTTTAGATTGAGCAAAGAAAAATATTGACTGTTACTCCCTATAGCAAATTCTCATTAGTGAGAATCCTTATATACCATCAGATTAGCATTAGCATGTTTGGCTTCATGCAAAATGATTTAGTCAACACGAATTTGGAAAATATCTAACTTATGCTCTATCAAAATAGGGTGGTTGTTACCTAGAAAGAAAAGCAAATATGCATGGCAAAGCACATTGTCAATAGTATACCTCTCCTCAAGTGGATCGGCAAGCTAAGATAGAATTTGTCATCAGGACATCAGTTCAGTCAGAAAGGCATCAGGATTCAGCATCAAAGTTCAGAAAACGCAAAGTCTTAAAGCAGTTTGAAAGAATAGAGTTAAATCCTCAAGAAGAATAGAGAGCATGGCGCATCTCCTCTTGGTGCATTCTGGTTAAGTTATATTTCCTAAAGCTACTTCCCTACTCCCTATTGGTCAAGGAATCGCATATTCACACTTTGTCCAATAAAACTAAAACATCAAATCTATAGTTTCCCATAGTACACGGTTCACATGTCGCTAATTGGCTTCTCTTGTAATATCCTCATCATCCGGCTCATCAGGTAACAATATTGTTGCAGCTTATACTCCAGTCAGCGTCCCTATTGATCGCCTCCTGAGAAAGTCAGTCTTACACACATTACATTTACAATGATACAATTTGCAAGAACAGCATCTTCTAACAAGCGGCTCTCATGAGAAAGACTTTTAGCTACGAACATATTTGGTCAGCACAGTGGAAAATCTCCATTTAATTCTTTAAGCAGACATTTTATTAATCGGTTTAGAAATTCAGCTCAACATGAGACTATGTAACTGGGCCAAGACATCCACTAAGTTAAGGCCTCCAATTAATAAAGCTAATACATGATGCATAACCCTTAATATGATATACTACTAGGTTAATCAAATATAAGTGCCATATTTCATATTAATAAGCCATCAATAAGTATACTTCCTGAGCATTGGCGGCCACTCACGTGGACACATTTTCAAATATGTGCATTATTTTCTCTAGGTTAATACATTTTCTACGCAAATCCATTACTCAGAATACATGAATATTCGTTAATAAGTTTTAGTAACACCCCTGCTCTATCACAGGTATAACCTTTGACACCTCAGACACAGTAGAGATCCCATGGAAGTGAACACCATAGACACCAGAAGAGCTCCGAGCTGATTTGTGTTGTGGGTATTAAAGTTTCAAACCACTCAGGTACAAATCCAATGGATACTTTGTGCAGGTGGGTGGAGGGACACACCACCCAGAACTCAGAATCTTTCAGTCCCTTCCGCCTGTGCCATGCCCAGTTCCTGTGCTGCTAGTAGCTTCCTCCAGTGTTTGTGCTTGTTGTAAACATACTGCTTATGCCTGAGGATATGACTACAGTTTGCTGTGAGTAGATGCCATCGAGCCTGAAGCATTTGCTAATGATTTAATGTAGGGCAACCATTGTCGGAGTTAGACATTGCAGCCACACATTACACTGCTTAAAATTACTACACTCACATTATGGAGACAACACGCTGCGACCTGCCGCACCGGTCCGTCTTCTCTCCCATTGCATTGGCTGAAATCAATCCTGTGGACAGGCGTACTCACGTACTCACGTACTTGACTCTTGTTTCACCAAAAGTCCTGAACAGCTGCTCTCTCTGCTGACCCAGACAGCACTCTCCAGGTGCTCCCTTTCACCAACACAGTGCTCCCAAGATTCACAGGTCCACACGTGAGAAGCTCATCAGTATGGCTATTTTACTTTGTGTTCTGGGACCTGTAGTCTTACTTTGGTGATTGGGTATACACTACTGGACGACATTTTCCAAAATGCATAGCAAAAAACCTTAACTTTATGTTCTGCTCATAAATGACCTGGGAAATGTGAGTGCTCTGGACAGGTCCCCCTAAAGCAGGACTTTGCAGTCTACAGTGCAGCACATCTCTTACAACCTTTGCCCAGAATTGAACTGGCAGGCCCTGGGCAGCAATTAGTCTGTGTCTCGGTATACAGCTCTCTTGAGTGCCACATGGATGCTTGCCTTTCCAAGCCAAGTCCTCCGTCTCCTAACAGCTGCCTAATATGCCAGTGCTAGTTGCATGAACCTGGGCTGCTGATTCTGCCTACTTTCCCAGATTCATGCGTGACTAGTGCAAGCACATTTTTCATTCTTCACTTTTATCAAATGCACAAGATTGATTAATCTTTTGACCCAGTGAGAGGTGTGGTGAGCCATAAATAACTACTTCAGGACCACCCCAGAAATGTAGACACCATGACCAATGTGGTCATGGAAGGAAAACTACAAACAGGAATATAGTTCAGAGCTTTATTCCAAACACAAACTCAGGGTCATGGAGACTATGCATAACACTTAGTTATAAGATACATAGGGGGTCATTCTGACCCCGGCGGTCTTAGACCGCCGGGGCCAGGGTCGGCGGGAGCACCGCCGACAAGCCGGCGGTGCCCCGCAGGGCATTCTGACCGCGGCGGTAAAGCTGCGGTCAGACCGGCAACACTGGCAGTCTCCCGCCAGTGTACCGCCGCCCTTTTGAATCCTCCAAGGCGGCGCAGCTAGCTGCGCCGCCGAGGGGATTCCGACCCCCCCTACCGCCATCCAGTTCCCGGCGGTCCGCCCGCCGGGAACCGGATGGCGGTAGGGGGGGTCGCGGGGCCCCTGGGGGCCCCTGCAGTGCCCATGCCACTGGCATGGGCACTGCAGGGGCCCCCGTAAGAGGGCCCCTACGAGTATTTCACTGTCTGCTTGGCAGACAGTGAAATACGCGACGGGTGCAACAGCACCCGTCGCACCTTCCCACTCCGCCGGCTCGATTACGAGCCGGCATCCTCGTGGGAAGGGAGTTTTTCCCTGGGCTGGCGGGCGGTCTTTTGGCGACCGCCCGCCAGCCCAGGGAAAAACTTAGAATACCCTCCGCGGTCTTTCGACCGCGGAGCGGTATTTCGGAGGGGGGAACTCTGGTGGGCGGCCTCCGCCGCCCGTCAGGGTCAGAATGACCCCCAAAATCATCAAGGGTTGCCCAAGGCGATGAAACAAAATGAAACTAACGTCAATAAAATTAATCATTCAAGAAGAAGAATACAGAAAGTTAACAGAACTATATGAGATACAAAAATAACGCGGTGCTCAGACTGCACAATCATTATGTCAATTCAAATTTAATCAAGCCAATAATAATTCTTTGGGCACGTGTCAACCCTATGGCTATCTAAATTAGAGACATATACATGTGGTTAGTAACACATGCAGGCAAAATACAAAAATAGAAAAAGGGACGTTCCTAATTTGGAAAAATAGAATACCTAGGGACACTAAATAAAATACATTGAAAACAAGCGTCACCATAGTGGAGAGTCTAATCTAAAAAGGGCATGTCGCGGAGCAGGGGCAAATGGCAGAGAGGAAGATACCTCTTCTAGGTGTACAGCATTCAGGACTCCTTCATCAGCAAAGCATCACATGGGTAGCAGAGTTCAGTCAGAAGTGTCATCAGGAATATACAGAGAGAGACTGGCTAGAAACGTTAAAGTCAATCCCTAATATAAAACACATAAATCAAATTGATTTGTGGGAATTATGGCAATCAAAATAAATTGAAAACTTCACTTTGATACAGTCCAACAATTTCCTTTGTCTGTCATGAGAATATCTCTTCTTTCTGTTTGACTCCAAATGATTTGAAACAAAAGTATGCCTTTGCAGAAAGGTATGGCCTGGTACAGAAAGTGATCTTTATTTGTTTTGGTGTAAATCCATTCAGTAGTTTTTGAGAAATTAAGGGGAAAATAAATTTGAATATATAGGGATACGAAGGACTCACGACCCCTCCTGATCTCATGCTGAGATCTAATTGGCTGTCAGCACTTCTACCAGGAAGTGTTGGCAGCCATCCTGGTACTCAGCAGCTGAAAAAATGTTTAAAAAAAAGAAAAGAGGCCACGTTACAGACACTCTGCCCCTTTTGCTCTGGTTATGGGGTCCCATAGGGACCCCCTTGGCTAAAAAGCATTACAAATATAATAATACATCGCAATTCACTGAAAAAAAAAACAAATCAAGAAATAGAATAAAAAAAACAAATAGAAATTCACTTAAAAAACAAGGTTTCAGGGACGTTATAGTTAGGCTCACATTTTAAACATATGAAACCACAGAAATTCACCTGTTATAGTTAGAGTTATCTCAAGTAACTATAACTTGTGCCCTAAGGTAACTGTAACACAGTTTTTTCTCCAAATATTACATTGATATTATCAGTGATGTTATCAAAGACGTTATGAGTGCCGTAATTTGTGGGGTAATTGGCGAGGGCACGAGTTATAGTTACCTTAGCCCATGAGTTATAGTTACTTGAAATAACTTTCTATGTTTCTTTAAAATCCCATTTCCTAACTATAACGTCCCCATAACCTTTGTTTTTTTCAGTGAATTTCTATGATTTTTCTAATATAAAGTAATTTACATTACTTATACAATAATCCAATCACTGCTGTGCATGGGCAGTGGCGTTTGGCAATAGGGCCTGGCTTGTGGCTAGACCCTGCAGCCAATCCCCCAACTCCATGCTGAACAGGCCTGTTGGCTGTGCATGGTGGGAGTTGGCTGCAACCTGTCTCTCTGGGTGTGTAAATAGGTGTGAGAGGGTGTATTGAACGGTGACAGTGGCTATGAGAGTGTCTGAGTGTGAGAGTGGGTGCATCAGTGTCTTAGTGGGTGTGTCAGTATCTGTGTGAGTCTGTGAGTGGGTGCATGATGGTTTCAGTGTGTCTATGAGTGGGTGTGGGAGAGTTTCAGTGGGTTTGTGAGTAGGTGCATGTCTAGGTGTGAGAGTGGGTGCATAAGTGTCTTAGTGGGTGCATCAGTATCTGTGAGTGGGTACATTAGTGTCTGAGTGGGTCTGTAAGTGGGTACGTGAGGGTGTGAGTGGGTGCACAGGGGTCTTAGTTGGTCTGCGAGTGAGTGCGTGGGTATCTCAATGGGTCTGTGAGTAGGTGCCTAAGTATCTGAGTAGGTGTGTGAGTGGGAGAGACTGAAGAATAGAAATTGAGAGAGACAGAAAGGAACTGAGAGGGATAGAGAACATGAGTTTTTTAGGCTTTGGCGAATTATATACTTAGAATTAGATATTTCTGGACAAATGCAAATGAAAAATGTATTTTTCAATTAAAAAGAGTGAGATCACCTTTCACTATGAACCTTAAACTTTGAAAGCTCGAATTAAAATAGTGAAATTATCACAGTCCCACCTGGACTAGAACTCTCAATTTTCAGTGAGAAGGTTTGTGACCTTAACCATTTGGCCACATGAGACTTTTGCTATAGTCAATGCATGGAAAGACCATTACATTGACTATCTCTCTCTCTCCCCATCCTATTATGGGATGGAAGAGAGAGATAGAGTGACAACCCTGCGTGTAAGCCTCAAGGCCCCATCAGTCCTAGCCAGCTCCCCATGTCCTGTGGGAGCTGGCTTTGCTCCCACATACAGGTAGCTGCTTTTAATAGCAGCTCCCTGCTTGTGGGAGCAATGTTTTCATCTGTCTTCCCTGAACACATATTTGCTTTCAGGGAAGACAGATGAAAACCCTGCTTTCTGTAGGGAGAGAAGTTTGACAGATCCCCCTTTGAGAAACCGGACTTTGTTTGCTTTTACTTCACCAAGCAAAAGCAAAAGCCTATGTCCCAGTGGTGGACACCCCAGAAAAATAGCAGGAGCTGACCATGGGGGGTGGCCATCCCCATTGCCATTAGTGGCTTCTCGAGGGGGGAAGCGCAGCCTCCTCCAACGAGTATAACCCCAGGGAGGTTGTGGTCCCAGGAGCTGCAGGGGTCCAAAATGGACTCCCTTCACTCTTTTCCTATAGCCCCAGAGGGTAGCGGTTCCTGGGGCTGTGGGGGGGCAGGGCAGCCCCACCACCGCACTGTTTATAATTAGTGTCCCAAGGAGTTGGTGGTCCCTGGGAATGCAGGGGTGAAGCCCACGTCCCATGCATGGAATTGTATTTAAGCCCTGGGGAGGTGGTGATCCCCAGGGCTGCGAGGGGGGCCACAAGGCCCCAGCATCAAATTATGTTTTAGCCCGAGCGAGGTGTCAGTCACTGGGACTGCGGGGGTCCGCATGGCCCCTAACATAAAATTGCATTTAAGCCCCAAGAAGGCGGAGGTCATTGAGAATGCTGGGTGCTGAGTGGCCCCCCCACACACATAGGCCCTCATTACAACCCTGGCGGTCTGTGTTAACGCAGCGGTAACACCGCCAACAGGCCAGCTGTAAACAAAAATGGGATCACGACCCCGCCGGAAACCGCCAACATAGACAGCCACTTTAACACTCCAACCGCCAGTGCGGTAGCAACAAACACTGCGGCGGTCACCGCTAACAGACCGGCAGAAGACAATGTACCGCCCACTGTATTATGACAGGCCAATCCGCCACCTTTTCCGGGGTGGTGCCAACGACATCAAAAGCACAACAGAAACAGTACACTGAAGGGGAACCACTCATCTTTCGACACTCAACAAAGAGCCAGGATGCCATGGAGCACGAGCTGCAGGTCCTCCCCATGTTGGTGTATCTACTAATACACCAGGAAATAGAAAGAAGGTGGCGGCGACGACGGTGACTACTGCACCTAGCACACAGGGGAGGAAAAAGAGAGTGACACACACACGCAACACCCCCACCCTCACCCACAACACCATACACACCTACATATCCAACAACATTACAGATACACCCCGTTACCCCGTGGAAGAACACAAGGACAAGAGGAATTGATTTCAATCAGTAATATTTTGGAACATGCAGATATAGCAAATTAATAAAAAAAAAATCAGTATATACAAATATTTACATTATGTACAGAAGGCTGTACACTGTCCCTTGTAAATGTCCTTGGACCAGTGGGCCAAAACATCATGGGCCAAGCCCACACTTGACTCCTGCCTCAAAATGAAGAGAACACTGCAAGGGCATCAGGTCGAAAAACACAGGCACCTCAGGGGGATGGGGAGGGGGGCACCTCAGCCGGAAGATGGTATTACACCTCTGCTCCTCGAGGGGGCAACATGCCCACAGCGATGTCATGGGGAGTGCAAAGCCACAGTCTCACAAGTCTCTCAAGTGGGTGGTTTGCCCACTGCTTGGTTCTGGGGAGTTCAAAGCCACAGTCTCTCAAGTGGTGGTTTGCCCACTGCTTGGTTCTGGGGAGTTCAAATCCACAGTCTCTCAAGTGGGTGGTTTGCCCACTGCTTGGTCCTGGGGAGTGCAAAGCCACAGTCTCTCAAGTGGGTGGTTTGCCCACTGCTTGGTCCTGGGGAGTGCAAAGCCACAGTCTCTCAAGTGGGTGGTTTGCCCACCACTTGATCCTGGGGAGTGCAAAGCCACAGTCTCTAAAGTGGGTGGTTTGCCCACTGCTTGCTCCTGGGGAGTACACAGCAACAGTCTCACAAGTCTCTCAAGTGGGTGGTTTGCCCACTGCTTGGTCCTGGGGAGTGTAAGGCTACAGTCTCTCAAGTAGATGGCTACTCCACTGGTTCTGGAGGGGGTATTGTGCCCAATGTGCTTCATCCTGTCAAGGATTGGGTTAGTTGATGCATCTCTCCACTGGTTCTGGAGGGGGCCTTGTGCCCAGTGTGCTTTATCCTGCCAAGGATTGGGTTAGTGGATACATCTCTCCACTGGTTCTGGAGGGTGCCTTGTGCCCAGTGTGCTTAATCCTTCCAAGGACTGGGTGAGAGGATGCATCTCTCCACTGGTTCTGGAGGGGGCCTTGTGTCCAGTGTGCTTCATCCTGCCAAGGATTGGGTGAGTGGATGCATCTCTCCACTGGTTCTGGAGGGGGCTTTGTGGCCAGTGTGCTTCATCCTGTCAAGGATTGGGTGAGTGGATGCATCACTCCACTGGTTCTGGAGGGGGCCCGTCCAGTGAGGCTGCACCTGGGGTGGGGCACTTCCCATTCCCTCACTTGGGTGTCTGAGGCACGAGATGTGCAGGGAACAGGTAGCATGATACTCCATGGAGGCAGAGACACACTCCATCCTGCGGTGACTTAGGCTGCAAACTGCTGGTAGTGCCAGTGCTGGCGGTGATGCCTCATGTGGTGTGTGCAGGGTCCAGGATGTCTCCTGCAGCCTCGGACGGCTGCCCACTGGGGATGCTCCTGACTTCCGATGTAGTGGCACCGGCTGGCATGTGGCGGTGCATATGGTGGTGCAGTTGGCGGTGGCTGATGTGGACATTCTGCCAGTGCTGCCCGTGGTGCAGGTGTCTGTAGAAGTGGAGGGAGACATCAGGACATCTCCAGCAGCCTCGGATGGCTGACCACTGGAAAGGATGCTGGTGACTGTTGTCGTGGTAGCGGCGGTGCAGGGGGTGGTGCAGGCAGCGGTGCAGACGGCAGTGCAGATGTTGGTGCAGATGGCAGTCATTGCGGCGGTGCTTACCGTGGTACAGATCGCTGGCCTGTCAGGAGAAATAGTGGTCACCAGTCCCTCACCATGAGGCTCCGTGCCCTGAGGTGACTTTCCCTTGCTTTTGTGTCCCTTCCCCACCTTAGAAGTCGCTGCTGGGACCTTAGCACTGTCCTCTTTGGTTTAGGATGGGTGGTGCATCTTTTCCCTGCTACATGCCGGGCCCTTCTTAACCTTGGCAGGTGGTGGAATCCGGTGGCCCTTAGCATCGGTAGGTGGCACACTGGCAGCCCTGACGGGTGCCCCCTTCGATCCTCTCGGACTTGTAGGGACCACAGCGGATGCCGATTTTGTGGCTGAGGTGCTGGCCTGGGATCTAGGCATCCTGGCCCTAGGGGAACGACGGGGGGGGGGGAAAGGTGTAAGGAAGAGGTCAACGTTAGCCAGGAAAAGTTTTTTTGACACACTGGTACGGAAAGATGGAGTGGGTGTGGGAGTGGAGGAAGAGGTAGTGGTTGTAGGAGGTATACGTCTGCTGAATTTGGGTGGAGTTGCATGGGCTGGAGGCTATTGTGAGGTGTATGGCTGTTGAGTGGGTGTGTGCCTGCGTTTGTGTACGTTGGGAGGATGGCTCACAGACACACTGGGAGCGGACACAGTGGACTTGTGCATGGTTGTGGGGGTAGTGATTGCTCGTGAGGGGTGTGTTGTGATGGGCGTGCTGGTGATGGAGGCAGTGGCAGATGATGTGGTGCATGCCGGTGTGAGTGGAGACACTACTGGGAGGGAGATGGACGAAGAGTTGGAGGGGGACACGTGGAAGAAGTGAATGTTGGTATGTGTGCATGGGTATGGTGCTTGTGTGAGTGCCTGTGTGATTATGTGTGGTGCTTATGTTTTCCTCAGCCACTTTTTTGTGTTGATGTGTGTGCATGCTGGTCTGAAGGTGAGCTTGGGATAGGCTGAGGTAGAGGGGACTGGGTCTGGGTAGTGGAAGTTGGAGGGGGGAGGCTGGACACAGGGACAATGGCTGCCATCTGGGCTGAGGCCAGGGCCTGAAATGCTCTCTGTTGGGCCTCCACGCCAGAATGAATGCCCACCAGGTATGCATTTGTTTGTTGCAAATGCCTCTCGACACCGTGGATGGCATTCAGAATGGTTGACTGCCCAACAGTGAAGAATTTCAATCTCTTCCTCACTGAGGGCAGTGGGGCTGACTGGGGCAGGGCCTGAGGTGCCTTGGATGGAGAAAATGCCCACCCTCCTGGGTGAGCAAATACGGGAAACATGCTGAGGTGCTGCTGGGAGGGCGGTGCTGGTAGGGGGGGTGGCAGCTGTACCTGTTGTTGGGATGGGCACAGAGGTGTCCACCACTGCCAGGGAGCTTCCATCAGAGGAGGAGTCGCTGTCACTGGTATCCTCTCCTGTCCCCCTCGCAGAGCTCTCCTTGTCCTCCGTCCCACTGGTGCCTTCACCCTCAGTGGATTCACCCTTATGGGCTATGTGGGATGCAGCTCTCTCCGTCGCCGGTGCCTCTGCTCCTCCACCAGATGATGCTAATGAACACAAGGACAGGGTGACAAAACAAGAAGGGGCGGAAAGACAGAGGATACACATGGTCAATACGGGCAACACCACTACCTATGGCGTATACAACATACACTGAGCTGCCCTATGCACTAGGCCATGCCCAACCACTCACTAAGGTAGTCACCAGCCCATGGGGTACAATGCCTAACGCCAGCACCTGAACACCTGACACCCACAGGACCCTGCCCAGTAGTAGTTGGCCACTTGTACCATTGGGGTAGGGGTGCTTCAGAGCCTGCAAACAAGGGACCTACCCTGGCATGATTGCCCTAGCCTAGGGCCACCCACAGCCCACAAATCCCACCCAGCTACCTCCTAAAGTGCGCAAAGTCAGGATTCAGAAACTGTACTCATCCCCTTGTGGCTGCTGTGATGCCCTCAAGCACCCATCCAACTCCGGATATGCCACCGCCAGGATGCAGAACATCAGGGGGGTCATGGTGCAACGGGCACCCCTTCCACGTTGGGAGGCCAGCCCCAGCTGGGCCTCCGCCGTCTTGTTGGTCCAGTGGCACAGGTCCTCCCATCTCTTGCGGCAGTGGGTGCTCCGCCTGTGATAGACCCCCAGGGTCCTTAGCTCATTGGCGATGGCATGCCAAATTCCCTTCTTCTGGTGGGCGCTGACCTAGAGGGATAAGACAGCAGAAAATGTAATTACTCGCCCGTCTGGACCGTCATACTCATTGCCCACCAGTTCCCTCCCATACCCTGATGCGCATAAACTGACCACCTCTCATGCAGCATTCAGGCCAGGACACCTTAGCACCCCCCAACATATGGCTTACATCTCACACCACTCCAAATAGGCATTACCCATGCATCATTCTCAGTACTCACCTGTTTGTCTGGAGGACCATAGAGTAAGGTGTACTGGGGGGGACCCCATCCACCAGTTTCTCCAACTCCTCTGCAGTGAAGGCAGGGGCTCTTTCCCCAGACACTGTAGCCATTGTCGCTTCCAGACTCAGGTCACAGCAGCACTTGCAGTGTAGGTCCTCCCCTGCTGATGTTCAGGTAGCAAGTGAGTGAATAGGTAGAAAATGGCAGTGACGTCCGCGACGGTGCGTACCATCACTGCCGGCGTACATCGCCATTGGCTCCTGGAACCCATAGGGCCCAATGATAACCAATGCAGAGCTGCGCAGCAGTCTTCGACCGCCTACCGTGACGCTGCAGCGTAGTTACCTCATTTCCCCTTGCCCCTCCTCACAGGTCAGGCAGACGCCATTTCAGGGGGCACATGGCATGGCACCTAACTGCGTCACAGCACATATTGGCACATATACTGACTGTAGATTAAACACACACCTTCTGTGACATTAATGAAAACACAGTTGTGCTATCTAAGCGGTAAATGACCTTCTGCTCACCGCTCTACTCCGTAGGCTATGACCGCTGAGGCAGCATATGAGATGGCGGCATCCTCCGGTGGACAGACCCCAGGTGGACCTGTCGACAATGGAGGACAGACACATTATAATCACATATAGCCTTGATTGTGCCACAATCCAAGAACTGTGTGCCCAATTGGAGCCAGACCTGATGTCAGCTATCTGCCACCCCACCGGAATCCCCCTCTAGTGCAGGTCCTGTCAGTGCTCCATTTCCTGGCAAGTGGCTCCTTTCACACTACAGTGGCCATGGCATCAGGGATGTCTCATCCAATGTTCTCTAACATGACCAGAGTGTTGTCTGCCCTGATGAAACACATTCACAGCTACATTGTGTTCCCCCAGGTGGAGGATTTGGCCACAGTGAAAGCAGACTTCTATGCCCTGGGACATATCCCCAACATCATTGGTGCCATTGATGGTACACATGTGGCATTTGTCCCCCCCCCAACAGAAATGAACAAGTCTACAGGAGTAGAAAAAGCTATCATTCGATGAATGTGCGGACGGTGTGTTTGGCGAACCAGTACATCTTCCATGTGAATGCCAAATATCCTGGCTCTGTGCATGACGCCTATATCTTGAGGAATAGCAGCATCCCTTATGTGATGGGCCAACTCCAGAGGCACCGGGCGTGGTTAATAGGTGAGCCCAAGGTCCCCACACAGTATATGTAGGTGTCTGGGTACGGGGTTGTCCCTAAGGGTTAGTGTGTGTCTCACAATCGACTCACAATCGATATTTACAGGTGACTCTGGTTACCCCAAACTGTCATGGCTACATACTCCAGTGAGGAATGTCAGGCCAAGGGCAGAGGAATGTTACAATGAGGCACATGGGCAAACAAGTAGGATTATTGAAAGGACCTTTGGCCTCCTGAAGGCTAGGTTCCGGTGCCTCCATCTGACAGGTGGATCCCTGTACTACTCACCAGAGAAGGTGTGCCAGATCATCGTGGCATGCTGTATGTTGCAGGACCTGGCATTGAGACGCCAGGTGCCTTTCCTGCTGGAGGATGAGCCTGGAGATGGTCTTGTGGCAGCTGTGGAGCCTGTATAGAGTGAGGAAGAGGAGGCAGATGAAGAAGATGTGGACAACAGAACAAACATAATCCAGCAGTACTTCCAGTGACACACAGGTAAGAGACTGTAACTCCTCTTCACATTTCAGTATACTTTAGGACATTGTACATGGCAGCCTCTTACCCTCTGTGTATGGCCACTGACTGTTCCCTTTGGGTTTCCTTTTTTCAGATCTATGTACCCCATTCTGGCTTCTGCTATGTGTACTGCTGCCCACCAGCTGGCATACATTGCTATTATTTAATGAACATGAATGTTGCAATGTTTTGAGAATGTTGTAAGAATACATCTTTCGAATCATTACACTGACTCCAGTATGGTTTATATTTCAATGGTGTTTATTTTTTGTGCTAAATAGTATGGGGGTACGTGCAAGGGGCTGGGGTGATGGTGGAGGAAGGTCGATGGTAGACTTCAGTCTCTTGGTATCACAGGTGCATTGTCCAGTGGGACATAGGAAGGGGAGTAATGGCAGTTCAAGGTGGACAGGGTGACAGAGTGGGACAGAAGGGTGACAATCAGGAGAGTCCTATTTCCTGGTGGTGGTCTTGGCAATGTTCTCTGTCTTCTGCCTGGATCGTAGGACCATTTGCGGGGTGGTTCTCCTTTTGAAGGGGGTGGGGTGATGGCGGCCTGTTGGTCATGTGGCGGTGCCTCCTGTCCACTAGTGCGGGTGGAGGTAGAAGGCTGTTCATCGGTTTGGCTAGTGTCAGGGGCCCTTTGTTGTGCCACTGCCTCCCTCATGGTTTTGCCCATGTCTGGCAGCATACCTGCTATGGTGACGAGGAAGGGGAGAGATTTTTGTGAGGTCCTCCTTGATCCCCAGGTACTGTCCCTCCTGCAGCCGCTGGGTCTCCTGCAACTTGTCCAGTACCATGCACATGGTCTTCAGGGAATGGTGGTATGATCCCATGATGTTTGAAAGTGCCTCGTGGAGGGTCGGTTCCCTTGGCCTGTCCTCCCACTGTCGTACAGCAGCCCTCCCAGTTTCCCTGTTGTCCTGTGCCTCTGTCCCCTGAACCGTGTGCCCACTGCCACTGACCCCAGATCCCTGATTGTCCTGTGTTTGTGGGGTTGCCTTGGGTCCCTGTACTGGTGGACACACTGCTGATTGACGTGTACTGGGGACAGTGGCATGGGCCCGATGGGTGGGTGCTGTGGTGGTGTTTCCTGAGGGGGAAGGCTCTGTGGTGGGTTGGGACTGTGGCAGGGGAACCGACTGTCCAGAGGTCCCTGATATGCCAGGTTGGTCATCGTGATCCAGGCGTGCAGAGCTGCTGTCATCACTGTGGGCCTCTTCTGTGGGGGGACTGGATATAGCTGGCACCTCCTCTCTGGTGATGTTGGGTAGGGGTCCTGTTGGGATGCAAATGCATTGTTATTGTATCTGTGTGTACCATCTTTTGCAATGGGTGTGTTTCCTTTATATAATAGTGGTTTCCCTGTTGCATTGGCCTTGTCTGATTGCTGATTGTGTGGGCTGGGTGAGTCTCTCTACTGGGCATGCTGTGGTGATGGGTGTCCATGCATTGGTGTTGCATGCAGGGCTTGGTATTGAGATGTGTGGGTTGTGATGGTGGGGTATATGTGAGGTGATGGAGTGAGGGGAGGGAGCGTACGGGTGGGGATATGTGATGACATGCAGATAGGATGGGGGATAAAGTAGTAAAGATTTGACTTACCAGAGTCCAGTCCTCCTGCTGCTCCTGCCAGGCCCTCAGGATGCTGATCGCCAAGACTTGCTCCTTCCATGTTGTTAGTTGTGGGGGAGGAGGTGACGGTCCACTACCAGTCCTCTGTACAGCAATCTGGTGTCTTGAAACCACAGAACGCAGCTTCCCCCGTGGGTTATTCCACCTCTTCCTGATGTCATCCCTTGTTCTTGGATGCTGTCCCACGGCATTGACTCTGTCCACGATTCTCCCCCATAGCTCCATCTTCCTTGCAATGGACATCTGCTGCACCTGTGATCTGAATAACTGTGGCTCTACCTGGATGATTTCCTCCACCATGACCCTTAGCTCCTCCTCAGAAAACCTGGGGTGTCTTTGAAGTGCCATGGAAATGCTGTGAGTGATATGTGTGAGGTGATGTGTGTGGTGATGTGTTGGGATGTATATTGTAATGTGCTTGGATGGTGTATGAGTGATGGTGTTCTGTGCCTCTGTTGGGTGTGTGTTCTTTGCTTGTCTCTCTGTGCTTGGTCTCTTTTTTTTGGTTGAAAGGGTTGTGGGTAATGTGGGTGTGTGTTTTATAGTGGTGTGAGTGTGTGGGGGTTTGGTGTGTGTATGTGTGTCAGGTGTGTGTATTTTGAATTGTCCAATGTGGTGTGCTGTTGTAAGTGTGTGTGTATTTTGACCGCAGCGGTGTGTACCGCCAATGGTTTACCGCGGTTGAAAAACCACTGCGTGGATTCATGGGTCATGATACTGTGGCCGTATTCCTGTTGCCGTAACAGTGTGGATTTTGCTATCGCCAGTTTATCACTGACCTTTGGTGTGGCGTACTTGTGTGGGTGTCTGTATTGTGGTGGTGTTCTCTGTGTGGGTCATAATACCCATGGGATTACCGCAGCAGCTACGGTACCTTGACGGCCGTCGGCACGGCGGTAAGCGGGATTTACCGCCACGGTAGTAATGAGGGCCATAATGTTTTTTAGCCTTGGGAGATGGTGGTTCGCGGGGCTGTAGAGGAGTCAGGCAGGCCCCGCATTAAATTAACAATGCACCCTACCTTCATTGTTTTTATTAATTTTCACCACATCCGCCGCAAATGACAGCAAAATACCCCAAAAAATTTTCTTTTGCTCTGAGTGGGTCCTTCTGGGACCCCAGTACCAGACTTAAGAGGGCAGGGTGACTTTGCCCTGGCCTTTTTTTTTTCTTTTTTGTGTTTTTTTTTTACACTTGTTTCTGGGACTTGGCTGGAGCTGAGTTCCAGCATGACTGCAAACACTTCCTTGTTTAAATATTGCTAGCCAATAAGTTGTCAGCATGAGATCGGAAGGGGTTGTGATTCCTTTGTGAATTTGGATTTTTGTTAATTTCTTTAAAACTATTGAACGGATTTACACCAAATTACAAAAAAGGCCTCTTTCTGGACCAGGAGCTACCTTACTGCCAAATATGGTGTACTTCCGTTCAGTGGTTTCAACGCTATTGCTGTTCAAAATCCCTAAAGAAAATTGAATGGGGGAAACACATTTTGGGACCACCTTTTTCTTGGCCCCAGGTTAATGGATCACCCCAAAACTTGCCAGACAGCAGCTGAAGAGACAACTGTTGTTTTTTGGAACATTTTGTGACGATTTATCAAACTGCGCCAAAGTTATAAGCAAAACAAAAACACTTTTTCAATAGAAACTAGTTACTACCTACAACTACCTAGTGGTGACTGCCACTAGGTAATATATACATATATTACCCACTAGTGGTCATCAGTAGGTAGTTATAGTTAGAAAAAGCGTTTTTTTTGACTTACCTTTATCTTTGGTCCCATATAATGAATCTTCACAAAAGTTTCCCAATTTTATTTTCCCAATAATCTTGTTGAACTTGGGAGGTTTTGGGGTCATCCACCAAGCGAGGACCGAGGAAAAGGGCGGAGTTTAAAAAGTGTGTATCCTATTATAATTCCCATAGGGATTTTGAACACGACTACAGCCCAAACTGCTATACTGAACTACCCAATTTTGGCAGAAAGGTAGCTTCTAGTCTACTGTAGAAAGAAGCCTTTTTGTTGTTTGGTACAAATCGGTTCAGTAGTTTTTGAGATATTTAAGGAAAACTAAATATGTATATCTGGAGGTGCGAAGGCTTCACAAATACGCCTGATCTCATGCAGAGATCTGATTGGCTGCCAAAACTTCAACCAGTAAGTGTTGGCAGCCATTTTGAGACTCAGCTTCAGCCAAGTCTAAAAAAACACAAAAATAAATGAAAAGGGGGTAAGGTACTATTACCCTACTCCCCTATTCTTGGTGCAGGGGTCCCCCAGGACCCCCAAAGGCTTAAAAGTTTTTTGTTTTTTTTTAATTCACAGGATTTGCAAATTCTGCTGAGATTTAAAGAAAAAAAAGCAAGTGCGGGCCCCCGGGCTTGCTTTTATTTTTGCCCCCGGATTGGCCACGTCGCAGGGATATTGCCATAAAATAGGAGGAGGTGCAAGGGGCCCCTCCTACTGCTTATCGAAGCCCTGGTGACCGCCACCCCCCCCGGGGCACTGATGATTAAGTATGCAGGGGAATGCCAGCGCGGCACCCCTTGTCCGGGCACCGCCTCCTCCCCGTGCCAAAGTATATAAATGAATGCAGGGAGGCCTGCCACCACCTCACCAGGGCAAGTCAATAATATGTATGTGGATGAGACCGCTGAGCCTGCTGGGGCCCCAGGGGACACCACCTTCCCAGGGCAAATCATGCTAAAATAATGCAGGGGAGCCCATAGCCCTGGGGACCACCACTTCCCTGGGGCAAAACATAACATTAATGTGAGGGGCACACAGCCACCCTTGCAGCCCCAGGGACCTCCACCTCCCTTGGGCAATTTATATAATTAATGGAGGGGGTACATAGTCCCCCTGCACCCTGGTGACCGCCACCTCCCTAGGGCTGAAATAAAATAATGAAAGAGGTCCGTCACGGACCCTTGGCCCCGGGCACCACCACCTCCCTTTGGTGAAATCAAACAATGGAGGGGGGGTCACGCTGCCCCCATGGTGGAGCCATGGATGGCCCCGGGGACCACCACTCCTCCAGTGCCAGTACCTGCTACCTCATGAGGAGCTCACCTTCAGGAGGTAGCTGCTTGCTTTTGCTTGGTGGAAGCTGTCAAACAGCTCCTGCTTGCAGATAGCAACGTTTTCATCTGTTTCCAAAACATTGCAGGAATGTGGCGTTCCACGACACCCAAATTCAGGACAACACGGGAGGGGGCCTTTCGACCTTCAATGGCCACACACACTAAGATGGTTGATAATTTTGATTGTCAGGACGAACTGGAGCTTGATTATAATGATGACTGGGATGTATGAAGATGTGGGGGACCGTCTGAGAAACATGCCTGGGCCTAGGAGGAGGCCCAGACATCGGGTATAGCCACATTGCAGGAGATGAGAGCTGAGATTGGTGGCACGGAAGGAAGGAGGAAACAGGAGGGAACGGCAGCCAGGCGACAGAAGAAGGATGTGAGTATCCCAACAAGTAAGGGAGTTTGGTTGGCCTTCTGGGATGCCAAAAGGCAGGGTCAGTGAAAAAGTCATGCAAGTCCATTGGTGTGGGGGACGGGGTTATTTGGAAGGAGGCTATGTTACAAGGGGCAACAAAGGGGAAACAGGAGAAGGGACTAAAGATAGCACATCAGAGCCAACAGCGAGTGGTACAGTAGAGAGTGAAGAGGCGAAGGAGGAGGTGGAGCATAGAAAACAGCTACATTATATGTGCTGGCTATGTCGCTGGAGTCCCATCTATGTGACAAAACAAAGAGCAGGATTTTGAAACACAAATATGTGGACGTATTTAAGCTTCTTCACAGGAATATCCAGGCCAAGGAGGGATCGAAGGAGGAGGAATGGGAGTTAGCGAGGAGACCCAGGGTTCCTATTACCATGGAAAACTTGACATCAGCGTTTTTAATATACACCAGCGTTTCTTGTGATAAATACCCTGACAAGACATTCTCCTTGTTTGAACATATGGGTATCATTAGGAAGGCAAAGATGCAGTTTGGGGGGGGGGTTGCATGGCACAGCTACAATGAGGAATTCAGGGCACTAGTCAGTGTCAATCCGTAAAAGCCGTGGGGTGACATGGATTCGGAGCTATGGATGCAGTGGGTGTCATTCACACAGTCTATGGCATCAGCTTATACTGCACGTCAGAACCCATGATTTTTCCATTGGTGGTAGTGTCCAAGAAGCAGGGGTGGGGTACAGCTGATACACCACTTATCATGGCCATGGCCTGGTGAAATGCAACATCAAATCTGCATTTCATTTACTACCTATTCACCCAGAGGACTTTTCCTTGTTGGGGATGCAGTTTGATGGGGCTATTTACTTTGACAGGCTGTTGCCTATGGGTTGCACCATTTCCTGTGCACTTTTTAAGGCTTTCAGCTCCTTCTCGCAATGAGTCTTTGTGAAGGACAGCCGACATACAGGGGTTACTCACTACCTGGATGACCTATTGTTTGTCAGCAAGGCGGGTACAGGTGAGTGTGGTAGGGCGCTGCGTCAGTTTTAAGTTATGGTGGATACATTAGGGGTGCCCTTAGCTCCTGAGAAGACCAAGGGCCCCACTGTAACCCTGGTCTTTCTGGGGTTTGAACTGGACACGGTTCACATGATTGCTAGTCTGTCTATACTGAAGGTGCTGGAGTTTCAGGCTTTTTTGGAGGAAGTGATGGGTGAGCGGAGTGTGGAGGTCTGGAAGGTGCAGAAACTGTTGGGCTTACTTACCTTTGCTTGCAGGGTGATATGTTTTGCAGGCAGCTTGGCTTGGCCCTCTCTAGTGCAACGCTGCCGCATCACAGGATTCGGATGTCCATGGAGGTGAGAGCTGATTTGGGGGTTTGGCAATCTTTTTTATAAAGATATCAATAGAGTATCTATGTGGTTTCAGGAAGAGAGGATGGTGCAGCAGGTACAGATTTTCTCCATTGCAGCTAGGGCATATGGTTTTGGACTGTTTGGGAGCGCAGGTGGTGTGCAGAGTGACGGCCTCCGACTTGGTTGCAGAAGGGACGAAGCATTGCATTTTGTTTTTTGTTTTTTTCCCTCCTGGTGGTATTGGCTGTGTGGGGGAACAAGTAGAGAACATGACTGTGAATTTTCATGTGTGCAATATGACGGTACTAGAGCTGGTGAATAGGCAGAAGGCTTGTGACCCAGAAGGCTTGTGACCCAGATGCTGTTGTGCTTGCGCAAGAATATTGTCTTCAGGGTGACTCACGCCAGGTGTGAACAATAATTCAGCTGACTCGTTATCTCACGCACAGTGGCATAGTTTTTGCACTATGGCTCTGGGCGCAGAGGGGGGTCAAGGTGGTGGTTCCTGGTGAAGTTTGGAAACGGTTGGCTTGAGAGTTCTTTGGCTGGTGGAGACGTCTTTAGCAAATTCAACTTGAAGGAGCTATCAGTTAGCGTGGATGGATTTTCTGGAGTTCCAGGAAACTACAGGGCGAACTTCACTGGAGAAGCAAACTGACAGGGAAGGATCTGTTATGCTTTATGTGTTAGGTTTGATGGGAAAGGGGCTGTCTCCAATGACTATAACAGGCAAGTTCTCTGGTTTGTCTTTTTATTGAAAGCTGTGGTGGGGCTTTGACCCCTCAGTAGATGAGGTGTCTCAGGAGCGATGAGGTACATTTTGAGTCTAGCTGTGTTTGCATATGGTTGTGGAGGTCTAAGACTGATCAGGTGGGGAGAGGTAAATGGATCTTGTTGAATGAAGGGGGGTGAGTTGGCATACCCTGTGAGAGAATGGTGGGCATTTCTGGCTTTGCAGGGGTGCAGGCAGGGGGTTGTTTTTTGTCATCAAAATGGTACTAAGGTCACAGCTTTTCAGCTGTTGGCTGTGCTGCACAAGGCTTTAGCAGCGGCAGGCTGGCACCCTGCTGTGTTCGGGACCCATTCCTTTGGATCGGGGCTGCGACATTGGTGGTGCACCTGGGGTGGGGACCATCAAAGATTCACCAGATTGAGAGATGGAAGTCGAGGTGCAGTGAGCGTTTCTTGCAGAAGTAACAGTGCAACTGGGACTGGGGGGTCTTGGGGGAAGGGGGCATGTGGTGGAATGAGGTTAGCTAACCTATTTATTTTTTTCCTAGTGTGTGTGAGAGGTCTGTTGAGCCACAAAGCTGTGACATGGATGGTGGGACACTCCTTTGTTCACTAGGTGGCGAAGTATGCAAAGCGGCACATCTATGCATGTAACTTGGGTCTGTCAAGCAGATGGCATGAGGTGCTCTGGTGCGGAAAAGGGGGAATGATATGGGGAAGTTTTCTGCCTTTTCTGACATCAATGATGCCAAGGAGAGGCTGTCCTGACATGTTGATGGTTCATCTGGGGGAGAATGATCCGGTGCAATTGTTGGGATTGTCACTAATGCAACATATGCAGCGGGATCAGGTGATACTGACTGGGAAATTGCATTGAACTTGCTTACTGTGGATGGAATTTGTGCAACACAGGCATTAGAGGGGTGCAGTTTAACATGCTGCAATTGATAAGGCTCTTAAGAAGGTCAAAAGGGCAAAAAGGGTTTTTTTGTGCAGGCCTTAAAGTAAAGGTGGCGGCTCATGGGGATCTCTGGGAAGATGAAGAGGTGCTTTGTTTGGATGATGGGGTCCACTTTTCAGATCTGGGTTACGTTTACTAAACGATGGAACTCTGGGAAGTGATGGCAAGTTTGTGGAACAAATAAGTTTGGTGCGGGAAGAGCCAGTGGGTATGATGTTGTAGCAATAGTGCAGGCATTCATGGGTGGCATAGAAAAACACCCTTTGCGGTTTTTCTGGGTGCCGATACATCAGACGTGGAGAGTCAGATGCGGGTGGTCCTCCCCTCGGGAGGAAGAAGAAGGAGTACAGGTGAAAGGAGATCTGGGGGAAGGTTGGCTGGAACAGACGAAGGAAGTTGTGTTTGGACGATGTTTTGGAAAGGAAGAGAGGAAAGCGATGGTGATGGGAGGAAGTGACAGGGCGAATGACAAAAGAATGAACAAGGTATTATGTGTAGAGAAGGGTAAAGAGGGTCTAATGAAAAGATACTGCTGTAATGTTAACAAGGCCAAGTGGTTATTGTTGTTGTACGTTATGATGTTTATTGCAATTCTGTCCTAATTAATGGCATTTTGCACAACAATGGAGTTGTGATGCTTTCTCACAATCATATTTTGGCGCCCTTGGTGCTGCACATGGATTAGTATGCATCATTTTGCCATCACAGTAACCCAGCATACTTAACATCATTTTATGTCTTTTTTTGGGACATGGGGTGTGGGGAATAAATAATAAACATTTCTTTACCAAGGCATCCAGCACAACTTTACTCTTGTGTGTCAGGCACCACCGCACCTATCAGAGAAGGTTTTTCAGCCATGTGCAGCTACTGGGCATTCGTAAAATGCACACCCCATCTTCTGCACATCTCGCCCACACAGCTTATTTGTTGGAGTAGAACCGAGCCAATCTCTGCAGGGTCATGTGTGTTTTATGTAGGAACTGAAATTGGATCAATTTAAAGTGGTCATTAGGGAAAATGCCCTTGACCTGTTCAGAAGCCTTTTTTCCAATTCCCAATATTAAGGGTCCTGGCATTCCTTCACCAATCTATTGTATGTTTTCTCCATGTTACCCTCTTGAACATACACAAATGCTGCGTATACCAGTGTGACCAAACACCTATAGCTCCTTAATTCAAGATTTGTAATAGGAAAATGCTCTGATGTAGCATTAGGGGACATGTCCTATATTCCAGGATCCATATGTGCTATTTTGGCATATTGTGAAAATTGTCCTTGCCTATGCCAAACAATTTCTGACTTTGGACAAAGAACACACATCTACAGTTTAATTAGAGGTCCCCCATCAGGTTACAACCCTCCTAGTGCCATCTCTCAAAGGGCATATCACGCTGCATAGCCTGGAATGGTCGCAGTACCCACTATGGAATATCCTGTGCAAAGGGGGATATCATTAGTACCCTCACCACTAATCTATAGCATACCACCCCCATCTGTCGCAATGAGTAAGGTAACTACAGTGGTAGCTCTTGACCTATCAAGATCCACGCCAGAAAGATGTCGTTTCAGCAGATTCCAACCCATAGCATGTTTTTTCCACGTTTGGGCCTTCTTTGAATCCCCTTTGCATGCTGAAATTGGGCAGCAGGATAGTATAAGGATAAATCAGGCAACCTTAGCCCACCATTCATTCAGGTGGCCTTAAGGGCATATTTATGCTCTGTTTGTGCATGATTTGCATCATGTTTTTACGCAAATCCAGTGCAAACTTAACTCCTTATTTATATTTTGGCGCTAGACATGTCTCGCGCCAAAATATTGGAGTTAAAGTCATTTTTTGCCTGCGGAAAACTACCTTGCGTCAATGAGATGCAAAGTAGGCGTTCCCAGGCAAAAAATTACTCTAAGGCCCTAGCGCCTTATTTATCCTCCCATGCAAAAATCACACACGGGGGTAGGAGGGGTCAAATAAAGAGGCAAAGCTTTGCACCATTATTTAATGCCTGAGTCAGGGCAGGCATTAGGGTACCTGTGGTCCTATTTCCATTGTGGAACACCATGAAATAAGCCCACAGCTGCCCTCCCCAGGCCCCAGGAACCCCCCCACCAACACCAGAGGGACAGCGGAGGATGGGGGACCCTATCCCAGGTAAGTATAGGTAAGTACAGGTAAGTTTTTTGTTATTAAAGTGCCATTGAGGGCCCTGAAATAGACCCCCCTACATGGCACTGGGTGCAATGGCCATGCCCAGGGGACCCTGGTCCCCTGTGCTGGCCACTGGGGAGGTGGGCCTGACTCGTGTCTTTTTTAAAACAGGAGTCATGTGATATGGATGGTTTAGCTTTAGAAAATTACACTAGGCTAGTTAGAGCAATTTGTTTTAAGGCTAGCCTACCCTTTGCACTGGCTTGCACCATTCCATAAATATGGTGCCCGGCTGGTGCTCAGAAATGGTGCAAGCCGGTGCTCAACCTTTTGGTGCAAAACTGCGTTAGTGCAGTTTTGCACCAAAATGTATAAATCAGGGCCTTAGTGTGTCTAGTCTTACCCTCCTCCTTTTTCCTTCCTATGCCAGGTCACCAAGAAGGGTATATAATTTACGAAAGGAGGTCAATGGTCTTGGGCACATCCTATACAGTAAAATGTAGAGCCATCTCATTAGAAATGCCATCTTAAACAGTAGGATCAGCCCATGATAGATAATTGAGGGTGTTCCACAAGTCCATCAACTACTGTCGACAAATCATTATTCAGGCTGTGTATTAAGTGTATAGTTCTCCTGTATTCTTGGGGATCCCATTGCCTAAATATTTGAATCCACCAGGTTCTCACTTTAATCAAAATCTGGATGTTGAGCGCCTGATTTCTTTCCCAACTACCCAGGGCTAAGATAATTGACCTGACCTTAATGGTCTTTAATCCCAATATTTTTCCAACCCTCTCCAGTTTTTCTAGCATGCTTGGCACCAATTGCTACAGCCTTTCAAATATTCCAGCTAATCATCTGCATAGCAGGACACAATATATAGCTCTACACCCACTTGAATTCCCCAAACTCCCAAGGCCTCTCTTAGCTTGGCAGCAGGGGGTTACAATGAAAAGAGCATGGGAGAGAGTGGGCATCCATACCCGGTCTCCTTGTCTATGTTTCATGCATATGAGACCACATTTCCCATCTGTTCTCCTGCAGTTGGCATTCTAGCAATTTTCACCAAGCCAATAAGTTTGGAGCCAAACCCCAAGGACTCCAACATCTCTTACTTTCCATTTCTAGGCCTGCCAATACATAATCATGTTCTGATTCAGAAAGAGACTGCATGATGTATGTTAGGTCTTTCAAGTTAAACATCCTACTCCTACCTGGTGTGAACTGTTTGATCCTCATGTATATGTTGACCAATGGCTCCCCTGCCGTTGATTAGCTAAAGCCTTACTAAGCACCTTTGTGTCTGTTTTCATCAGAGATGTAGGATAATATGCTGACACCATGGAGGGGTCATTACCTTCTTCTGGAGCAAGACAAAAGCTCACCCCCTCAGTGTAGGAGGAAGCTAACCCAATTTCCTGCAGCATAGGCATTTCAAGGTATAGGTCCACTGGTGTGCCATTGGAGCCCAACATTTTCCCTTTCACCCTCATTCCCACTAATGCTTCCTTTAGCTCTTGAAACCCGAAGGGGCCTCCAGACTGTCCCTCTGTACCACTGTCAGTTTTACGAGTCTCGTCTTTCCTACAACCACGCTCATTTCTTTATCTTCCGCCATATTAGGGTCCATTTAATGCCTTCCAGAAATTCCTTACACATGTGGTTTATGTCCTCCAGTGTATTCACCACCCTTCTGTCTTCCCATTGAAATGAAAATATATGTGGATGGGGGTCTTTCACATTAAAGGAGCAAGACTAGAAGGCCCAACTTATACCCGCCCTGAACAATCTGTGCCTACATCGTATGTATGTGTATTTATCAAGTAGTGCCCATGTATGCT
The DNA here is from genome assembly GCF_031143425.1 of Pleurodeles waltl. Classification (NCBI taxonomy): domain Eukaryota; kingdom Metazoa; phylum Chordata; class Amphibia; order Caudata; family Salamandridae; genus Pleurodeles; species Pleurodeles waltl. Next base: position 855,460,881 of record NC_090448.1, read on the forward strand.
TCATCTTCCTCTTTGTCTTCAAGACGTGTTGTGCAGGTACAGAACCAGTGATTGCTCTGGGTTTTACGTCCACCAGGTCTAATTCTGTATCCACCAGGGTCTTCTCTAGGTGCCCACGCACCCCAAAGGTCTTTAACATACAATTCCTTCTAGAAGCGGCTTCATAAGCCTCCTATTTTGTAGCCCCTCCATGGGTGGAATGCTGGTTGGCTTGTAAAAAATGCACAGTGAAGTCCTGTATGTGGGCAAGGAAGGCAGTATCCTGTAGGGCCTCTATCATCAGCCTGCACATGGGTATTTTATGCCTGTGTAGCCCTAGTTTTACAGTATATATCAGCAGGGAAATCTACTAAAATATGTTGGACCAGGTCTGAAGGGTGTCTATATATTTTCCAGTTCCCAGCACAATTATGGTCTCCCATTCGAAAGAATCTAGTGCCTATGTATTTTGAAGGGCTCTTCATGACAACAGGAAAGAATTATATACCTCCCCTGCTTGAAGCATATATGTTCACCAAACCTGCCTTCACACCGTCAAGGAGCACAAAAATTACTACACATCTCCCCCATGGTTTACTTGCCTCCTCTTTATAAAGACTCTCCTCAAATAGTAACTTGTAGAGCAGATTTAGCTTCTCAATTTCTTTTCCAACTTGGCTGCCTCAGTGTGCATCAAATGTGTTTCTTGGAGCAAAGCTACTTGAACTCTATGCCTTTTCTTGTGGGGTTAAACCCTATATCTATATATGCGGAATGCATTAAGAGCCCACACATTCCGGGTTATATATCTTTGTTTTATAGCTGTTATTCCTCAAACAGTACACAGTAACATATTTGTTAAACTATTATCTGCTTGTCCACACCTTACAGCCCCATACCGTGAGGAATGGATCTCCTCCTATCCTATTTATCTAGATATCTTAGAACATCTACCTGCCCAACTGTTTCCATTCCCGCCTTGAGGGCAAGCGCCAAACCCAAAAGTTAGGATTCACCCAGGTGAGTCCTGAGCTTCTTGTACTAACAAAGGGCACAACACATTTCCCCCTCCCCTCCCTTTCCTTTTAAACACTAATAGTATTACTGTCTAAATATGTTGAACGTGTTGAAGGCAGTGCTCAGACATTCGGATTCTCCACTGTAAACAGGGAAAGCTCTGCTGCTAATCAGAATTCACCAGCCTTCCTAACTTTGGCTCATATATAGGGACTATGGCTACCCCCATAACCTTGTCCAGCAATCCAATTAGGTTCTATCATATGCACATGCAATAAATACGTTTTTTATAATGAACTAAACGTTTCCCCAAGGGCTGTTATCACAAATAATTCCAGCCTACCAACTCTTAATCAAAAGATTTCTTCCTATATAGTGCCTACAGCACTCATGGAAAACAAGCTTCTCCTCCTGAAATGTACGTCCATTCCTCCACAGCCATCTTTTCTGGCACAGTCTCAGCTGAGGGTTCCAGCGAGGCCAATGGAGTGTCTGCTTCTTCCAATGAGGATATGACCTCTTATTTCTTAGCCCTTTCTTCTTGCCTCAGCACCTGGATTGTCTATTATTCCGCTTTCTGTCAGCCTTTAGATACTAGCCTACCATTTAGATCCACTCTGCCGGCATCCCACTAATTCTGATCCTGCTCTGAAGCGCTCAGGCTGCCGAGGCCCAGCTTTCTCCCAAACCTTCAAACAGGCCTCATCTTGCTCCAGAATATAAAAGAAGTGGCTTTTCACTCTTTCCACATCCCAGAGCCAGATAGGGAACAGCAACAGGTATTAAAGGTTCATTGACCAGACCTTTTGGTTGATCTACATATATGGCTTATTTAAGTTTGGTACTTTCTGTTGTAATCTGGGTATGTGGCAATGGTATGGTTTTCAAACTGAAAATGTGTAGCTTCCCTAGCTGCTTGTATGATGATATCCTTATGCTCTTTTCGCCCTCTCCACCACAAATATATCGGAGAGAAATCTGGGCCCCAGCTTCCGCTACACCCACCGCTCCTGGAACTGTTTGAATGTCACACGATCAGCACGCTGTAGGAATCCAAGTAATTGTCAGTTGTTCCACTGGCAGCATCACTCCACAACTTCAGCCCTATTTTCCAATATGTTTGTACAGGTAGTCATTTCTGCCATGTGCTCCTTCAAAGTAGTCGCTTCTGCCCTTAACTCTGGTCGTGCCAGCCGCTGAGAGCACTCTCTCTACCTCCTTATTCAAGTCCATTCAGAGTAGTTTGATTTATATTGATGCTGTGTACATTTTCACCTACAGAGCTTTTTGCGATCTTTTGATGGTTAAAATTATGTCTGCTTTAGAGGACTCTTCCACCTTTATCTCCTGGTCAGCTGGTTTGACTAGGCAGCCGTTAGGGCAGACCCTGGGAGGTGGTATACTGATCATTATGTTCCCCTGTTCCAGCTTAAAGGCTTTATCCCTGACTATGATTTTGGTTAATGATTCAGAAATCAGTCACTCCCCCTGCTGTCTGATCTCTCCTGGGCCTCCAACCTATCGGTGTTGACATTCTTTTATTTCCCTTTTCATTTCTGCAGTGTCTGTCAGAATGATGATAAGTCTAGGCTCTTTCATGTATATGTGAGCCAGGGCAGTACTCCTTTGCGCAATTGGGAGCTCCTTGAGTGAACACTGTTGGGAGATTCTTCTTCCACTGGACTCAACTAATCTTGTCTCTCTATTTTGTATAATCCAGGGCTTCACCCTAATGCTCTGTCTCTGCTCTATTTGTCACCCTCAGCAGGGCCGTAAAAGTTAATATGGAGCTGGAGAAGAGATTCCCAGGACCCCCTACTGCCCCATATTGTACCTAGACATTATATCACAGACTCCTTTTTCCCCTCTTCTGTTAGGCTTCATTGTGTTCTCACTGTCACTCAGAACTCACCATTGGAATAGTGAAGGCACTGTCTCTCTGCTCCGAACTCTTGGTTCACCCATCAGATCTTGCTACATGTCCACAGCTGGCAGAAGTCCTAGCATTGAGACACACTATCTCTCTCTCTCTCAGCAGGAGGCCAACTGGTCCCTTGTTCAGGGCCTTCTGGTGCTGTACCATGAACTGTTTACTGCCACATCTCACCACATGTTTTCACTTTGATTGTGGTTAATCATCAGCCATTTTGCCTCTGAGTGACACCCCTGACAGCATCACAGCCCTTTTTGTGGCCACCTTTGTTGTATGTATTGCCACAGGGTCATAGTTCCTTATGCCCCTCATGGGATGTCCCATGCCATGTGAGCAACACTGCCACACACTGGCCCCCAGCTGGAAACAAGTCAGAAAGAAAGTTGTATCGCACCAGTTCAGCTCCTGAGGCATGTCACCAGCCTCTGGGTGGCCCTCAGGTTAATTACCTGCACTTCCTAGAGAACTATAATACAGGTTTATGCATGATTTGGATGGTTGGAGCTTTGGCTCCTTAGCTGCATGCCCCATCATCCATTTTGCCTTGGCCACTGGCCTGGACAGTTAGCACATAGACAACATTTTACAATTTTGTGTGGGAATGTAAATCTCTAAAGGACACTACTTTCATTCACACCTCCTCAAGTTGTCTGTCAAGTCAGTGACAATTAGATCAGGGCACCTCAACGCCTGGTAGGATTGAAGAAGACTCTTGTACAGATCAGGGTCTCAACTGAAATGCTGGTACTCCTGTTATTCATGGGCATATTTTTTTTGATATATATATATATATATATATATATATATATATATATATATATATATATATATATGTGTCACAGAGCATTTTTATATTGACTGAAAAAAACAAAGGTTACAGGGAAGTTATAGTTAGGTTCTGAATTTATCTGTACAAAACCATAGAAATTCAGTAGTTATAGAGTTATTTCAAGTAGCTATAACTCGCAGCCTAAGATAACTATAACTCACGCCCCTGCCATGCACAGTTTTTTCCTCAATATTTTGACCACTAATATTTCATTTATATTTTTCTTGATGTTATAAATGTTGTGATGAGTGCTGTAATATTTGAGGTAATTAGCAGTGCATGGCAAGGGCATGAGTTACAGTTACCTTAGGCCTCAAGTTATAGTTATTTGAAATAACTATAACTGCTGAATTTCTTTGTTTTTGTACGAGTAAATTCAGAACCTAAATATAACATCCCTGTAAACTCTAATTTTTTTAGTAATATATATATATTTATATATATATATATATATATATATATATATATATATATATGTGTGTACATGCGCTGCACAGAGTTGGGTGGTCATAGGGGTTGGCTGCAGGGCCTGGCCCCAGACAGGGGTTGGACACAGGGCTGGGCCTTTAGTCAGACCCTGCGACCAGCCCTTATAACTACCCAAACCCACTTCCTGCAGGGCCACAGGGTTGACCACAGGGCCACCCCATGGTCCAATTGCACACTGGGTGCCCTGGGTAGGCTCAAGGCTCCCAGGGAGCCTTGACCAGGCTCCCGGGGTTGGGTACCTGTTGCAAAATCAGCCATAGGAGGGGGCTGTGCAACCCCCTTCCCCATTTCAATTAATATTGAAACATCTTCCCACCTTTTGCCAGGATGATTGACAGCTTACCAAAAGGCTCCCCAGTGCATTTGCTGCCAATGGTGGTAGTGTGTTCTTGATGTCGAGGAGTATGGGACATCTCCATAAAAGAAGGAAGCACATACATCATGTAGATAAGAAGAAGGGCTCTGGTTTGGTGGAGATGTACATCTTTGTATTCTTTTTGCCCTCTTTACTGTATAAGAGGATTCGTATGATCACAGAATTTTGGAGAAAGATGCAGAAGTCACAGTCCCATTGCCAAATGCACACAAGGTCGCTGTAGATATCTCCTTTGGTCCACTACGCAGCTGTGGTGCAGAATGCATACTGGACATTTACCCTAGGAGGCAGAAACAACTACACCTGGGTAGATATTTTGTTTAAAACTGTGGACTCTTATTGGATAAAAGGGCAGGTGAAGTTCATTTGTGGCCGAGTAACTCACACAGCTATTGACACACCAATACTGACAATCTCACACCTACTCACAGATACACTCATAGACTCATGCACCCACACACAGACCCAATCATAGACTCATGCACTCACTCACAGAGCCACTCAGGCACTTGTGCACCCATTCATAGACCAACTCAGACACTCATGCACCCAATCACAGGCCCACTCAGACAATCTTGCATCCACTCACAGATCTATTCAAAGAGTCATGCATCCACTCACACATCAACTCAGAGACTCATTTACCTAATCACAGACCCACTCAGAGACCCAAGCACCCATTGAGGTACTCATGTACACACTCACAGAGCAACTCCGAGACTTATGCATGTAGGGTTGGGTGGTTATAGTGGGTTGTCCATAGGGCAACCCCCACTGCACACAGCCGACAGCCATGAATGGCACAGGATTGGGTATTTATAGCAGGCTGTCCGCAAGGCCTTGCCGCAGGCCAGGCCTGTGGCCAACTCCCTATAACCACCCAACTCCGCATGTATAAGTCTCTGACTAGGTCTGTAAGTGCGGCCATGTAAAGCAGTGGTTGAATTAAGTTGTAGTAATTAAAATTACTTTATGTTAAAATCATAATAGAAATTCACGGAAAAAACAAAGGTTAGAGGGATGCTATAGTTAGTAAATAGAAATAAAAAAATTGAAATTCACTGAAAAAAACAAAGATTGCAGGGACGTTAGAGTTAAGCTCAGTATAGACATATATATTACCCACTGGCGGTCATCAGTAGGTAGTTATAGTTAGGACCTAGTTTCTATAGGAAGAACGTTTTTTGTTTAGCCAAGAACTTTGGAGCCGCTTGACGAATCTTCATAACATTTTCAAAACTTATACTTCAGTGGGTTCAGCTGCTGCCTTGAAAGTTGTGGGATGATTTGTCAAGTGAGGGCTGAGAAAAAGGGGGATCCCAAAACAGGCCAAACTGCTGAATGGAATTACACTGAATTTTGCAGGAATGTTGATCTTGTTGCACACATTGTGCTTTTTGTAAATCCGTTCAGTAGTTTTGGAGATACTAAAGGTCAAAAAATTTAGATATCTGGGGATGTGGAACCTCCACGGATTCAACTGTCCCCATGCTGATATTTGATTGGCTTCCAACACTTCAACAAGGAAGTGTTGGCAGCCAATTTGGGACTCAGCTTAGGCCAAGTCCCAGAAAAAAAGTAAAAGAAAAGGGGCCAGAGTAGGAACACCCTGAACCCTTAACTCTGGTGCTTGCCTACCAAGGCTAAAAAACATTTTTTTTTGTCAGAAAAATATGCTATCTACATCATAGGATTTTCTGATGTTTCTTTTTTAAAACAACGTTTCACACCCTTTACTTTTAATTAGCCTTCAGGTGGGCCAGGTCCTGGGGGGCTTTAAAAAGAGGGGGGTGCACATGGCCCATTAGCCCCAAAGACCGTCACCTCCCCGGGGCATTAAGAAATAAAAATTTGGGGGCCTGCATGGCTCCCCACACCCCGGGGACCACCACCTCCCTGGATCACAAAAATGCTTTGATATGGGGGAGGCCTGCCCACAGCCCCAGGGACCACCACCTCCCTAGAGAAAAACAATGTTTTTATATAAGAGAGGCCATATGGCCTCCCCCAGACCCTTAGGGTCCGCCACCTCCCTGGGGTAAATATTGAATTGCATGCAGGTGCTGTGTGCCCCCTGCAGCCCCAGGGACCACCACCTCGCAGAGATAGAACTCTATGTAGGGCCACCCTACGGCCGGCCCCAAAGCCCCAAGGACCGCCACCTCCCCGGGGCAAATATTGATTTAGTTGCAGGGGTCGTGTAGCCCCAGGGAACACCAACTCCCCTTGACTAAAATTTAAAAAAATGAAGGTGGTTGGTTGCAGGCCCTGGGGACCGCCACTTCACCAGGGCAAATACAACAGTGGAGGAGGGCCCCACGACCCCCCCCCTGGAGTCATGCTTGGCCCTGGGGACCACCACTCAAGAGGGCTGGCTCCTGCTATGGCCCAGGGTGCCCACCTCAGGGACATAGCTGTTTGCTTTTGCTTGGTAAGACCTGACAGGTTTCACTTAGCAAAAGCAAGCCAACTCCACTTTATCCAAGTGGGGGCTGTCAAACAGCTCAAGCAAGCAGGGAACTGCTGTTTACAGCAGCTCCCTGCTTGCAGGAGCAGTGCCAGCTCCCGCAGGAATCAAGAGCCGGCTAGGACTACGAAAGCCTTGATGATTCCTCTGCGGTTCTGTCACTCACTCTCTCTCTCTTCCATTCCATAATGGGATAGAAGAGAGAGAAAGATTGTTATTGCAATGGTTTCTCCATACAATAACTTCAAAGTGTCACACCAGCAAGATGTTTGCTTCAAATATTATTGTCAGGTTTTCAAAAAAGAAATGTCACATCTGGCCTACTGGTTAAGCTATTAGACTGTCACTCAGTAAGTTGAAGGTTCAAGTCCTGGTATCTCATGCAGTTTGTCTGTTTATTTACTAGTGTTTTCAATGTTAACCATTCTTAGTGATGTAATATTAAAGTCTTTTTCGCCAACAAAATCTTTGGCTTGAATTTCAAAGGCATGTCTGGATGCTATACACATCTATGGACTAGTGGTTAAGGTCACTGATCTGAAGGTTGGGGGCTCCAATCTTAATGTGTTTCTGGTTATTTGCTAAATTTAATTTATTTTCCCTTCAAATGTTTAATATTTATTCTGAAAGGTTATCTCACTCTTTTAACTTCATAATAACATTTTCTATTCAATTTGTCCTAAAATATATCATTGTACTTATTTCATTTATTAAAGTTTAGAAAAACTCTTTGGGTGGTTACAGTTACTTGGCCGCAAGACCTGGTCACAGGCCAGGCCTTTCTACCAACCCCTGCCGCACATGGCTGACCCATGCCGTGCACAGCTGAAGGCCATGCACAGTGCAGGGTTGGGTGGTTACTGGGGCTGGGCTGCAGGGCCTGGCTGAAGGCTAACCCCTGCTGTGCACGACCGAAGGTACTGGATTTAGTGGCTATAGGGGTTGGCCACAAGTCCTGGCTGCAGATCGATCCTGCAATCAACCTCCGCTACGCATAGTATATTAACCTATAGTAATTAAAATTAAAATTAAAATATATTAGCGTATAGTAATCAAAATTACTTTACTTTAAAGAAAACATATAAATTCACTGAAAAACCAAAGCTTACAGGGACGTTCTAGTTAGGAAATAGAATTTAAAAAAAAATGTATACATTCACTTAAAAAAAAACAAAGGGTACAGGGACATTACAGTTAGGTTCTGAATTTACTAGCACAAAACCAGAGAAATTCAGCAGTTATAGTTAGAGTTATTTCAAGTAACTGTAACTTGCATATATACACACACACTTATAGCCAACGTATATTTGTCCGAAAGCAGGGAGGCCACCAACCCTGACAGCGCATCCTAGGCAATGCAGGAACAGAGAATCCTGCTAGTCCACATCCAAAAAAGAAAGTAGCTGACGCCCGACTTAGGCAGAAATTAGTGCTTTATTGATGAAAAAGGTGGCAGCTCATAGTTATTTCCAGACACGTTTTAGCTACTCAATCAGCCTTACTTATTGGAAAGAGTCACTGTTAACCTATGTTTGAATAAATCCTTCATTTTCCATATAGCACAATGGAAGCAAAGTAAAAGCAGATTCAGATACAGTGCAATGTAAATAACCACAGTTTTACTATGCTAGAGGGATATTGTATCTCCTCGGGAAGACTTTGGAGGTATAAGGATATTTGATATCAGCAGCAGCAAACTGAAGAGTAAAGGCAGTTTGTGTAGGAGGCTGGCTGTCTATATAGTGTATGAAAAAGGCATGCACTGTGCAGAGAGTCCAGGGAACCCCACTTTGGTATCCAGAGGTAAAAAGCAAACCACCTAATGCTCGGTTTTGGTGGTAGTGTGGGTGAGCAGTTAGGATTATCTTGGAGAAGTGTTAAGTGTTTGTTGTACTCACAGTATCATTAAATGGGGGCACACACTCGGAAGAATAACTCATGATCAATTTACAAAAATACTTCAGATTTTTATAAAAAAAACATTTAAGACCCAGATCTTCAAAATCGGTTTAGTACTTTTCAACTCATGATTTATCAAAGTCTAGCAACTAATTACACACCATGGGAATGAATGGCAAAAATTTAAAAAATGGATATAAAATCAGGCAATGCTCTCACAAGTGTCACCTTCTATTTTTAGGTCAAGGTCATTGAAATGTCTTGTGGGCCAGCTGAAGAAGTTTGGGCAGTTCCTGATTCAAGCGGGAGCAGCGGCTAAAAGTCTTGGAGCTGGTGCAGAACGGAGAAGGGGACCACTTGGAAACACACAGCATGGATGGATTCAAATGTAAGTCTGATGGGTCCCTTTGGAGTGTAGAGATCGCAAGGGATTAGGAACCCCTAGAGTACAGCTGGTTTTCCAATGCAGGGGCCACAGAGGCCGGGTACAGTGCAGATATGTAAGCAAAGGGTTGTGTAACAGGGAGTCCTTGCAGCCAGGTGCTGGTCAATTTGAGGGTAGATTACAGGTCATCAGGGCCACTCTGTGGGTGTTTATTGGGCATCCTGAAGTCCCTCAGTTGGTGCTTGCTTCTGGTCTTTGGGGAATACAGAGTGGACTTTTCTTCAGGGTGTCCAATGTTGGGGGTCCAGTACCCCAGGTATTTGGATGTCTTGGGTCCTGTAAGTTGCAGTACCACCAAACATGGCACATTGGTAGGCTTTGTCCCTCTGGTCCATTGTGTGGATTTTGCTATGGCTGCTGTTTCACTATCATTGGTCAGAGGCAGGTAAGTGACCTGGACTTCACTCGTTTCTTGCTTGTAGGTGCAGGGAGTGATGCCTTCAATCAGAGGTTCTGGGGATTTTCAGAAGGCTGGAGGTTCTCTGGGATTTCTTAAGGTCTGTCCGTTGTCCAGTCAACCCTCAGTGGCGATTGTGGAATCCTGGGTGCAGCAGGCAGAGTTGGCCACCTTTTACTTCTTGCAGCAGGACTTCTGTTCTAGTGCTTCACGTCTTCTTTGTTATTGCTCTTCTTGTGTCCATTGAATCTTATCTACATGTCTAGGACTGCTCACTAAACACTGCATTTATTGGGCATTAGGGGGAGAACCTGGTAGTGGCCAATGCACCACCTACCTTAGGGTGGCTACACCCACTAAGTGACCACTTCCTGTGATAAGGGGTCGCATCCTCAACCCTGATTGACTATTTTTCTACATTCCAAGATGGAGGAAAATTAAATTGAGTGGTCACCTCTCCTACCACACCTCAGGGGTGGTGCAGGTTGGGGATAGCCACACCTCCTACTGTGGTTAAGATTTCCCACTGTTTTTTCCACTCAAAGTAGGGTGAAAAACCACTGGGCGGCCATATGCTGTTAGCAGCAGAGTCAGAGGTCAAATTTCAAAGGAGGTAAAGCCTTTGAAGTGGACCGCTGGTGCTGGGTGTCTGCCTAAAGGCTTTGTGTTCTGGCTCCTGGGAGCAGAAGCTCTCACCCCAGGATTCCAGACTTCTGTCTGGTGGTGGCATGCTGGTGAAAACCAGTCAGTAACCATGCCAGGGATATTAGGTTTTGCAAGGGGCACCTCTTAAGTGCCCTCTGGGTACATTTTATAATAAATCCAACACTGGCATCAGTTTGGGATTATTATTCAGAGAAGCCTTCATGTTGCTGGGAACTCGTAATGGCCAGTTTCCAGCACATGCATTTGTTATGGCTTCCCTGTACACTTGCTATGTCTTAAGGTTTTGTAAAGACACAGGAGGGGCACACTTGCTCAGGTGCACATATGCCCTCACATGCATTTTAGTGCACCCTGCTTTATGGCTATAAGGCTTGCCAGATGGGTGACATACATATAGTGCATGCTCTGTTAGCAAATGTCGAGTTTGCAAAGTTTAAGTACACTTCATCATGCACTTGCGATGGCAGTCTGCATGAGGCTGGCGTGGGACCTTTCAGAGTGGAACAATTGGTGCTGCAGCACTGGGGGAGCCTCTTCAGTGCCCATGCCCCAGCTACCAGGGGTACCATTTACTAGGGACTTACAAGGGTCACTGAAGTGCAAAACATAGTACAGTTTTAGGGGGAGAGATCTGGCCCTGGGATGAAAGAGAAAGAGATTGTCATTGCAGTGGTCTTTCCACACAATGACTTCACAGAGTCAGACTAGCAAGATGTTCGATACCAAATATATAGTTATGTTTGGATGCAGAGTAGATCAGAGTCATTTCTGGCCTCATGATCAAGGTCTTGTGCTGTCACTTAGTGTCAAGGAGACCAAATCCTCAGGGCTTGCGCATGTTCCCAACATGTCCACCTCTTGGCAGCTCCAAACTCCACCAGTAATATAGCACAGAGTTAAAGAATGGCAAAGTGGGAGAATGGGTTTTGGGTTGGGAACAGCGGGGAAGGAGACCTGTGGAAGCAAGAATTAAAAAACACAATTACAAGATTAATCACAATGACTTTCAATAAGTTTTGTTTCAAATTAAACACTTATACTGAAAACATGAATGGCCTAAGGCTTCACTATAACTAGGCCTCAAGAATTTAGGTACCTGGAAATCAAGAAAAGGTTATACAAGGTTTTCATATGAACATTCCAGAATTAACATATTATATTTTTGAACATTAAACGCTCTCCAAATAGTTCTTAGAATAGTCACTGCATTGTAAGAAGAATCAAAGAACACATGGTTATTTCTCTGCATGAATGAACTGTACTAGATTCATGAATAACGCGGCTACGTCACTCTCTGATTAAGAGTTCCAAGACTCAAATGTTCAGGAAATATGATGCACCTTAATCAAACTTTCACTTCCAGATTTCAATAAATGATCGCACACTCTGCTCGTCTGTATTTCAAAGGTTAAATGCATGGGATGAATAGCACACAGTGTTGCCGATTCGATTATCAAGAACCAAATGCCATGAAGTGATCGCACACTCTGCCAATCTGAATGCCAAGAAGTAAATGCCAGGATTGAATCGTGCACACTGTTGCCGATTCGGACTTCATGAAACAAATGCCATGAAATGATCGCGCGCACTGCCGATCTGAATCGCAAGAAGTAAATGCAAGGAATGAATCGCGCACACTGTTGTCGATTCAGACTTCATGATACAAATGCCATGAAATGATTGCGCGCACTGCCAATCGAAATGCCAAGAAGTAAATGCTAGGAATGAATCGCGCACACTGTTGCTGATTCAAAATTCACGATACAAATGCCATGAAATGATCACGCGCATTGCCGATCTGAATGCCAAGAAGTAAATGCTAGGAATGAATCACGCACACTGTTGCTGATTCGGAATTCACAATACAAATGCCATGAAATGATCATGCACACTGCTGATCTGCAAATCAATAATTAAATGCGCATGCGATGTCAAGTTTAGGCCCAAAACTCGAGTGTCATTAGAAACGGAGTCGGGGGCCTAACAGAAACTCCGCCTTACTGCCCTGCTGGAAGATCACCAAATAAATGAGGGTAGGCCTGGAAATGACTTGATAGGCTTTCGGGGCACGAACTCTGGAAAATGCTGCTGCTCTGCACCAGGACCTCTGAATAGTGAGCACGTGGAGCTGGGCTGGCTCCCTTATATAGAGCCAAGCCCCGCCCACAAGCCACACCCAACAATGCTGCAAGAAAGATTTCTAAAAGTTCTTAGAATAAAAGGCCACATCCTGTAGTACTGCAAACAAGCTTGCAAATGAACAATGAATTACAAACAGCATTAATGACTTTTCAAGGTAGAAGCTGTGTAATGCAAAAAGTTAATATACTGCATAGGGACACAATGCATGAAATATGCCTTTTCATAAGGACTGGGTTTTTGCAATTACATCGCCCGTAGAGCATGCACTGTCCTGATGTTGACAGTACTCCCCCCTCCCAAGCGCTCTCTAAGGCCTAGTTTGTCTGGATGTAGGCAATGAAAATGCCTCACTAGTCATGGAGCATGAATGTCAGATACAGGGACCCATGAGTTGCTCTCAGGACTGTAACCTTTCCAAGATATTAGATACCAGAGATTACGACCTCTAAATTTTGAATCTAGCACCTGTTTAACTTTGTACTCCAATTTTCCCTGTACTAGAACTGGAGCTGGTTGTGAGCGGACTTTTTGGACAGCTCTTTTCAGGAGTGAAGTATTAAACACTGGATGAATACGTAGTGACCTTGGTAACTGCAGTTTATAGGTCACTGGATTGATTTGCTGAAGGACTGTGTAAGGACCTATGAATTTGGGATTAAACATATGCTTTTTCTTGAAGTCAATATGACGTGTGGAAAGCCACACTCTATCACCTGGCTTATATTGGGGTCCTTCACAATGTTTCTTGTCATAGTGCTTCTTTTAAGTTTGTTTAGCTTTATCCAGATATTGCCGGACTTGTTTCAGGGTTTGATGGAGTTGTTGAATCGCCTCTGACATGGCTGGTGTAAGTGAACTTTCTTGTGGAATCGTGATTGGCAGGGTAGCAGGGTGATTGCCAAACAGACCAAAAAAGGGGGTGACACCAATGGAAGTATGATTAGAGTTATTATAGTCCCAACATGTCCACCTCTTGGCAGCTCCAAACTCCACTAGTAATATAGCACAGAGTTAAAGAATGGCCAAGTGGGAGAATGGGTTTTGGGTTGGGAACAGCGGGGAAGGAGACTTGTGGAAGCAAGAATTGAAAAACACAATTACAAGATTAATCACAATGACTTTCAATAAGTTTTGTTTCAAATTAAACACTTATACTGAAAACATGAATGGCCTAAGGCTTCACTATAACTAGGCCTCAAGAATCTAGGTACCTGGAAATCAAGAAAAGGTTATACAAGGTTTTCATATGAACATTCCAGAATTAACATAGTATATTTTTGAACATTAAACGCTCTCCAAATAGTACTTAGAATAGTCACTGCATTGTAAGAAGAATCAAAGAACACATGGTTATTTCTCTGCATGAATGAACTGTACTAGATTCATGAATAACGCGGCTACTTCACTCTCTGATTAAGAGTTCCAAGACTCAAATGTTCAGGAAATATGATGCACCTTAATCAAACTTTTACTTCCAGATTTCAATAAATGATCGCACACTCTGCTCATCTGTATTTCAAAGGTTAAATGCATGGGATGAATAGCACACAGTATTGCTGATTCGATTATCAAGAACCAAATGCCATGAAGTGATCGCACACTCTGCCAATCTGAATGCCAAGAAGTAAATGCCAGGATTGAATCGTGCACACTGTTGCCGATTCGGACTTCATGAAACAAATGCCATGAAATGATCGCGCGCACTGCCGATCTGAATCGCAAGAAGTAAATGCAAGGAATGAATTGCGCACACTGTTGCTGATTCAAAATTCACGATACAAATGCCATGAAATGATCACGCGCATTGCCGATCTGAATGCCAAGAAGTAAATGCTAGGAATGAATCACGCACACTGTTGCTCATTCGGAATTCACAATACAAATGCCATGAAATGATCATGCTCACTGCTGATCTGCAATTCAATAATTAAATGCCAGGAAAACAATTGCGCATGCGATGTCAAGTTTAGGCCCAAAACTCGAGTGTCATTAGAAACGGAGTCGGGGGCCTAACAGAAACTCCGCCTTACTGCCCTGCTGGAAGATCACCAAATAAATGAGGGCAGGCCTGGAAATGACTTGATAGGCTTCCGGGGCAGGAACTCTGGAAAATGCTGCTGCTCTGCACCAGGACCTCTGAATAGTGAGCACGTGGAGCTGGGCTGGCTCCCTTATATAGAGCCAAGCCCCACCCACAAGCCACACCCAACCATGCTGCAAGAAAGATTTCTAAAAGTTCTTAGAATAAAAGGCCACATCCTGTAGTACTGCAAACAAGCTTGCAAATGAACAATGAATTACAAACAGCATTAATGACTTTTCAAGGTAGAAGCTGTGTAATGCAAAACGTTAATATACTGCATAGGGACACAATGCATGAAATATGCCTTTTCATAAGGGCTGGGTTTTTGCAATTACGTCGCCCGTAGAGCATGCACTGTCCTGATGTTGACAGTACTCCCCCCTCCCAAGCGCTCTCTAAGGCCTAGTTTGTCTGGATGTAGGCAATGAAAATGCCTCACTAGTCATGGAGCATGAATGTCAGATACAGGGACCCATGAGTTGCTCTCAGGACTGTAACCTTTCCAAGATATTAGATACCAGAGATTACGACCTCTAAATTTTGAATCTAGCACCTGTTTAACTTTGTACTCCAATTTTCCCTGTACTAGAACTGGAGCTGGTTGTGAGCGGACTTTTTGGACAGCTCTTTTCAGGAGTGAAGTATTAAACACTGGATGAATACGTAGTGACCTTGGTAACTGCAGTTTATAGGTCACTGGATTGATTTGCTGAAGGACTGTGTAAGGACCTATGAATTTGGGATTAAACATATGCTTTTTCTTGAAGTCAATATGACGTGTGGAAAGCCACACTCTATCACCTGGCTTATATTGGGGTCCTTCACAATGTTTCTTGTCATAGTGCTTCTTTTAAGTTTGTTTAGCTTTATCCAGATATTGCCGGACTTGTTTCAGGGTTTGATGGAGTTGTTGAATCGCCTCTGACATGGCTGGTGTAAGTGAACTTTCTTGTGGAATCGTGATTGGCAGGGTAGCAGGGTGATTGCCAAACAGACCAAAAAAGGGGGTGACACCAATGGAAGTATGATTAGAGTTATTATAGTCCCAACATGTCCACCTCTTGGCAGCTCCAAACTCCACTAGTAATATAGCACAGAGTTAAAGAATGGCCAAGTGGGAGAATGGGTTTTGGGTTGGGAACAGCGGGGAAGGAGACTTGTGGAAGCAAGAATTGAAAAACACAATTACAAGATTAATCACAATGACTTTCAATAAGTTTTGTTTCAAATTAAACACTTATACTGAAAACATGAATGGCCTAAGGCTTCACTATAACTAGGCCTCAAGAATCTAGGTACCTGGAAATCAAGAAAAGGTTATACAAGGTTTTCATATGAACATTCCAGAATTAACATAGTATATTTTTGAACATTAAACGCTCTCCAAATAGTACTTAGAATAGTCACTGCATTGTAAGAAGAATCAAAGAACACATGGTTATTTCTCTGCATGAATGAACTGTACTAGATTCATGAATAACGCGGCTACTTCACTCTCTGATTAAGAGTTCCAAGACTCAAATGTTCAGGAAATATGATGCACCTTAATCAAACTTTTACTTCCAGATTTCAATAAATGATCGCACACTCTGCTCATCTGTATTTCAAAGGTTAAATGCATGGGATGAATAGCACACAGTATTGCTGATTCGATTATCAAGAACCAAATGCCATGAAGTGATCGCACACTCTGCCAATCTGAATGCCAAGAAGTAAATGCCAGGATTGAATCGTGCACACTGTTGCCGATTCGGACTTCATGAAACAAATGCCATGAAATGATCGCGCGCACTGCCGATCTGAATCGCAAGAAGTAAATGCAAGGAATGAATTGCGCACACTGTTGCTGATTCAAAATTCACGATACAAATGCCATGAAATGATCACGCGCATTGCCGATCTGAATGCCAAGAAGTAAATGCTAGGAATGAATCACGCACACTGTTGCTCATTCGGAATTCACAATACAAATGCCATGAAATGATCATGCTCACTGCTGATCTGCAATTCAATAATTAAATGCCAGGAAAACAATTGCGCATGCGATGTCAAGTTTAGGCCCAAAACTCGAGTGTCATTAGAAACGGAGTCGGGGGCCTAACAGAAACTCCGCCTTACTGCCCTGCTGGAAGATCACCAAATAAATGAGGGCAGGCCTGGAAATGACTTGATAGGCTTCCGGGGCAGGAACTCTGGAAAATGCTGCTGCTCTGCACCAGGACCTCTGAATAGTGAGCACGTGGAGCTGGGCTGGCTCCCTTATATAGAGCCAAGCCCCACCCACAAGCCACACCCAACCATGCTGCAAGAAAGATTTCTAAAAGTTCTTAGAATAAAAGGCCACATCCTGTAGTACTGCAAACAAGCTTGCAAATGAACAATGAATTACAAACAGCATTAATGACTTTTCAAGGTAGAAGCTGTGTAATGCAAAACGTTAATATACTGCATAGGGACACAATGCATGAAATATGCCTTTTCATAAGGGCTGGGTTTTTGCAATTACGTCGCCCGTAGAGCATGCACTGTCCTGATGTTGACAGTACTCCCCCCTCCCAAGCGCTCTCTAAGGCCTAGTTTGTCTGGATGTAGGCAATGAAAATGCCTCACTAGTCATGGAGCATGAATGTCAGATACAGGGACCCATGAGTTGCTCTCAGGACTGTAACCTTTCCAAGATATTAGATACCAGAGATTACGACCTCTAAATTTTGAATCTAGCACCTGTTTAACTTTGTACTCCAATTTTCCCTGTACTAGAACTGGAGCTGGTTGTGAGCGGACTTTTTGGACAGCTCTTTTCAGGAGTGAAGTATTAAACACTGGATGAATACGTAGTGACCTTGGTAACTGCAGTTTATAGGTCACTGGATTGATTTGCTGAAGGACTGTGTAAGGACCTATGAATTTGGGATTAAACATATGCTTTTTCTTGAAGTCAATATGACGTGTGGAAAGCCACACTCTATCACCTGGCTTATATTGGGGTCCTTCACAATGTTTCTTGTCATAGTGCTTCTTTTAAGTTTGTTTAGCCTTATCCAGATATTGCCGGACTTGTTTCAGGGTTTGATGGAGTTGTTGAATTGCCTCTGACATGGCTGGTGTAAGTGAACTTTCTTGTGGAATCGTGATTGGCAGGGTAGCAGGGTGATTGCCAAACAGACCAAAAAAGGGGGTGACACCAATGGAAGTATGATTAGAGTTATTATAGTCTAGTTCAGCTAACCAAAGCATCAATGTCCAAGAATGAAGTGCTTTCCCAGCATAAGCACGCAGGTATTGTTTCAATGTCTGATTTAGTCGCTCAGTTTGGCCATCCGTTTGAGGATGATGACTGGTAGACAGTGTAGAAGTGATTTGAAGTGTTTTGCACCACGTTTTCTAGACGTTAGAGGCAAATTGTGATCCTTGATCGTAGAGAATCACTTTTGGTAATCCGTGATATCGGACTACTCGATTTAAAAGAATTGTTGCCAATTCACTGGAGGTGGGCAATTTCTTGCAAGCAATGAAATGTGCATATTTCATGAGACTATCTACCAACACAAGGATTACTGAGTGATGTTGAACAATGGGTAGACCAGTAATAAAGTCTAATGAGATGTGCTCCCAAGGTCTACGTGGAGTTGGAAGAGGATGTAACAAATCTTTTGGTTTTGAATGACTTGACTTGATGCAAGCCCAAACTTCACAGTTAGCTACCATCTGTTTGACGTCTTTAATCAAAGTAGGCCACCAAAAGTAGCGTTGAACTAATTCCAGAGTTTTAGGAATACCTAGATGACCTGCCATAGGTATAACATGCAGCCAATGAAATACCAACTTGCGCAACTTGGTAGTTGGAACAAATAAACGGGCATCATGGAATGGTAGTCTTTGTTTGATTGACCTTTTGAGATCTGCTTGAGCCCATGTTTGCCATTTCTCAATGGTCAAGGAATTACGGATTTCTTCAAAAAAATCTTCGGTTTTTATGATGCAGAGAACCTTGTCTGGGACAATGATAGACCTAGGAGACTGAATCGCGGGTAACATTGTAAAATCTTGACGGGACGAAGCATCCTCTTTGCGATTATCCATTCCGGGATGGAAGGTTACCACAAAATCAAACTCAGCAAAAAGCAGCATACATCGTAGTTTCCAAGGAGTCAAAAGTCTAGCTGAACTCATAAACTGGAGATTGCAATGATCTGTATAAACTGTGATAGTATATTTGGCGCCTAACAAATGGTATCTGCATTCTTTGAAGGCATCACGAATTGACATAAGTTCTTTCTCAGCAATAACATAATTTTGTTCTGCTTCGTTCAGTTTCCGAGATATGTAGGCTACAGTATGTAGTTGACCAGTATCTTTACTGCGTTGTGATAACACTGCACCAATGGCCACATCTGAAGCATCTGCTTCCACTATGAATGGACGCTCAACGTCTGGGTGAGTCAGGACTGGGGCAGTGGAGAGAACTTCCTTTAAGGTTGAAAAGGCTCCGTCAGCTTCAGGGAACCATACAAATGGTTCTTTCCTTCTCAATAACATGGTGATTGGCACCACTGTCTGAGAGAAATTATCTATGAACCTGCAATAGAAGTTTGCAAAACCTAGGAAGAACTGAACATCTCGAACAGTCTTTGGAGTGGGCCAATCAGCTACTGCTTGTATTTTTCTTTCTGCCATGACCATACCTTGAGGGGTAAGGATGATTCCTAAAAAGTCGATGGTGGTAACATGGAATTCACATTTGGTTAATTTGCAATACAGATTATGCTTTCGAAGGGCTGTGAGAATCTTCTTAACATGCTGCACATGTTTGACTTCATTGTCTGAATAGATTAAGATATCGTCGATATAGACTATTGCAAATAGATCTAGATACTCTCTTAGGATGTCATTCGGAAATAATTTAAATGCTGCTGAAGCGTTGCAAAATCCAAAGGGCATGACTATGTATTCAAATAGACCATATTGGGTTTTAAAGGCAGTTTTCCATTCATCGCCATTTCTCATTCTGACTAAATGGTAAGCACCTCTTAAGTCTAACTTAGTGTAGATGTTTGCTTTTTTAACTTAATCCAACAAGGCAGGAATCAGAGGCAATGGGTACTTGTTCTTGACTGTGATTTTGTTCAATCCGCTATAGTCTATGCAGGTTTGAAGATCCCCATTAGCCTTGGGGACAAAAAAAAGAGGAGACGCTGCAGGAGACTTGGAAGGACGAATAAAGCCATCAGCTAGAAATTGATCTAAGTATTTTCTTAGGTGTTGATTTTTGTGTTCTGACAAGGCGTACACACGACAGCTAGGGAGTATAGCACCAGGGGTTAGATAAATCTGGCAGTCATATGGTCTGTGAGGTGGCAAGGTTTCTGCTTCTCTTTCATCAAAAACATCTAGATAGGATGAGTACTGCCAGGGCAGCGTTACATCTTTTTCAGCAGCTGTTGCTACGTGAGATTTGCAAGGTTTTGTGACTCTTGATATCTGGAGACATTTTTCATTACACAAGATGGAGGAGAATACGATTTTCCGTCTGACCAGTGGATTTCAGGGTTATGATAACTTAACCACGGCAGTCCAACAATGATTCCATACTGAGGAGCATGGATGAAGTCAAAGATAATTTTCTCTTCTTGTTTGATATTCTGATCTCCCCCATTACAGGTCACCGATAAGTGGACGGTCTGCAGAGTCACTGGGCCTCCAGTTAAAAGTTTTCCATCTACGGCTTGTATGATTTCTGGGGTTTTCTTCTTTGTGCATGGGATCCCCCATGTTCAAACCAATTGTGCATCCAAAAAGTTACTGGTAGCCCCAGAATCCACTAAGGCTTTCTTAAGATATTTATTTTTCTTTACTTGTACTTCGATGTCTAACTTAAGATGTCTTGACTGTGAAGGGTCCATGGTGACTCCCAAGAGCAACCCTTCTTTACATCTTGGGTGATCTAGTTTTCCTGCTTGGTTTCTACATTTGCTGCAATTTTCTTGATTGGACCTTGTTTGCTCTTTGGTTTTATTGGGCACTTTTTGACGAAGTGGCCCTTGCGCCCACAGTAAAGACATTGTCCGTTCTTTATACGTAGGTCTTTTTCGTCTTTTGTCAAAGGCCGCTTGATAGTTCCTATTTCCATTGGTTTGTGATTACTCTCTTTCAGAGTTCTTGATTCTTTACGTTCATGAACACGCTAGGAATATTTCTCAGTCTTTTTGCATGTTCCTTGTCGTTCTGCAAGATGATGGTCTATTCTCAAAACAAGATTTATCAGATCTTGACAATCTGTAGGTTCAAGATCGATCTGGGCAAGAATGTCTTTTAGCTCTTCCCTGAGTACTTGGTAGAACAGGGCTGCTTGATTTTCTTCAGGCCAGGATGTCTCTGCTATCAGCCGATTAAAACTAGCCAAATAGGAAACGAAATCTTTATTGCCTTGTCGCAATTCTAACAGTTCTCGGTCTCTTGATAAAGTCACTGTTCCTCGATCAAACACTCTTTCAAATTCACGGACAAAGTTTCTCCAATTGAAAAGCAGGGGATTGTCTTTACGCACAGGAATTGCCCAGGTGGCCGTGTCTCCACTCAGGTAAGATAACAGGAAGGTCACCCTGGATTGGGCGTCAGGGAAAGTGTGTGGTCGACAGGTAAAGTGCAATTCTACTTGAGTCAAAAAGGATTGCGTTTTCAGAGGATCACCTGAAAACCATTCTGGAGGAGCCGGAGGAACGGCGGAGGGAACGTTGAGGGAAATGTTAGTTGGAGGATTACCTCCTGAACTTTGAGGAGGAGTTCCAAGCAAACCCACACCCAGAGGACCTTGTTCCTTCTTTTCTACTCGGTCTTGTAACTGACTCACTCTCTCAGCTAAACTGGTTGCTATGTCTTTAGATGCTACCATATCCGATTGGAGCTGCGTGATAACTTTAACTAACTCATCCAATGTGGCCATGTTGAGAACCTAGCGCAAACGAGGAGGATTACAAATTTGTGGGCTCACTATTCTGTCAAGGAGACCAGATCCTCAGGGCTTGCGCATGTTCCCAACATGTCCACCTCTTGGCAGCTCCATACTCCACTAGTAATATAGCACAGAGTTAAAGAATGGCCAAGTGGGGCAATGGGTTTTGGGTTGGGAAGAGTGGAGATGGAGACCTGTGGAAGCAAGAGTTAAACAACACAATTACAAGATTAATCACAATGACTTTCAATAAGTTTTGTTTCAAATAAAACACTTATACTGAAAACATGAATGGCCTAAGGCTTCACTATAACTAGGCCTCAAGAATCTAGGTACCTGGAAATCAAGAAAAGGTTATACAAAGTTTTCATATGAACATTCCAGAATTAACATATTATATTTTTGAAAATGAAATGCTCTCCAAATAGCTCTTAGAATAGTCACTGCATTGTAAGAAGAATCAAAGAACACATGTTTATTTCTCTGCATGAATGAACTGTACTAGATTCATGAATAAGACGGCTACGTCACTCTCTGATTAAGAGTTCCAAGACTCAAATGTTCAGGAAATATTATGCACCTTAATCAAACTTGCACTTCTAGATTTCAATGTCTAGAAATGATCGCACATTCTGCCGATCTATATTTCAAAGGTTAAATGCCTGGAATGAATCGCACACAGTGTTGCCGATTCGATTATCAAGAACCAAATGCCATGAAGTGATCACACACTCTGCCGATCTGAATGCCAAGAAGTAAATGCCAGGATTGAATCGCGCACACTGTTGCCGATTCGGACTTCACAATACAAATGCCATGAAATGATCATGTGCACTGACGATCTGAATGCCAGGAAGTAAATGCCAGGATTGAATCGCGCACACTGTTGCCAATTTGGACTTGACAATATAAATGCCATGAAATAATCGCCCTCACTGCCAATCTGACACTCGAGTGTCATTGGAAACTGAGTCGGGGGCCTAACCCGACATCCGCCTTACCGCCCTGCTGGAAGATCACCAAATAAATGAGGGCAGGCCTGGAAATGACTGGATAGGCTTCTGGGACAGGAACTCTGGAAAATGCTGCTGCTCTGCACCGGGACCTCTGAATAGTGAGCACGTGGAGCTGGGCTGGCTCCCTTATATAGAGCCAAGCCCTT
Source organism: Pleurodeles waltl (assembly GCF_031143425.1). Classification (NCBI taxonomy): domain Eukaryota; kingdom Metazoa; phylum Chordata; class Amphibia; order Caudata; family Salamandridae; genus Pleurodeles; species Pleurodeles waltl. The sequence goes on from NC_090448.1 coordinate 855,483,717, forward strand.
CCCACAAGCCACACCCAGCCATGCTGCAAGAAGGACTTCTAGAAGGTCTTAGAATAAAGGGCCACACCCTGAAGCCCTGCAAACAAGCCTTGCAAATTAACATTGAATTACAAACAGCATTAATGACTTTTCAAAGTAGAAGCTATGTAATGCAAAAAGTTAACATACTGCATAGAGACACAATGGATGAAATATGCCTTTTCATAAGGACTGGGTTTTTGCATTTACGTCGCCCGTAGAGCGTGCACTGTCCTGTTGTTGACACTCAGTAGGCTCAAGGTTCAAATCCTTGTATCCATTGGCACTGCCTCTGTTTATTTTCTGGTGTTTTCACAGTTAAACTTTCCTAGTGATGAATCATTGAAGTCTTTTTACTCAAAAAATCTGTGGGTTGAATGAATAGCTAAGTCTGCACACTGAACAATGAGGATTCACCTCTGGCCTAGTGGTTAAGGTTAAGGGGTTGAGTCTCTGGTTATTTCTTTTCAACTATAAATATTTAAGTTACATACTGGAAGGTGATCTCACTCTTTTTAATTGACAAAAACATTTTTCTTTTCAATTTGTCTGGAAATATCTCATTCATCAATGTCTATATCGCTCTCCCTCTCTCAATTTCTCACTATCTCTCTCTCACAGGCTTTGGTGGTTAGGGGGATTCACCGCAGGCCCTGCAGCCAACCATCACCATGCATGGCCTCATGCCTGAAGGTAACTATAGCTCGTGCCCCCTCCATGTAAAGTTTTTTCAAATATTTTTGTACTGCAAATATTACAGTGATATTATCAATGATGTTATCAAAGTTGTCATGAGTGCCGTAATATGTGTGTTAATTAGCAGTGCATGGCTAGGGTGCAAGTTATACTTACCTTAGGGCTTGAGTTCTAGTTACTTGAGGTAACTCTAACTAAAACTGGTGAAGTTTTATGGGTTTGTATGTTTAAAAAGTGAGCCTAACTATAATGTCCCTGTAACCTTTGTTTTTTCAGCGAATTTTTTTTGACATATAGTAATTTTCATTACTATACGTTTATCCAACCACTGATGTGCAAGGCCTTTGGCTGTGCTCTATGGCGGTTTGCCACAGGGGCTGGCCTGTGGCCATGCACTGAAGCCAACCCCTTATAAGCACCCAACCTTGTACCATGCACTGCCCCTCACCCATGCGCAGCAAAGGTTGCCCACAAGACCTGGCCTGCAGCCAGAGCCTGCGGCCAACATCCACGTAACTACCCAACCCCATGCTGTGCATGGCCCTTTTGGGCACACGTGGTAGGAGTTACACGTGACCTCTCTGGGTGTAAGAATATGTGTGGGGCGGTGTATTTGGGGGTGAGAGTTGTTGTGACAGTGTCTGGGTATAAGAGTGCATACATCAGTGTTTTAGTATGTGCAGCAGAGTGTGTGTGTGGGTCTGTTGGTGGATGAATGAGTCTGTCAGTGGGACTCTGAGTTGGTTTGTAAGTGGGTGCATAACTATCTTGGTGGGTCTGTGAGTGGGTGCGTGAGGGTATGACTGGGGCTGTGAGTGGCTGCACAAGGGTCTGAATGGATCAGTCAGTGGGGGTGTAAGTGTCTGAGTGGATGTGTGAGTGGGAGAAATTGATTGAGAGAGAGAGAAAGTGAGAGGGAGAGAGAGCACATTTCTTCGGCTTTGATGTATGATATACTTAGAATGAGATATTTCTGCACAATGTAAAATAAAAAATGTATCCATCATTATTTAAAATTAAAATAATTTGTACTTTTAAAAAAAAAGTGGAAAGCGAGACGGTTAGACATGAACCCTGAATGGTAAAGTTCTGCGACCTTCACACCGTGTCATTGCTTTCTCTTCTATATTACATTTTTGTAGCTTTTTATGGCCTATTTGGGACTGCGAGAGAGCCCTCAAGGGCTCCGCCACAGTCCACATATATATATATATATATGTATATATATTAATTATTATTTAGGAAAATGTGCTTTACAGGCTATCTGGCACAGCGAGGAAACCTCAAGGCTTACCTCACGGTGCCATTGCTTCAGCAAGCAAGGAGCTGCTTTTAGCAACAGGTCCCTGTTTGCTGAAGCGTTTCATCTCTGTTACCTGCAGGGAAAAGAGATGAAAATTCCACTTTTTCACAGCATCATAGCAAACAGCTATGTCCCGGGGTGGGAGTGGCGGTCCCCAGGGCCATCAAAGGCTCCATGAGGGGGGCGTGCAGCCCCCCTCCAACATGCACATAGACACTGGGGAGGTGATGGTCATTGGAGCTAATGGGGGTTCAAAACGGACCCCCTTTATGTTATCTAGTATGTGCCCCGGGGAGGTGGTAATCCCCGGGGCAAGGGGGGAGGCCATCTATCCTCTCCCACATGCTAAAATAATTTTTTCCCAGGGGTTCTGGTGGTTCCTGGGGCACTGGGGGCCAAACGAGCCCCCTTCGTATTTTTATATTCGCCGTCAAAGCTCCCTCCAAGTCACAGCGAACAGCTTTGTACCAGGGGTGGCCACCCCAGGGCATAGCAGGAGCTGGCCCCAAGGGGTGGCAGTCCTCAAATCCATAAGTGGTTCTGTGAGAGGGGGCGCGTGGCCCCCCTCCAAAATTTCAAGTGGCCCTGGGGAGGTGGTGGTCTCCTGAACAGAGGGTCTGCAACAGACCCCCTATCTTCTTTTAATTCAGAACCGGGGAGGTGGCAGTTCCCAGGGCTGTGGCGGGGCATATTTAAAGCAGTCCTCCGTCTTAATTTATTTAAAGCCCCAGTAAAGTGGTGGGCCCCAGGCCTGGAGGGAGGGGCCACATGCTCCCCACATTAATTTAGTTTAAAGATCCGGGAGGTGGCTAGAGCAGCCAAATAAGGACAACCCTCTACCTGAAAGTAACAGCCACCAATATTGTGTTGCATGGTAGTAGTTTTCACCCTAAAGCATTACTGAGCAGTATAAACTATGGGGAACTTATAAGCGTGTAGAGGAACTGCTCCAGTGATGAGGACGCACATGCTGAATATGAGAAAACTGATTTAAAGCAATAGGGTACAGTGTGTCCTAATGAATGACCTGGAAAACATGAATCATTCCCTGATTACAGACAACAAATCAAGGAAAGGACAGAAGATTGACACCAACTAAGATTCATTACCAGACACAGTAAAGACAGTGAATCCATACATGCACAAACATTGGAACTTGATATTCAACGATCCAGACATCGGCCCAGGGTTGGGTGAAAGATCTCAACTAATTTTTCAGAAAGCTCCATCACTGAGAGACAAGTTAGGAGTCATCTTTCACAATGACATTATGAAAATTGGTTATTGAAGAAACAAGGAGACTTTATTAAATGCAATAATTGTAAGGTTTTATAAGATTGGCTAACATTTTCTGAATAAGGAGAATCAATCAAATGATTCCAATCTAGTACAGGATAACCTGTGATTCCAGGTTCATATTATATATGTCATTGATTGCCACTTTGTTCTAAAATATAATCAGAGTACAAAGTGCATGCTCAAAACAAATTTTTGAACTTATCAGAGCAGTAAAAACAATGACCAAACATATGCAGTGGCCAAGCACTTATAGCTACATTAAGGTATGGACTGGAAATTCCTGGGGTATTACTGCATGTATCATGTACCAGAACATGGTCGTGGGCAGTGCAGGGACCCCCTGTGACCCCAAATGCTGCCTTTCTGCCATCCTTTTCATCGTGGAATCCCCACCATGAAAAGACTGGTAGAAAGCAAAGTTGTGATCAGCAGGGCAGAGCTGAACTTGGCACCCTTGTGGCTGATCCCTTCTTTGACTGCCGAAAACCTGTCGGGATCCCCGATCCCAGCGGAAGTTGCAATCTCCTTGCGGTCCAATTGCCACTTGTGACATCTCTAGTGACGGCAAAGTTAGACTACTGGAACGGGCTACTTCTCAATGTACACCAATATGTTCTGAACAAACTGCAAACTCTGCAAAACACTGCATTCCACCTTTTACTGAATATCTCAAAATACACTTTAGTGTCCAAATCCATGAAAAAACTGCACTGGCTCCTGATGAGACAGAGAATTACTTTCAAAGCACTCTGCATTGTGTAAAGAGAGCTAAACAACTAATGCCCTGTTTTTCTAAAAATAAGTTTCAAATGCTGTTCTCCAGTCAGGACCCTCCACTCCTCATTGAGAGGCAGAAGCTTTGTGTTGGGAGCATCAAAAGCCTTAAATGCACTGCCGATGCACGTCAAAGTGTCACCCAAACTACAAGCATTCGGGAAAACTCTGAAAATGTGGTTATTTAATACAAAGAAGGTTTTAATTTTTTCTTCTAGGTTTCTCAGCTTTGCCAATATAGCCAATGCCAAGACACCCTGGAGTAATCAAGTGCTTTAGAAAATTAATTAACATAACATAACAGATCATTTCAGTTGTTATTGACTTATGATACCAAATCTCCAACAATTCCTTCTATATATAATTCTTGTAACAGATGCTTAAAGTTTGTTGTTATTGGTGTCTTGGTACAAGACCGACATGATTGTTTGGTTCTTTGTTTTTTTTTAAATGTAATATGTATGAAATAACCACTTTGATGATTTGTTTAAATCGTGAGATCAAAGGCTTACATGGTGTTTGCAGTTAATTTGGTACTATAATTTTGTCTAATATCTATGGCTGTTAAAATCTGATATGTGCATAATGATATGTCACAAATGTTTGTTGATTTTATGAGGTAACAATGACAGAAGAATGGAACTATCAAAAATTCCTGTCTTGTCCCAAAAGAATGACGTTGGCCTTGGTTGTGCAGCTGAAGCCAGGGCCACCGTGCTGATTACAGCCTTGTTATCTGCAAGTCTTTCCATGGCAGTCTAACCGCCATGAAAAGGCTGGTGGAGAGCAAGTGCTGAGGGCCACAGGGCAGCCCCTGCACTGCCCATGCCCGGGGGCATGGGCAGTGCAGCGGTCCCCCTGCCCAGCACCCTTGAAATGTGCACTGTCTGTTGTGCAGACAGAGCGCATTTCAAAGGTGCTTATGCACACTGCGTGTGGCAGCATTGTCAATTATGAGCCCTGAACAATGATGCCATACCTTTCCTACTGAGCTGACAGGCAGGAACCTTGATTCCCAACCATCAGTAGCGTGGCGGTCTCCTCATCGGGATTTTGGCGGTCGGATGTTTCCAACCCACAGACTTGCAATGACCTGCTAAATTTTGTTACATTTCATATTTTGTTTCTTTCAGTTTGAATGCTTTGTTTATGAACTACAAGGTCTATAATGCCTCATTAAGGCTCCCTGGATAAATGTATATAAAGCAACATATTGGAAGGACTAAGCAACCAAGAAACAGTCTGCAAGTGTCAAAACGCTTCACTGCAATTATGTTGTTTTCTAAAATAAACACTTTTCATGCTCCTTGTCAACTCACAGAGGGCAACACATCTTTCTTTGTTACTATATTTATTTATATATAAATATATCTCACCAGCAGTCACCAGTAGGTAGCTAAAGTTAGGTCTGTGTTTTCATAGGAATACAAAATTTTGGTCCGCTAATAACTTTGGTGCCCTTTGATGAATCTTCACAAATCTTCACAAATAACATTGGATTTTACATTAACTGTTTTTCAAAAGGGCTACTGCTGAAATGACTGAATTCAAAGAAACAAAATTTGGGAGAAAGTTAGATCTTAGTCCAGAAAACAGGTTTTCATTAATTGATGTCAATTTATTCAGTAGTTTAGGAAAAATGTGGTACAAAATATTGGGATGGTTGAGTTTGAGGGACTCTCCCAAGAGCCCTGAAAGCTCAACTTACAAAAGAGAGCATTCTGTTTGGTCAGCTGTTCATTTTTCCCTGGGGCCATCTCGGTCGCAAAGGAGTGAGGCTCCTGAGGCAGTGTGCAGTCTGATTAACTGGCCTCAGCATGAACAAAAATTATGTGTCTGGCAATGAAGGAATTGCGGTCTTAGTTCCCTGACATGAACATAATTAAAAAAATATGTAAAGGGTAGAGGTACCCTGTATCCTAGACCTTTTGGGGCTCCGAGGAACAAATTTTAAATTTGTTTTTTTTCCCACAACCACCCGGTACTCCTGGAGGATTGCGGCAAAATATGGTGGGTGTATTTTTAAAAAAATGACTATGACCCAGGGGTCGGCCAGGTGCGTCAATAAATAAAGTTATTTGGTGAGGGGAACTTGGGGCCCTCTTCGTCAAGCTGATTTCAACACCTTGGTCCACTTCCCCTTGGGCATGTCACATTAAAGGGGACAGGGGAGCAGCTCCCCTACCCAAGCTGATTACGGCCCTGTGGACCACATCCCACAGGGTCAAAGTTTCTTTTAAAAAGGACAGGGGGCACATGGCCCCCCTGAGCCAACAAAAGACCCAGTGCCCCATTCTAAAGGATCGGCTCACTCAGTGTGTCCCAAGAAGTCCACACCTATTAGAGTGTTACCTTGCCCGTACTTTCAATGGCAGGAAAGAAATGTATTTTCCTATCCAGTATGCTACTGCTGGGTGGGAGCAGACATTGTTTCCCTGCCTGCTCTCTTGCAGGCAGGGAAATACAGATTGTCCTGCCTGGCTGGAGCATGCAGAAACACCTGATCTTGCTGGGTAGGAGCAATGCTGTCTCCCAAAGCAACCAGGATGGGTGAATGCAGAGAGCTAGTGGGGCTGATGGGACCCTAGGGCTCCCGTGGTCCACAATGAAGTGTCTTGTGGGTACCCCAGGTAGGTACCAAGGCCCCCACCTAAGGCCCTGGGGGAGGGGGCCCAGGGACCACTGTTGTCTCAGGGTGGGGGTCATGGAGTTGAGGTCCCAGGGGACCTAAAAGCTTCAAAGGGTGTGTGCATGGCCCCTCCCCTTAAAAAAAATATAAAAGGCCCCTTGGGATGTGATCCACAGGGCCCTAAAGATTTGGGGGGGCGGGTACCTCACTTCCCAATATTAACTTAAAAAAAGTATTTTTAGCTCCTCCGCAGTCCCCACCAAAAAAATGACCTGCATGTCCTGGGTGGAAACCACGACACCCAAAATAAAATATAAAAAAGATAATATTAAATGAGCAGCAGGAGTTGCTCCTTTATTATTCACTGCTTCTATGAAGAACACTCCATCATACCCTAGGGCATTTTATTATACCATATTTTCATTCTTGTTTTGCCCCTAGAAAAAGGAAGGGGCACCACCAAACATTTGTTTACTGTGGGGGACTTCAGTGAGTTAAAAAAGAAAAACAATGCATCAAAATCCATTAAATTCATGACCCCAGGAGAACTTAACATTTTTTAACCCCTTCTGTGCCCAGGACGGAATGGTTATGTCCTGAGGCACAGTGCTCGTGTGCCCAGGGTGTAACCATTACGTCCTGGGCACAGAGCCCAGAGGGAGCGCTAGCTCAAGTCAGGGATGGGATGTCAAGTCAGGGATGGAAGGGGAAGCCCTTCCCCTTCCACCCCCGAAGCCCCCACCCCCCATGTGACGTCAGCGCACGATCGCACGCTGATTGTCATCGGAAAAGAAATGCAAAAGCATTTCTCTTCTGATCATATGGAGGAGGCCGAGAGACTTCAATGGGAAGGAAAGTTATTTCCTTCCCTTTGAAATCTCTCTCAGCGTTTTAGCAGCCGGATTGCAAGCAATATGGCTTTTAAAACACCCACTAGAGACCAGGGATTTTTCTTTTTTTATGAAATTGGCATGAGGGAGTGACTCCTTCGGCAAGGGTCGCTCCCAGGGGGGGCAATTTTCTTAAAGGGCTTTTCTGCCCCCATCGGCCTATAATTAGGCCGATCTGCCCCCGGGGGGCAGAAACCTCTAGGCACCAGGGATGTTTTTTTTTTTTTGTATTTTTGAGGTGGGGAGCGACCCCTTAGGCAAGGGTCGCTCCCCTAGGGGGAAAATTATATTTAGGCCATTTCTGCCCCCCTTGGGGGCAGATTGGCCTATTTCTATGAGGCCAATCTGCCCCCAAGGGGGACAGAAACCACTAGACACAAGGGAGTTTTTTTTTTTTCCCTGAATTTCACGCAAGGGGAGGGACCACTTAGGCAAGGGACGTTCCCCTGGGGGGCAAATTTATTTTAGGCCATTTCTGCCCCCCTGGGGGGTAGATCAGGCTGTTTTTTCTCTCTCTCTTTATAACTTTATTTCGGCTATAAGCCATAAAAGTAGACAATACAAGACATAACATGATTAGATCAGGCTATTTTAATTATGCCCATCTGCCACCAAGGGTGGCAAAAACCACTAGGCACCGGGGATTTTGTTTGTTTTGTTGTTGTTTTACAGATGGGGAGCGACCCCAACGTCACGCAAGGGGAGCGACCCCATAGGCAAGGGTCGCTCCCTGGGGGGAGGTGGGGGCAAATTTATTTTAGGCCATTTCTGTCCCCCCTATCGGCAGATTTTTTTTTTTTTAGAGATCGCTTCCCGGGGGTGTTGTGGGGGCACATTTATTTTAGCCATTTCTGGGCACCCCTGGGGCCAGCTGAGGTAGAGTCCAAAATCCACAGGTAGGCACTTTGCAAAAAACACCTCTGTTTTCTGTGAAAAAATGTGATGTGTCCATGTTGTGTTTTGGACCATTTCCTTTAATGGGCGCTTGACCTACCCACAAAAGTGAGGTACCATTTTTATCGGGAGACGTGGGGGAACACAGAATAGCAAAACAAGTGTTATTGCCCCTTGTCTTTCTCTACATTTCTTCCTTCCAAATGTAAGGCAGTGTGTAAAAAAGACGTCTATTTGAGAAATTCCCTGTAATTCACATACTATTATGGGCACCAAGGAATTCAGAGATGTGTAAATAACCACTGCTTCTCAACCCCTTTTCTTGTAGCCATTTTGGAAATAGAAAGGTTTTCTTGATACCTATTTTTCACTTTTTATATTTCAGCAAATGAATTGCTGTATACCCGGTATAGAATAAAAACCCATTGCAAGGTACAGCTCATTTATTGGCTCTGGGTACCTAGAGTTCTTGATAAACCTACAAGCCCTATATATCCCCGCAACCAGAAGAGTCCAGTTGACATAACGGTATATTGCTTTAAAAAATCTGACATCGAAGGAAAAAGTTACAGAGTAAAACGTGGAGAAAAATGGCTGTTTTTTTACCTCAATTTCAATATTTTTTATTTCAGCTGTTATTTTCTGTAGGAAACACTTATAGGATGTACACAAATGACCCCTTACTAAATTCAGAATTTTGTCTACTTTTCAGAAATGTTTAGCTTTCTTGGATCCAGCATTGGTTTCTCACCCATTTTGGTCAGTAACTGGAAGGAGGCTGAAAGCACAAAAAATAGTTAAAATGGGGTATGTCCCAGTAAAATGTCAAAATCGTATTGAAAAATTTGGTTTTCCAATTCAAGTCTGCCTGTTCCTGAAAGCTGCACACATGGTGATCTTGCCACTGCGAACCCTTTGTTGATGCCATTTTCAGGGAAAAAACCACGAGCTGCCTTCTCCAGCCCTTTTTCCCATAAAAATAAAAAGAAAAAAGTGACACTCTATTTTGGCTAATTTCTTGGTCTCCTTCAGGGGAACCCACAAAGTCTGGGTAGCTCTAGAATCCATAGGATGTTGTAAAAAAAGGACGCAAATTTGGCGTGGGTAGCTTATGTGAACAAAAAGTTATGAGGGCCTAAGCGCGAACAGCCCTAAATAGCCATAAAAAGGCTCAGCACAGGAGGGGGAAAAGGCCTGGTAGCGAAGGGGTTAAAGCAGTCCAAGCTGGTGCTCTATGCTCTTCAGCTGGAGTGAATGGCCCTCTTGTACAACAGCCTCTCCCAACAACAGTAAGTCAAAAAAATCCATAACCCAAGTAGAACTTACCATCTTTTTTGATGTACTGTAAGCTGGTGCACTATGCTTTCCAGCTAGAGTGAAAAGCCCTCTTGTGGTTGTATTTATTAATTCATGTTGTGGACTGAAAATGTTAAAAGAAAGACAAAGAGACATGCTGGTTTTAATTAAAAAGGGAAGAAAGTCTAAATCTTTGATTTAACATTTTTCAGTCCACAAAAATAAATCATAAAAGCAATTTTAAAAGAAAGACTCACAGGCATGTTTTTTAATTAAAAATGTATAAAACATTTTTATAATAATAATTATTATTAAACATTTCATTGTGCAAATTACTGGAATATATAGTTGATTAAAAATATTGATTTTGTTAGGTGAAAGGTGATAGATCTTCTTTAGATATATTGATATGCTAACCACTTGATAAAGTCAATAGGCTGATTTTTATATTTTGGTGGTGTGACTCTGACAAAATCACGATGTCTCCTTGAGTACAGCCAGGACCTACAAGACCAGCAAGATGGTGTGCAAGCCATAAGGCCATGTGCAGGGTGAGGTTGACTTTAAGTATGGTAGTAAAATATTACTTCACTTTAAAAAATATCCCTAGAAAATCACTGACAAAAGCAAAGTTTAAAGTGATATTATGGTTAGGAATTGTAACTATCTTAATTTACATTTAACAAAAACCTCAGAAATTCATTGAAGAAAACAAAGTTTTAAAAAACATTGTAGCTAGGGGAACATTTCAGTGACGTAAGGTTTTAAGTTTAAAAAACACTGAAATTCACCAGCATAGTGAATGCCAGAAACTAACTTGTGCCCTAGAATAACAATAATGTGCACCCCCACCGTGCTCTGCTGATTACCTCACATAATACATCATTCATGACATGTACCATAACACCATTGATGACATCACTGCAACATCTGAAAGGGCATCATTGATGACAGCGCTCCTCGTGGTGTTTTGGCACATTCATGTAAATAATTGTGATTTTAAATTAAAAATCTGTCCCCTTTTTTCAAAATAATTTTTGAGGAAGGCAGAAGTGCTTTCTTTAGTTCAGGTCCAATACTATGCTTTCCCATTTATCAAACAGGCTACAATATGCTCAGTGTATGTGGCCAGAGATATTTGCATCCTTTTAGTTTATGGTCATCAGATATGTACTGCAAACAAGCAGCACAATCTTTAAGATTCTAAGATTAAAATTACAGCACCCTTGAACACAAATCTCATATCCCACCTCCTGCCCCTAACTTAAAATAACTGACGGAGTGGTGGTGAGATGGCAAAAGGCTTTGTGCACCTTTAGTGAAAGTTGGAATTGTCAGCCGTAAAAGTGTGGGGTGAAAGAATTAAGAGACTACCCAAGACATTTTTAGCACCAGCACTTATTCTGCTCCATTCAAGGGCTGTAACAAGAGAGAGGAACAGGCATGCTGGTTACTCCAGGTCACCTGGCAAAGATTCATCATTTCCTATGAAATGAAGATTTCAGCCTCAGCACGGCATCCATGCTGACTAATCGAAGTATTTGAATGGGTCCTCTCAAGCGCTAGTGTAATGTCACTGTGAGGTTTCTCCCAAGGCTAAATCTGAAGAAGCATTCTGACTGTCATAATCTTCCAGAGTTCCGATCATTCCTCCTGGAGATGTGCAGAATGAACCCACAGAAGCAAAGTGTAGAGTTTGTTTTCCAGTGACATGTATCACAAAATAATGCTACTGCTTTAGAAAACTTGGGGTTTGCAATCTTTTTGAGCTTCTGCTTTTCCCTCATTAATCTATGAGAGTGTAAATCACTAACCATCTTATGTAAAGCTTTCCTTCAACCATGCCAATAAGGAGGTTCTTTTGACAAAAATGCCGAGAATAGTCCACTTAGTTATACTAAAATTATTGTTTAAAATGCAAAGGATATAGGGTCATAATGATGAGTTGCCCAGATGGTTCATTACACACTTCTCGCATGGACTTGGCTTCTTGACCACCATTAATGACAGATGTTATCTAGGAATGTTGAGGGTGTCTTGCAAAGATAATACTCTCACTCTCACCCTAACTGCAGGCAAAATATCAGTCTCATATTTGCCCGGGCCGATTCTAAGTTTCCTTTATTCTGTGTATATGTAATACGGGTGTCTGTTCTGTGTGCCTGCTTGTGAAAAATATCAATTCATCTATCTTCTCTGACCTTCTACAGTTGAAGAACTTCATATTCAACAGAGAGGGCTACTTTGGCATCACATCATTTTATTGAATAATTGATGCCTAAAACATGTGAGTCATCTTTGAGCTGGGAAGTTGCAGATTAATGAGTAGGCCTGGGTGGATTTCACAGAGTACAACTTCACAGGATTCCGTGGAGTTGAATAAAAACTCAGTGGAGGTGAAGTTCCGTGAACCACAGAGTTCTGACTGCACCACATCTCAGAAGCTCTAAGCAGGGTTGGGCCTGGTTAGCCAGGTCTGACCCTGCTTAGAGCTTCGGAGAGGGGGCATATTAAGGAGAGGGCTGCAGCCAGTGAACGCTGCCATTTCAGGCCTCTTATGCACCGGCATGTTCTGTGCGCAGTGCACACAGGGCAGACCTGTGCACAAGAGGCTTAAAACAGCAACTTTCTTTTGCTGCCTACAGCCCGCATCTGAGTTCAGGCCAGGTAAATAGGCATCAAAAGCTGCCTGGCCTATTGTGCACAGCACTGCACACAGGACCACTGCCATTTCAGTCCTTTTTTGTGCACCAGTGTGCACAAACAATGACAAAAGAAAGAGACAAGGACTTACCTGGGTCTTCCAGGGTGTCCTCCTCTCCTCCTTGTCTGATGGTTATGAGTCTTAGTGGCTACTTCCCTCTAGCCTCTGCTCCTGGGCACTGGTGCGCGCTGCAGTTCAGTTATGGGTTTCACAGCATAAGCGTAAAGTGTCTGCCCTTGTGCTGTGAAGCTCATAACTGGGCTACAGCTCGCACCGGGTGAGCTCTGCTTTGGCGTTGGGTCTAATGGAGTTTCTGGACTAACTCCACACCCCAAGCGGAGTGAGGGGCTTCAAAAACTCTGTTATCTCCAGCAGCGGAGTGGAGCTCCCCACACACCCCTATTAATGTGATGAAGAAGGCTTTTCATGTTCACCAGAATGCCACATCCTTTTAGTTGGAAAAATGAGATTCCCCCAATAAGAACCAATGCATGGTCTCTACATTTTCAGCCTGGAGGAGGTAAAACTAGAAGCAGACCTTTCATATCAGTGCCTGTTCTGGAGTCCTATCAATTTTCTTCAGCAAAAATATTCTGAGTAGGCCTGGGAGGAACTCGTCGAGTTTTGCTCTGCGGAATTCCATGGAGATCCAAAATAACTAAATAACTCCGCAAGAGTCTGTGGAAATCCGCAAACGGACAAAAGAATGCTTGCCCACCTAATCCTGCTGCAGTTTAGCCTGTTGGCGAAATCTGGGCTGAGAAATCTGCGCAAAAAGGCACCATGCAGCGCCCATGGTGGGGCAGCCATTTTGTTTTACCTGCTTTCTGTTCTCTGTGCATGGTGCTGAGCCTGTTTTTTTAATCTAGTTTGATTCCTTCCAATCCTCACCCATCCCACTCATCCATCCCTTATTTACCGTTTTTATTTCAATCTGTGATTGTCTTTCTGTGAGTGCATTTTACATGTGTGTATTTGTTTTTTTAACTTTTGACATGAGTGTTTGTACTTTTTTGTTTCCCCTTCCATCCTTGTGTTCTAGTTCCTTTAGTTCTTACTTTATTTCTGCTTTGCTATTTTTTTCTTCTCTTTTTTTCACCCTAGTGCCAGGTCTGAGCAGACAGCAAACGTCAGAGCCATTGTGGTTTCAACAAACCCCACACCTTGCACTCACTGGTGTCACCAAGGAGGGCAGCCTTACCCCATTTATTCAGAGGTTGAAGTGGCTATGCTTGTGTTTTATTTGTGCAGGGCTACCTCCCCTCCATGCTGGCAGCAGTTGGCAGGACTGGGAGAGTGTACGCCCTGGGGCAGCATTGGTTGCTCTGTGTGAGAGTGTGCCAGTGTGCGCACCATAGCACTCTAGTGCAGTGCATCACACAGCAGCATCATGCAGAGCTGGGCAGACCTGCTAGACCATGAACAGGACCTGATCAACCTTCTGGTGTTGAGGCTGCTGGGTAATTGATGAGTAATTCATTATTTTTTGTTTTACAAAAATGTTAATATATTTTTTAAATAGCATGCTGCTCACAATCAGAGGTAATTTACATATATGTTACAAATAGGCCTTGGCACAGAACTCCACTCCACTGGAGGAGTTTCCAAAATTTGGGTACTTCGTGATACTCAAAGTAGCAAGGAGTTCCAGAATTCCAAGTTCTAGTGCAGAGTGGAGTCTATTCATGCTCGTGAGATTGAGTTTTGGTGCTCTCTTGTGAGTGCGACAATTCTGGACCACTAGCACACGCGCACAAAACCTTGTGTTCTCTTGCATTGTTTCCAGCTGTGCCAGCGGCCAAAATGGACTGCTCGGGAGAGCAAACTCACTTCTGAAGTAGATGTTCTACTCCAGAGCCACTATGTCTAGTCAAAAAGAGTTTTTTTTTACTAGATTTTCTTCTCCAGTGGACCCTGCAATTTGGTTTTCAGATTGGGAAGCCTTCAAACAGGAAGGAAGGAAGTGTGTCAGAGACTCCAACTTCCTGCTCCTGTACAGCAGGCTCCTCCCAGTGTATGTCCATCCCCTGGTCACTTTTCATTTCGATTTCAAGGTGAAAGGATCACTCTCATTGTGTCCTGGATATACCTTTGGATTTACAAACAATATTTTTGTGGAATCATCACACAAGTAAGGCCCATATTTATACTTTTTTAGTGCTGCATTTGCGTCACTTTTTTATGCAAAAGCGGCGAAAAACTTGCAAAATACAATTGTATTTTGTAAGTTTGAGCCATTTTTGCATCAAAAAGTGGCGCAAATGCAGCGCTAAAAAAAGTATAAATATGGGCCTAAGTTCTAAAACTATGTTATATAAGGGTGTTGTTGTTTGTTTGCTTGGGCATGAACCAGTAATTCTTTCGACTTTAATTTGATTAAAAAAATGTATAGAGGTGAATGGCGTGGAGTTTAGGTATGGGCCTAGTTGTTATGTATTTTACATTTCATTGATTTTTCACCTTTTGTAAAGGAAAATTGTTGCACAGCTCAGTACCTTTTCTGCATGTTTTCATTTGCAACATTATTTGAGTATGTGGCCTAGAATTCTGAAGGGCCACTGAGCCAGTCGTCCCAGGCCAGTACTAGTAGTCATCAGTGCAGGAAATAAATGTTTCAGTTGTATATGTTTTTAAATATTAGTTTAGGGCAGGGATGGCAGTGGATTAATTTAAATTTAAAATGTTGGCTATTGTTTGCATTTCATTTTTTTGCAAAAAGTGCATATATTGCATGGAAATAATATTCAATGGCATAGGACAGGGGTCTTCAAACTGGGGGGGCGGGTCTCCCTGGGGGCCTGAAGTGATCCCGAAGGGGGGCGCCAGGCTGTGGCCAAAAGAAGCATTATGCTAATAGCAGTGCTTTGTTGAAGGTGAAAAAAATGAGCAGCAGTAAACTGCTCTGTAATGGGCCATCACTAACATGTTTTGTCATTTACATCTAATCTGCGAGAATGTGTCAAAAGGGAAGGGACTCCAAATACTCTTCAAAACCCTCACCCCCACTTTTAATAATCACACTGTGGATACTTGTACAGATTAGTAAGGCCTGCCTGACCAGAATAGTATGTTTGGCATCATGTATTTGATTGCATTTTCAAAACAGTAACAGAACTTAAGTGGAATGTTTAAGTAAGTCTAGAAATATTTAAACATTGCAGATTTAATAGAATAAGTGTGAAAAGTTCGGAGGGGGAGCAATGATGTTTTTTTTCACTGACGGGGGTGCGGTATTAAAAAGTCTGAAGACCACTGGCATAGGAGGATGTTGTTTGACCATGTGGCTGTCAGTCACCCATTTTGTCCATCCAATCAGTGTCCTTGGCCATGAGCTTGCATGTGTTCTTTGATTGTCAATCCTCCTTGCTCCTTGTTGTTATTGTTTGACCATGTGGCTGGAAGCCATTTAGTGCACACAGCCAGAGTCCCTTTGCCATAGGCTTGCATGTGTTCTTCTTAGTTCTATATTCTCCTTGTTGCTGTTGTTTGACCCTGTGGCTGGCTGGCAGCCTTTTTGTCCATCCAGTCAGTGTCCCTTGCCAAAGGCTTGCATGTCTTCTTTGTTCTCCAAGCTTCCTCCTTGCTCCTTGTTATTGTTGTTGTTTGACCGTGTGGCTGGGTGGCAGCCATTATGTGCATGCAGCCCATGTCTCTTGCCATAGACTTGCATGTGTTCTTTGTGCTCCATGCTTCCTCCTTGCTGTTGTTGTTTGACCATGTGGCTGGCTGGCAGCTATTTTGTCCATCCAGCCAGCGTCCCTTGCCATAGGCTTGCATGTGGTCCTTGTTCTCCATGTCTCCTCCTTGCTCCTTGTTGTTGTTGTTTGACCATGCGGCTGGCTGACAATAATTTTGTGCAAGCAGTCAGTGTCCCTTGTCATAGGCTTGCATGTGTCCTTTGTTCTCCATGCTTCCTCCTTGTTCCTTCTTGTTGTTGTTTTACCATGTAGCTGACTGGCAGTCATTTTGTCCATCCAGCCAGTGTCCCTTGCCATAGACTTGCAAATGTTCTTTGTTTTCCATGCTTCCTCCTTGCTCCTTGTTGTTGTTTGGCCATGTGGCTGACTGGCAGCCATTTTGACGATCCATCCAGTGTCCCTAGCCATAGGCTTTCATGTGCTCTTTGTTCTCCATGCTTCCTCCTTCTTCCTTGGTTTTGTTGTTGACCATGAGGCTGGCTGGCTGGCAGCCATTTTGTGTGTACACTGTGCAGCTGGTGTATCTTTGAGGTGACATAGGTTTACATACAAATATCATTTATTATTGATCATTTGTTATTCAAGTTTCTATTTTTTTACTCTATTTCATTTTTTTACATTTGTATTTCTAACTTAAATTTAATGTGTATGCCATTTTAATTTTTTATTTCAATTATTACATTTTATTTTTATTTTGTTTAGCTTTTTTTTTTTTCTACGTATTTTTTTTCTTTTTTAAATAATTTGTTTTATTTTACTTTTTTATTTTTATTTTTATTTTTTTATATTTTATCTTTTTTATAAAAAAAAATATTTAAATGTTATTGAATTCTACATTTCCCCTTGATCCATCCATCCTATCCACTCCATTCCTCCATCCATCCACCCACCAAAGCATTTCCTCTGGACCACCTTGCCACAATGGGTTATTTTATTTAAAGGATTAGTCTATATACCCATACACTTCTCTCTGACTACACCAGGTGTCTCCCAAAACAAATGTAAGTGAAGTAAAGAGCTAGATCTGCCTGTTGTGCTGTCTGATTTGAAATGTACATTTTTATGGTGTTGTGGTGTGGTTTGCTTTACAATAAATACTAGATATATCACATAAGGAACCAACTGCACTAAGGTCGCATTTCTCTGTACTATTTTCAACCTGCTCCAACAATGACATGCCTCATTTAATTAACTACATATTTTTCTGGAGTGGTTGTTTATAGGTGTACAAGAGAAGAGACTCCACATCACCTGCAGTACTGCCAAAGGGAAGGCCCTACAGTTACTTCAGTTTCCAAGCACCAAACTCTTTCACTTGTGCATCTTAGTGCCACCGCCAACCTAGAGCTAGTTGCAAAGAAAGTTGCTCCCAAGAAACTGGCCAGTGAGAAGAAGCAGCTTTCCGATGTGCCAACCGCAACCTTTTTTGGGAAATTTATGCCTGCTGCCTCACCGGCCTCCGGGAAGAAACCTGGGAGCACTCCCACATCTACAGCACCACCCCAACCCAAGACAATGTCTGTCAGTGAGGCAGCCACTGCAATCATAGCAACACTAATGAGCAGTAATGTTGAATTGGATTTGCCCCTTTCACAAAGTAGTACCCAATCGGGTCAAGAAACCAAGCAAAGTGGACAGCAGCCTCAGCCAGATCTTTCTGATGTTGGAGCAGAGCAGGAGATCAAGCTTTCCGTTGAGCAAGAACCTCCTCTTTTAAGATTAAGGGCTCCAAGATCTCCAGCAAGGAAAAGGAAGTGTACTACTATTCCACCATCTTCTTCAAGCACCACTTCTGATGACAATGATAAGAGCATGGATGGAACCTGGCAGAGTCCCGGAGATGCCAGGAGAGGCAAGGGAAAAGAGAAATTCCAGGAAGCCCTAGAATCATGGAAGGGGGTGATGATGAGGATTATAATGACAACACAGTCATTTGTAGAAGTTGACACAAAGGAATCCGATATTACTATGCAACCTGCTCCGAGGGATTTGGCACAGACAGCACTGTCAGCTCCCATATTTGTAAGGCCCTACCAGAGACCTACACCAACCCCTACCTCAGTACAAGTATGCACTTCAGAGAGTCAATCAACACACATACGGCCACCTACATCTAGTTCTTCTTCAGGCATTGGCAGTGGCCCAATAATAAAGTACTCCTCCCCAGTTTGGAACTTTTTTACAATTAGCAAACAGGAGGAGAACATTGCCATATGCTCCAGTTGCCAGGTGAGTGTTCATCGAGGTAAGCCTGGTTCACATTATGGTACTGGAGGCCAACGACTCATATGAAAAAAATCACGCAATCTGGTGGGAGCTGCACCTTAAACAACTGGCTCAACGTGGTTGCGGGGGTGAAGGTGAGGAGAGCCAGGAAACATCAGCTACACCTGGTCAAATCATGGTGGAAGAAGAGGGAGACATCATCCTCAATCAAAGCAGCCCTATGACCAGCATTGCACCAGAATCATCCGCCTCAGTGACCTCACAATGGCACAGGAAGACTCAGGGTCAGATGGAGACAAAACAGCATCCGGTGACTGCACCACCACGATGCACATTGGGTCTACCACCACCTACATCTGAAAAGTCACCTGCATCAGTGGCCCCACAAAAGAAGAAAGTCCAGGCTACAATTACAGGCATGTTTAGGCACAAGGAGCCATACAACCCCTACCACTCAACAGCATGTTTGTTCAATGGAAGTCTGGCAAAAATGTTAGTGCTAGACCACCCGCCCTTTTTCTTTTGTGGAAGGAGTGGGATTATTAGAGTTTTTGGCAGCCCTCTGCCAGAAATGGAAGTTTCCAAGCTGAACCTATTTGGCCAGCGTTGCTCTTCCAGCGCTGCATCACGATGTGCTGCAAATGGTTGGACAAGTTATGCAGCAAAGTGTTGTCCACACTATCCACCTGACAACAGACATGTGGACCAGTTGTCAGGTGATTGATTACATGTGCATCACTACACACTGGATCTCTTTTCTGGGAGTAAAGCAAAAGCTTTCTACAGGTCTTGGCGCTGCAAACATCTTGGTGGAATTTAATAGCAAGGGGCCAGATGTATCATTTTTTTACAATAGTGATTACCTAATTACAATTTTTAGCGAATTCACAATCAAGCAATCGCTATTGGAATGTATGAAACTCCAGGAGTTTCATACTGCGATCCGCAAGGGCTCGCAAATCAACCTACCTCATTAATATTCATGAGGTAGGTTGCAATTTGCAAGCCATTGCAAATTTGCTACAATCACAGGGACGGTGGCCTGCTTGGCTCAGCAGACCACCATGTCTACGACTGATTTTCAATAAAGCAATCTTTTTTTTAAAATGCAGCCCGTTTTCCTTAAAGGAAAACGGGATGCGTTTAAAAATAAAAAATGAAAAGTTTTCTTTTCATTTTTTAAGAGTAGGCAGTGTTCCGTGGGGCCACTGCCTGCTCCTAAAAAAACATTTTGCATGCATTCACAAAGGGGAAGGCGTCTTCAAGTTGGATTTGTTTCCACAGACAATGGTAGTAAAATAGTCAAGGCCATGGCAGACGGTGGCTATTTCAAGGTCCTGATTTTGGCACACTGCATCAACCTGATTGTGCAAGACTGAAAAAGAGTCAGCAACATACTGACCACCTGCAAATGCATTTGCACTCATTTCAGCCATTCTCTTAAAGCCCAGAAACAGTTGTGAATTATTCAGCGTTATAACAAAGTACCAGTTGAAGCCCTGAAACTATTATATGTTGCAACACATGTTTGAGCAGTACAAACAGATCAATGACTATGTCATTGAAAGAGGAGCCGATGAAAATGGGAGAGCTATGACCATGGATGTGGACAAATGATGCCTAGTCAAATGCCTCACACACATACTGCTCCCTTTTGCGGTTTTCACTCAGGACGTTAGCAAGGAAGACAGTATAGTGGGCCAAGCTTTCCCATTATTTCATCTTCTACAGGAGCAGCTAAACAAGGTATCTGAAAGGTTCGCATTCGGGGGTGCGAACGAAAACTAAGAAGTTCATGCCTTGCTTACCAGCCCAAGCTATCACTTGACTTATAATGCAAGGCTGCAAAATGATATCATCTCGTCCAAAGAGTATGTCTGGGCCAGCCTACTTGATCCCTGCTGCAAACTAATTATTCCAGCTATCATTCCTTTTTCTGAAGGGGATGTTTCACAATACAAGAGATGTACTGTTGAGCAAGCAAGAGAACTTTGGGAACTTAGAGTCCCACTCTGCAGTTCTGGGTACTGCCTTTAACTTCCAGAGAGAGCAGTCTTGTCTCACACCCGCCAACCCCACAAACAAGAAAATCAGCGACAACAGCTACAGAAGAATCAGACCCAACCTCTGGATTGGTTTGGTTTTGAGTGACAGGACATAAGTCTAGTGCACAGGTGAAGGAAAAAGCGGTCGAGCAGGGGGCAACACCAATGACATTCCATTCAGAGGATGCTTCAGGAATTCCTGGATGGCCCAAAAGCGGTGTATGTGGATCCAAACCCATTTGTGTATTGTATGAGAAGATATGCCAATGGCCAGAGCTCAGCAAGCTGGCAATAAAGTTTCTGGCTTGTCCTGTAGCCAGTGTGTTCAGTGCAGCTGGTGCAGGTGTTACAGTGAGAAGTGTAGGAGGCTGGCCTGGTTTGTAGTGGGTACCAAAGGTACTTATGCCTTATACCTGGTCCAGTTATCCCTTATTAGTGAAATGTAGTCAGGGTCTAGAAACCAGTCTGTCTAGGGGTAGCTTTAGCTAAGCAGCCAAGGCTTATCTAGGAGACATGCAAAGCTCTTGCAATACCACTGTAGTCACACAGTACTCACACACATGAAAAATAATACTCAGTGTTACAAAAATAAAGGTACTTTATTTTTAGTGGCACAAAGCCAAAAATACCTTAGAGACTATACTCTCTTAGGAGGTAAGTAATATACACAGTACATACACTAGAATGCAGAAATAGCTGTAAAAATATTTTGGAAAACTGTGCAAATAGTGAAAATCCCAATAGGTTACAATGGGCCTAGAGGGAACACAAACCATATACTAAAATGGTGGAATGCGAAAGTCGGTTTCCCACCTAGGCAAGTTTAATGTGTAGAGGAGCACTGGGAGTGTAAGAAAACACCAAAGGTAAGTAATATAACCCACCCCAGAGCCCAGGCAAACATGAGTAAACCACAGTAAATTTCCTAGAACACAAGATTATGCAAGAACGAGAAGAGACTGCAAGACACCAATGATGCTTTTCTGGACCTGAAGATGTGTGGAAAAGGGGACCATGTCCAAGAAGCACTGAAGAGTCCAGGGAGAACAGGAGCCCCTGCTAACCTGGAGGAGGGGGAAAAGAAGAACCACCAGTGAAAAAACACAGTCAATACTGCACCCAAGAAGATGGTTGTGGGTTTCTGGTTGGTGCAGATGATGTCCCATGCTGGATAGAAGATTGCAGTCTGGTTTGCGTTGTGGGAATCCACCTACAAGCCTTGGCACACGCAAAGCTTGCAGTTAGCAGAAAATGGTGCTGCCTGGGACCAGGAGGAACCTGGTGGCTTCTAACTAGGAGGGGGAGACAGACGGGGCTCTCAGCAACTCAGAAAGCCATCAGAAAACCTGGTAGCACCCACCGGAGTCCCACAGCATGGGGACAAAGAAGGTGCAAATCGAGACCCATGCACAACGACACAAAGGGATCCCACGCCGCCGGAGAACCACTCAAAAAGCTGTGCATCACAGGAAGGAGTGCTGGGGCCGGAGCTGTTCTGTGCACAAAGAACTTTGTGGAAGGTCGCATACAAGCCTTGACAACTGCAAATCACGTGGTGCACTGGGTACTGTCTTACGTGGGAGCTCTTACCTCCACCAAAGTTGGACAGCTGGACCTTAGGACCGTCTGGACAATTTCAGATCACCACCAGTGTTGCTGGATCCACGCACTTTGTAAGGAGAGGAAACCCACACCACCGGTCGTCACTGCAGAGGGGTGCCTGCTGAAGCAGGGAAGTGACTCCTTCACTTTAAGGGAGATTCCATTGTTCTTCTGGTGCAGGCTGAAGACAGGCAGTCCTCAGAGGATGCACGACCTGAAAACAGTTGCAATTGCTGGCATGAGCTGACGAAACAATGTTGCACAAGTCATCTTTGCTTCTTTGTTGCAGTTTGTAGAGTTCCTGGAGGGTCCAGATGCAGTTTCGTCTGTAGAAGGTGAAGTAAAGGAGTCTTGCAATCCGAATCTGAGGAAGCACCCAAAGGAGAAACCCTAAATAGTCCTGAAAGGGGGGTTGGTCAGCCACACAGGGAAGCACCTATCAGGGGAGGGCTCTGACATCACCTGCTGACACTGGCCACTCAGATGCTCCTAGAGTGCCCCACCACTTTGGAATTGAAGATGGCAAAACCCAGGGAACCACCCCTGGGGTGGTGATGGACAGGGGAGTGGTAACTCCCCTTTCTTTTGTCTAGTTCCACACCAGAGCATGGACTGGGGGACCCTGAACCAGTGTAGACTGGATTATGCAAGGAGGGCACCATCTGTGCCCTTCAAAAGCCTTTCCAGAGGCTCTGGGAGCAACCACTTCCATGCCTGTTACACATATTTCCAAAGGGAGAGGGTGTAACTCACCTCTCCCAAAGGTAATGCTTTGTTCTCCCTTCGTGGGCTTGAGCTGCTCAAGCAACAGGAGGGCAGAAACCTGTCTGTGAGGTGGCAGCAGCTGGGGCTGCCTGGAAAACCCCAGAAGGTTGGTATGGCAGTACTGGGGGTCCACTGTGGAGCCCTCAGAGTGCATGGAATTGTAAAACCAATACTAGAATCAGTATTGGGGTACAATTCCCAGATGTTGGACACCTTACATGGGCATATTCGGAGTTACCATTATGAAGCTGGACATAGATATTGACCTATGTCCAGTGCGCATGAAAAATGGCGTCCCCGCACTCATGAAGTCAGGGAAAATGGTCCTGGACGATGTGGGGCACCTCTGCTAGTGCAGGGGTGCCCTCACATGCAGGTACTTTAGGCCCAGCCTTCAGGGTTGGAAGGCCTGACATATCGGTGACTTATAAGTGACCTGGTGCAGTTTAAATGGCTGTGAAATGCTGCATGCACCATTTCACACAGGCTGCAATGGCAGTCCTGTAGAAGCCTTTGCATGGGCTCCCTGTGGGTGGCAAAAGTGATGCTGCAGCCTTAAGGGATCCCCTGGAGCCCCAATGCCCAGGGTACCTAAGTACCATATACTTTGGACGTATAAGGGGGCACCAGTATTACAATTTTGGATGAAATACTGGGTTACCAGTATGTAGTGACAAATTTCAGAGGAAAGAGAGCATAGCAACTGGGGTCCTGGTTAGCAGGACTCGGTGACACAGTCAAACACACTGACATCAGGCAGAGATTGGAGGTAACATGCCAAAAAGAGTGTACTTTCCTACAGTTACAGTGAGAAGGACCAGTCTGTCTCATCAAAATGTGGATTGACCATGATCAAAATGAACCAGCATTTCATACCACCTGATTACACGATTCTTGAAAACCATAGGACGAGGAAGAGAATGTGTGTTAGCTGACCAGTTTATGGGTGAACCACCAGAGTTTGAAGTCCAACTCTACATCCCGGATTGAGTATGTCAGTGCCACCACTGAACTTTTTCATTATTTCTCATTCAGCTTCTTTTTCTCTTTCTTTACAAAAAAATAAATGCTGGTGCAACATTATGTTTGTGTCGGATTTAAGCTGCCCCACCATTGATTTCATAGTCACATACAGACCCGGGTTAGATTTGGACCCACCTACAGTGAAGAAGCCCCCACATACCCTTCAGGACATTGGAGATGCTGCCTGCCTCCCTCACATGCCATTGCATATCCTATTTTTACATCACCTAGCAGGGTGGCCCTAGAAGAACATTGATTAAACAACTGCCAGTGCAAATGTCTAATTCCAATGTGTAGATACCATCAAAGAGGAGGTATTTTGTCCAACACTGTGCTTGGATTGGAAGAGGTAACTAAGTAAATATTGGACCAATGAGTGGTGATATATTGATGGATTGTGATTGTAAATTTGCGAGTGATGACTGATGTATGTGGTGGCTGACAGTGAGGAAGTGAGTTCAACGCATTTTATACTTGTTCTGATGATTTGTAATGTTTGGGAGGTGATAGGTGATCATTTTTTCTTGGAAGTGAATGACCTTTCAAAAGTAGTGACATTTACTTGCAGGGTCTACTCCTTTTTTGTGGTTCCTCGTAACAAATCAACCACTTTGGTTGAAAGAGACATGATTTGAATACCCATGTATATCACTTGTCTTTGACATTGATAGTGATGCCTTCACAGAGTAGCACTGATAATGTGAAATCAGAATATCCTCCTAACTATAAACATACCAGCAATCTTGGAAGAAATAATTAAATAAATGTGCCAAAACAGAGCAGTCTAAGTAGATTAAATTTCACTAGGTGACGGGACACAGGTCTGCAAGCCAGAAGGCTAAGCAAGCTCCTGATTCCCAATAAAACTAAATAGGATACACTACAGTCTCAGAGGGTAAGACATGGTTCTCCAAAGCCCCTGTTGAGGTCTGGGTGTGGCTGGAGGTTTGGAGACAAGTTCCTTCCCATGGCGCAAAGGAAATAAACCAGACCCCCTGGTGTGGCTTTGAGAATTGAGAAACTGAAGACTCAGATGTGATCTGCTGCTGATTAGAATCCCTTGACTACTATTGCCTGAATAATATGAACATGACCGTGCAACTATGTTCATACACATCACCCACATGAACTCTTATCTGATGCATTGACAGCTGCTGGGCCACTTGACCTCCCCTTGGCAGCCTCTGTTGGATGATACTTTGGAATCAGTGATAAGTAACTACTGGGATTGACATAACTTCCAGCACAGCTATCCCTAATGTGGGTGGGGGCATTGCAGAGTGACATTTTGGCAGATTCTGTGTTCCCCCACAATTGGTATTGTGTTTTGGGGCGACAAGCGCTCTGCAAAGTGAGGGGGGCAGTTCTAAATCCGCCATGCAGGGTAGGAGGAAGGGAGTTTATGGAGATGATTATTTCATGTAGAGTTCTGTGTTTTTATTTTTTTAAAATTTGACTGTGATGATTCAGCACTGACGCAGGTCCCAAATTGGTATCTCATACTCCAGGCCGGACCCCTAAACGACCTCACTCCATGGAAGGAACTTGCCCAGGCCAGCCACATGGGCTTAATCCGCCTCACACTGGTCCCGCGTTCACCTCCCTGCCCATTGTGTTTACATGGCAATGACCCCAAACAAGGGCCCTTCCTATTAACCAGTTTCCATGACTAGTGCAATGTAACCTCCCAGCTTCAAAATCCTCTCCTGGAACGTTGATGGCCTGAGTGACAAGAATAGACGGGAAGTGGTACTACAATATTTCAAAGGACACACAGCAGATATAGTACTCCTCTAGAAGACACACCTGCAGGGAAACACCTATCACGCTTTGGACAGATGGGGTTACAGACTGACTGTGCACACTGGCTTCACTAGAGGATCCAGGGGAGTTTGGCATCCTTATGCAAAAGACATGGCCTCTTTTCATACAAAACACCCGGACCGACGCTCATGGGAGGTTTTCGGCTCTCTCAGGACAATGGGATGAAACCACACTCAAAATTGTCTCGCTATACTCCCCCCGCAGCTGCAAGGTTCTACACTCACTAACCTGGGCACACTTCTCTCACAAATGCCAGGTAGTGACCTGTTGCTTGGGGGAGATTTTAATGTAGCCCTCAGTGACACCAACGACCACATGACACCCCCGACAGCTGATCTCGTCTCGCCAACCGTTGGCTGACTTCCTGAGGTACTTTGGACTGGTTGAACATGGCAAGTGCTTCACCCCAATGACCGCCCATACACATTTCATTCCGGGTCCCTTGGCAACCTTTCCCGTATTGACTATGTACTTACTTTTAAGGATCAACTCCCCTATTTTCATGAGGTTTGTCACCTTCCTCGGGTATATCTGATCATTCACCACTATGGGCAATCTACAGCCCTACTGCCCCGATTGCCCATCGCAAAATTGTTCTTAAACCTTGGTATCTCAATATCCATTGTATTAGGGAGGGCCTCCAGGAGGCCACCGACAATACTTTAACGAAAATTAGGATTCAGTTTCCTCGTCTGGAACTCTGTGGAAGGTGTATAGAATGGTCATAGGGGACAGGGCATAGCACTAATAATGGGACACATAAGAAAAAGAAAAAAGCCCAGCTTGGCACCCTCGAGCAAGACATTTTAGAGGTTGAAACTCAGGGCACATACTCCGCGGAGGGCAACATTCAACACAAACTCTCTCTGAAACAAAAAGAATTCAGAGATGCTGCAAAGAAAGCAGCCAGGGCCAGACATTGCACTACACAGCGTCACCTCTTTGAAGCAAGAGAGAGGGCTGGGAAACTTCTGGCCTGGTTAGACAGAAGAGAACAGGCTAATCGTTTGGTCCCAGAGTTAAAAGATAATAAGGGTAACAACATCAGAGACAAGATGGGTGTAGCTAATGTTTTCACAACCTACTGTATATGCCTATGTTCCTAAATGCTTAGGGTCACAGCTACCGAAGCCCGTGAATTGCTTGCAGGTCTCTGTTTGCCTTGGCTCTCTGATACGGACAGGAAACTCATGAAGAAGGAGCTGATAGAGGGGGAAGTGACCCATGCCATCTGAGCCCTCAGCTTTGGCAGGGCATTAGGTCCTAATGGCTTGCCAATCGAACTATACAAGCTCCCAGCTCAGAGGATCATACACCATCTTTTGCAGATGTTCTCAAGATACCCCACTGTCTGGATTTTGCACCAGACCAGAAAGTGGCCACCATAGAGATCATCCCTAAAGAAGATGGGTTGCATGATGAATGCACCTCTTACCGGCCAATTTCATTACTAAACGTAGAAGTCAAAATTCTGGACAAGCTACTGGCTACAAGACTAATAAAAGTAATTTGGGCATTGGTTCATCCAGAGCAATCTGTCTTCATGCCGGGGAGAAAAACCTTACTAAACCTGTTATGTCTATACAGAGTCCTGGGCTGTGAGGCCACACTGCACGAAGATGCCCTGTGTTCTCCTTAGATGCCCAGAAGGAGTTTGACACCACTGAGTGGCCCTTCATGTTTGAGGTCCGCTACAAACTAGGTTTTGGCCCCAGTTTAATATCCTGGGTGCAGCTCTTATATTTCCGTCCACTGGCCCAGGTGATGGTCACCAGAGTAACATCCCCCACCTTTGAGCTGTGAGAGGCACAAGGCCAGGTTGTCCCCATTCTCCCCTCATTTCAGCAGTGGTCCTAGACCTGTTGGGAAAATAGATCAGGGGTAACCTCCTCATTAGAGGTCTGAGATGGACCACAGACTGGGAAGAAGACAAAATCTCTTTATATGCAGACTATGTCCTGCTGTACATAGCTGACCCAGAATCAACTTTAGACAGAATAATGGATATACTGGTTTTATTCCAACACTATTGGGTTACACCATCAACTGGAGCAAGTCTCTGATTTACCTCCTCCAAGGCTCTGCTCTGAGGCTACCTAGGAGCTGCACAGCTGGGATTGCTGCAGACAAATTCTGATACCTGGGGAACTATATATATGCGGACTCACACACCTTCTTCACTCACAATCTCTAGCCCCCACTTACACGTCTATGAAGAGACGTACAACATTAGCAGTCGCTTCCTCTGACCCTACTGGGGAGAGCAGTTCTTTTCAAAATGATGGCCCTGGCCTGCTTCTCATATGTACTCCAAAACACTCCTGTCCCTCAATCATATTTTCTATCAATCAACAGCATAATTTGGTCACTGCTCTGGAACATAGGTGCCCCCCGTATCACCTACAAATTACTTAGCAAGAGGTGGAATGAAGGTGGGATAGCCCTGCCAGACATACAGAAATATTATTCGGCTGCACAGCTTGTACCATGAATTACCGGGTGTACCGTCCTGTAGATGAACCTGCCTACTGGACGTGGCTCATGGGGGTTATCTTAGGGATGTTTATGGTACTGTCCATGCAGCGATCCTTCCCAGCCCCATCGCAGTTACACTCACTCTCTGGCAAATCACACTAAAAGCTTTAGGTTGCCAGGGCAAGGTGACCCAAGCTACTCTCCTGTGGAATTCCACACAACTAGGTACTCTTGTGACACATCAGGCTTCAATAAATGGGACTTGATTGGCTTATACCAGGTGGGAGACCTATGGACCACGGGTGAAGTGATTCCCTTTGCTGAGCTACAGAGCAAGTATCAGCTGGTGACCACAGAACTCTACAGATAATTACAATTACAACATGGTTTACAGAAGGCACTGCCCAAGGGAGCAGTCCTTTCTGACTCATCCCCACTCAAGGATAGATTTCATGACGGCCGTCTGGCTGAAAAGGAGATTTCTCTCACCTATCGTAAGCTAATCCATACCTCCCCAGGCACATTGATCCACCTTCGAGAATGGGCGCGAGACCTCAGTGTTTTTAAAGATGACGAATCGCCCGAAGCCTTGCCATCATCAAGAGAAGTCAGTATAATATTGAAGTTCAGTCTTTGTTGGAAAATGGGTTATTGGTAAGGGCAGGTAAGTACCTACACTTAGCAATAGGCCACTAACCTCCACTTAGGTCCAGTTAGGTCTCAGTAAATTAAACCCAGCTCAACCCCTGGTAGCTTGTCAACGAGCGACAAGGCTTAACTTAGGAGACAGATTGTAAAGCATTCAAATATCACAAAACAGTAATTAAATGAAACACAGGAAACAGTATAAAAATCCAAAACCAATTTATAAATATAGTTTATATTTTTATCTTTAACATGACACAAAAATGAATAAAATCGGATAAGGGGAACAGGAGATATGAATTTTTTAAAAATTATTGTTTTTTTAACACCTAGAAACAAAAAGCACCAATCGGGTCATCTGTTTGCACCTCGACCAGGGCAAAGTCAAAGTTTAAGGCCGACCGCGATAGAGTCCGGCTCGGCTACAGGCTGCAGGAGGCCCCGGTCAAAAGTTTACCTTCGGACTTAGTCGTTTTTCTGAAGATTTTCTTCAGTGGGACGATCCTGCCATTCCAATCCGACCTCCTGGAACCCTTCTCCGGATACGTGTCGCGGGAATCCTCGGTGGAGATTTTTACCTTCTGACGTAGTCGTTTTTTTAGGGTGAAAATCCTTCGACCGGGGTAAACCTGGATCTTGATCCGACGTTCTTGGAGCCCTCCTCGGATATGCTGGCTGGAAGGTCCCGGTCAACTTTGTACGTTCGGACTTAGGGGGTCATTCCTACCCTGGCGGTCTAAGACCGCCAGGGTAGGTGACGGTGGAAGCACCGCCAACAGGCTGGCGGTGCTTCCGGTAAAGCCGCGGTCAGAAAAGGGAAGCCGGCAGTTTCCCGCCGGCTTCCCGCTGCCCCAGGGAATCCTCTACGGTGGCGCTGCAAGCAGCGCCGCCATGGGGATTCCGACCCCCTTCCCGCCAGCCTGGTTCTGGCGGTTTTCACCGCCAGAACCTGGCTGGCGGGAACCGGTGTCGTGGGGCCCCTGGGGGCCCCTGCAGTGCCCATGCCACTGGCATGGGCACTGCAGGGGCCCCCTAACAGGGCCCCACATAGATTTTCAGTGTCTGCGTGGCAGACACTGAAAATCGTGACGGGTGCAACTGCACCCGTTGCACCCCTTCGACTCCGCCGGCTCCATTCGGAGCCGGCATCCTCATGGAAGGGGGTTTCCTGCTGGGCGGGCGGGCGGCCTTCTGGCGGTCGCCCACCAGCCGAGCGGGAAACTCAGAATGACCGCCGCGGTCTTTTGAGAAGGTAGTCCTTCTTCTCCTTTGGTTTTTCCTTGTTGGAATCTGATGGGGATGCAGGTCTGCCAGTTTTATCCTTGCTCCTGGGTGAAAAACAGGGGGTCCTGATTCTCCAATCAGGTGCAGGGTCCTTTCCCCTGTGATGACCACTTCCTGGGAATTGTGGCAAAAATCAATCCCAGGAGGCAACATTCTTCAAAAATCCATCATGCCTGAAAATGGTTTTTGGAGGCTACAGCTGGTTGAGCCAACCCGCTGGTGTGGCTAAAAATCATAAACACACCCCTCTCCTGCCCTCTCCTAACCTAATCAAGGGGGCACCTAGTTGTCTGGGGTTGCAGGATGTGGGGGTGTTGCTGGGTTGCTCCAAATGTCCTTCTCTGCCTTTGAAGACCAGTTTGGCAGCCCTCTCCCTTCCTGCACATCTCTTTGTGTGAAGCCAGGCCACTTCACACCTCATCAAGGCAGCCTGGCCAGGCTGCCAGAGGCTGGCCAATCAGAGCACAGCAGCAAAATGCAGGGCTGAAATTGGCAACTTTTCAGGTAAAGTGTAAACTGGAAGTTGTGGGATTTATTATAACAAAAGTACCAAGGGCACAGCCAAGAGTCAGTAACCACCAGTACCTGTCCAAAAAGTGTGGGGATGACCAGGGCAAAAAGGAGGACTTTCCTACAGTCTTAAACAATTGAAAACCCTATATTGATCTTAGTACTCCTGTACTTTCCTGGCCAAGTTAGGCAAAGCTGAAGTGCCCTAGGAAATGTAATGGGAAGGGATCATTTTCTCATATGATTTGGAGTTGCCCACGGCTTCAGCAGTACTGGGACTCTGTAGTGACCTGTTTGAACAATATTTGAGGTCTCCCTGAAGTGGTGCCTTCTTAACATCTGGGTTTCTGGTGACCTCAACCGTATGGACCAGCTGTGGGTGACATTGGGACTAATGGTGGCTAAGTGTAACATGGCATGGATGTGGAGGGCAGAACAGGTACCCCTCCTGGCTGATTGAAAGCATGATAGGGACTGGTGCATGGTGGCAGAATGAGAGGTGTATGAAAGTTGAAGCAGCTCAAACAAATGGTCCAAAATCTGGGAAAAGTGGAAACCTATTGGGCAGAACTTGGTGTGACAATTGTAGGAATCAGCGAGGCTATTCCATAATGAATGCTTTCAATTTATGACCCTATATCTTAATCTACAAGGGAGGGTGGGGATGGATGAAGGGCGGCAGAGAGGAGGGTGGGAATATGGTCATGTATCATTTTCCTGATGCTGCAATAAGTGCTGTTTACAGAGGATATTTGTCAATCAGTGTTACTTACAATAAAAATATATTTTTTTAAATAGTAATGTCATCTCCCCACTAAATACTTAAGGAAACATTTCTAACAACTGTTTCCCAGTAACTTCTGACTCCTCCAGAATTACTACCTGTTCCTTATTGTTGGGATCTAAAACAATGTGTAGCTTTCTGTTTGATCCAACCAGCCTAATACTGAAGACCTTTTAATTGCAACATACACTTTCCCCATGGATTCTCTATTATAGAACTGGAACAATGATTTCCTATGCCCTAGAATGTCATTTGCCTCACCACTCTACGTTTCTGGAGCTCTGTCAGTTTCACAGAGTTTAGAACCAGAATCAACCTTCCAATCAGTTTAATTTATATGTAGTGTATATAGTATACGGAGAACCTGAATCGAACACTAAATGGAATCCAACACCTCCTATTTTCATAAAATATACTCAGTTGTTTCTCAACTTAGTCTCATCACATATATTTAAAACTACTCTTTCCTTAATGTTTAAAATGTCAAGATCCCCCTGATTCATCATCATTAGATGTTATATCACTAATATAAATGTACTTGACCTTCCCACATAACTCTTCATCTTAATTTTTCCAAAATAGGAAAAATGCTCAACTTTGCCACAATTAGTTAATCTGTTTCAAGGCCGGGCACCCTTTACTAGATGCCTAATGTTTATTGCTATTGCAACAATAACAACGCAAGGAATTTTTAAGTTGTTCAAAATTTTGACGCACATTCACCGCAAACCTTGCCCCATATTTATACAATGACGCCCGACCCCGCCAACATCAAAATCCCTCTGTGTACGTCATTTTCTGGATGCGGGAAACCGCCTTGCGTTAATGACATGCAAGGTAGGCGTGCCCATAAAAAAAAAGACTTTAAGGCCTGTGCGCCTTAATTATACTCCAGAGTCATTTTGACGCACAGGAGAGGGACGGCCTTAAAAAAAGGCGCAAAGCCTGATGTGCGCAGTTTTTTAATGCCTCGGTGATGGCAGGTGTTCAGGGACATGTGAGCCCACTTCCATGGTCTCTGACCATGGAAGCAGTCCACAGGTGCCCTTCCCTGCCCCCAGGAACAACCCCTGCCAACCTCGCCCACCCCTGGAGGACACCCATGGTTGGGGGGACCCATCCCATGTAAGTACAGGTAGGTTTGGGTAAGTATAATGTTTTTACTTTTTTAAAGTGGCATGGGGGCCCCCTACATGCCACTGTGCCCAATGGCCAAGCCCAGGGGACAGAAGTCCCCTGGGCATGGCCATTGGGCAAGGGGGCATGATTCCTGTCTTTGCTAAGACAGGAGTCATTTCAATGGGGATTGTGCGTCAAACAATGGTGCAAGTCCGGTTTGAGCCAGGATTTTTTACTCAAACCTGACTTGCACCATTTTTTGATGCACAATCCCCATTTTTCCCTACGCCGGTGCTGCCTGGTATGAGTCTTTTTTTTTACTCTGACCAGCCCGCAGCACCGGCTAACGTCAATCCTGAAATAAGGCGCCCACCTGGCGCGTAGGAATGCGTTAGCCGGAGGTACATTTTTTTACGCAAACCAGCGCAGGCACTGGTTTGCGTCAAAAAGTATAAATATGGGCCTTAGTGGATTGGTTGTATATTCTCAAACCTTCTGGGCCTAATGTGTGCAACAGTAACCCTTTATTCCTTTCTTGCATTAACGTGCCACTAAAATCCAATATTAAAAATGTAATTCAAAAAATATTCTTTCCACTCTAACCAAGGTAGAGGTGGATCTCCTGGAACACAAAAAAATTAGTTTGAAGGGTTAACAGTAACTGGCACATTTGCTATGGTCATGTGAGCTAGTTCTAAGGTAGAGACCCTGACCCTTATTCCAATCTTCACAACCGAACACACAATAGTAGAACAATTTTGATTCCAAGGTAGCTGGGTATTATGTATTAAACCAGGAATGATGAAGAATACGATCTCACCTTTAAGTCCAGAAATGTTATCTTCTGTTCTAAAATCTCTCCTAGAATCTGCGACATAATGCAAAATGATGGGCCCCTCCTGCACAATGTGATGATGGCTCCTGGTGTCTCCCAGATCACACAGGCTGTCATTGATCCTGGGCTCAATGCCCCCCCCACAAAAAAAAAAAACAGTTAGGCAAAGTCGCTTTCCTGAGCATTTAACTATTTCTTATTCCATCCCATGCCAGGCATTTAAGTGGCATGGCTTATGGAGTCAGGGGGGACTCTCTAAAACAAGGAGCCCTACCCCCCACTGCTGTGCCTGCAGGGGCCTCCATTACACCCCTGCCTAGATGAGGTGCAGGCAATTCCTTCTTCTACAATGGTGCATGCGTTATAACGTGCTTGACATACCAATCTGCTTGAGCACTAGTCTCAAACCAAAATGGTGATGAAAAATGTGACCGAGTAGGACCCATGTACTGATGTGACAGGTCGAAATTACTTAGACAATGCATCCACCCGTGGAACTCACAGGTTCACCTTCACACATGTGCACCTTCATGCACAACTTCTCCTTCAAGCGCATGCATGCTCACATCAGAGCAGGACCACCCCAAACAAATCCTCACACCTGAAGTCAGCGGGTGCTGAATTTGACAGCAACAGCACGGCCTTGAACAAGGTAAGACAAACACCTCACAAACCAGAACAAAGGCACACATTTGGTTTCTCCGAAATATGTGGTTGCCCAACTCAAGCTAGTCACCAAAACTGCGCAGTAAACCGACAAAGTAGATATTTCAAAAATCTTTACTAGAACAAGTGTAAATGGCAGAGGCTCCTTTTTGCTATCCTTCTCCTTCTTCCGCTCCTCTCCAACTGTCATATTGGCACATTCCACTTTCTAAAATCTCTTCCCGCACCAACATTCTACATTCCACATTCCTCTTCACGCAGACACTCCATCCATAAACTACACTCTCCTCCTTAAAAAGGTAGCTTTTTCTTTTTAGTTTTGTGGCCAATTTTAGACTAAGGTCTTATCTGGCAGTATTGTTCAAGTGTTGGAGGGAACAGTTCAAGCATCATGTTTGTACGATTTTCCTACTTAGTGAATATTAGTCAAAGTTTCGAAAATGGGTTTGGACAGAGATATCCCTGACTTATGAGAATATAGCAAGGGCCGGTTAGCAGTACTCATTTATTGGACCTGTTAGTAGACTTTGTTACAACAAATCACTCAGTTTATCCTGAAAAGTTTGACTACTGCCGAGGGATCTGAGGTACAGCCAAAGCTTTACTGGAATTATGGGCCAGATGTAGGTACTTTGCAAATTGCAACTCGCAATTTGCAATGCAGAACGGTGTCTCAGACACCGTCTGCGAGTCGCTATGGGGTCGCAAAGACCCACCTCATTAATATTAATGAGGTGGGTCGCAAATTGCGGCCCCATAGCGACTATGGGCACTCACTGACATGGAGGCCTGCTGTAGTCAGCAGACCTCCATGTCCGTGACTGCTTGTTAATAAAGCAGTTTTTTTTTTTTTCAAGTGTAGCCCGTTTTCCTTAAAGGAAAACGAGCTGCACTTAAAAAAAAATCCGAAACCTTTTGTTTCTGAATTTTTTCAGGGCAGGTAGTGGTCCCTTGGACCACTACCTGCCCTGAAAAAATATTTTGGGGTCCATTCACAAAGGGGAAGGGGTCCCATGGGGACCCCTTCCAATTTGCGAGTGGGTTACCATCCACTTCAAGTGGATGGTAACTGCGACTCCATTTGCGACCGCATACGCGGTCGCAAATGGAATTGCATCCCACTGCGAGTCGCAAATAGGAAGGGAACACCCCTTCCTATTTGCGAGTCGGAAATGCATTTTGCGAGTCGGTTCCGACTCGCAAAATGTATTTCTGCATAGGAAACTCCGGTTTGCGACTCGCAAACGGCAATTTTTGCAGTTTGCGACTCGCAAACTGTTTCCTACATCTGGCCCTATATCACTCAGACCATTATTAGCAGGATACGATAATTACTCTGTGGTGAGGGAGTTTATTACTTCGACTACCACAAGTAAGCCATTGCATTTTAATGGATTGATGGTACCCTTGGTAAAACTAGTTAGAATGGTTGAGCTAGAGTATTCACTCTAAGCATATGCCACCCAACTGACTTCACAAAGTAGGTGTCAGGCTCCGTCCCACCATCTTACAGGCTTACATTGCCTTCATCCACGAGCTTCCATCAGCAACCAAACAAACCCTAGAACCAGCTGTCTTCAGCAAGTAGCCTGCAGCAGGCAAATGGACAAGCAACGGCCAGTGGAGGAGAATGATGAATGCCATGTTATTCTTAGAGTAGGTTTGATCAACTGCACTTGCACAGGTGAGACAGATCTTTATCCTGCACATGTAACCTTGTCAAGCCACTGAACAAAGCATGCTTTTTTAAGAAACGTCTGGCCAGTGGTCTAACAGAGCATGTGGAAACACGCGTAATTCATAACTGTTTTCTGATACAGATACTCCCCAGCTTGTCCCTCGATTTTCTACTTGATCACCAATGCTTCAGTTTCTTCACTTTGTCTACACCTCAGCCGGAATTCTCCTACTCTTCTAGTTTCATTTCCAGTTCCACAATGGTCCTTTCTTACTTCCTGTTTCAGTTCCCTGCTTCTTCCCCTCTCAGTGCCACTTTGCTGCGTTTTCACTCACCTAGGCTTCCAGGCATTTAGCTCTAGTCAGTTAGGAACATTTAATACTAGGTGCTTTCAGATCAGCATTCAACTAACAATACAACTCTCTAGGCTCCTCATTTCATTGCCATCTCTGCCACATCTACAGTACAGCTGGCCAACTCTACTGCTGTCTACCTTTTCATTTCAGCAATCTCTGTAGTGGGGAATCTAAAGAGGAAAGCTTGAAAGGAGGAAATTAGGCTGCAACCATCCTGAGTCTTGATTCTGCTACTTGTAAATCAATAGGCTCACATGTTCTTAGAGCAAGGGTTGTCATTCTCTATCGCCGCACGTCTGGGCAAAGAAAAACGTATGTGTGGATGTATGTAAATAAACCAGCCCTCTATGTTGGACAAAATAAATACCACAAAGCTAAATGCTATTAAATCTCCACCTCTGTTTTGCAGGGCAGAGGCCCATAGGGCAGCATCACCAACAAACTCTACGTTTAAGAACCCGAGGGTCTATTTTGACAATCAACTTCAGACTCACAGTTTAGGAGAGTCACAAAAAGTTGTAATTTGCAGTTCAAACTGGCCAGAAATATAATTCCATTTTTGGAATTTAGAATAAGTGCAGTATTTATGAGGGCTAATATTTTATTTTTTGTGGACTTTGTCATTACTTTTGTCTTTTACATGGATATATTGGGGGTAAGACTCGCATATTGCAGGTCGTCAAGACAGGGTTGCCCGACTGATATTCACATTGAAGAAATCATCTTATGCGGTGCCCTTTAGGATTCAAAACAATATGTCTGGCACACAAAGATGGCTGTTTCAAAGGCAATTTGTACCTTAAAACATTTTTGGAAGACACTGGCTATAAGACTAAGGGGAGACATATCTATTCTAGATACTGCAAAAATAATTTGGGTGGTGGAGTCTTTTTGGCCGCCTGCGGTACATATTGACTTTGGCTATCCAGTCGACTGATGGTTATTATGGGCCAGGAAAAGATGTTATGGTCAGAATTTTCAAGGAACATATAGCCAGGGCAACGGCTTTATGGTTCTTTTACAGTGATGTGCATTTTGAAGTGACCCACGCGCTATATATGTATAGTACACCTAAGGTTTGCACTAATGTGCCTTTTTTAGTATTCCCGAATCTCTTCTCATCTCTTTCAACCTTTATTAACATTCTGCCTCATGTTTCTTTTTCCATTTGTTCTGCCTCTTTCCTTTTGCTCCGCCCTCCTTTCTTTCCTGTGCTTCTCCTCTACCTTTTTCGTTCTCTTATTCCACTCTCCTTACACCCTCTGTTCCTCTATTCTGCTCTTTTTTCACATCTCTTCCA
Source organism: Pleurodeles waltl (assembly GCF_031143425.1). NCBI lineage: Eukaryota > Metazoa > Chordata > Amphibia > Caudata > Salamandridae > Pleurodeles > Pleurodeles waltl. The sequence goes on from NC_090448.1 coordinate 855,521,055, forward strand.
TATATCTCCACGATCTGTTTGTCTTTTTTCGCGTGTTTCTTATCACTTATGCCTGTGCCCAGATTCCCTCTATGAATTGTGCCCTCTTTATTACCGCCTCCTCCTTTTGCTTTCATCTGTCTTTCTTATCCTACATGTCTCTCTTTTGCCACGTATACCTTTCAACCTTGCTCAGCTGTCTCTTAGGCACTTGCATGTCTCTATCATCTTTGCAATCCATTTTACCTTATTATCACTTCATATCTAGTGTATCTTTCGATCAACATTGTCTGACCTCTCCGAACTCCCCTCTTGCTCGTCTTTCTTTCAAACGTGTCAGTCTCTTTATCAGTCCAATTGCTCTCTCTTATCTCACCTCTATTTCCGTGGCCCTCTCAGCTGCCTTTCTCATCTGTCTCTTTATTTACCTCTCTCCTGTCTCTATCTCACCTGGCTATCAACTCTCTCCCGTCTCGCTTCTTTCTCACCTGCCTGTCAATTTATTACCTCGAATTTGGTTAGCCACTTTTCCCTCACCTATTTCTTATCTGTCTCCCTTTCTCTCAAAGCACTTTCTAATCTCATTTCTCTTTCTCACCCCTCTCTCTTGTCTCCCTACACTCTCTCATAACAGACTTTTTCAGCTGTTTCTTTCTAACCTCTCTTTTGGGTCTTCTCTCTCTCCTAACTACCTTTACAACTATCTTTATTTCCTCCAAACACCAGTCCTCTCCCCATCTTTCTCTTTTTTTCAACAGTCCTTTTTGTAACATATCTGTCTCTTCATCACTGTGTGTATCTCGCTCACCTGTCTTCCTCAACCCATCTCCCCCTGAGTCTCAAAGTTGTGTTTCTTACCATTCTCTTTGGCAGCTCAGCTCTCTGTCACATGTCTCCCTTCTTATATCGTTCAGCTGTCTTCTACTGTCTCTCAATTACACACCTGCCTCACTCTGCGTTAAATGTATTTTCCCTTCTGTTTCTCCCCATTGTCACTCAACTGTCTGTCACGATTTGTCTCACGCCTACCTCTTCCTATCACTTTCAGCAGTTCCTTTCTAAAGTGATTCTCTTTATAATCCTCTCGATAAACATCCTGTACAACGACGACGGAACCACAACATTGTTGTTAACGCAAGCAGAACCATGCACATGCGTGGTTAAGGCAGAGAAATAGGGAACCAGCATTGGGAGAAGACGCAGTAGGTAAGTGGGGTGATTTTGTTTTGGGGCGGGGTGATTTTGTTTTTAGGGGTGGGGGTGGAGGAAGGGGTCATTTTGTATTTAGGGCAGGTGGAGGGGCGGGTTTTTAGGGGAAGGGGTGGGGGGTCGGGATAATTTTATTTTTTGGGGCGGGGTGGGGTGGGTTTTTAGGGATAGGGTAGAGGGTTGGGGTAATTTTGTATTTAGGGTGGGTGGGGGTGCGGGTTTTAAGGGGTGGGTGGGGAGTCGGGGTAATTTTGTTTTTAGGGTAGGGGTGGGGGGTCAGGGTAGGACGTGCTTAGGTAAGTGGAGCTGGGAGAGGGTTGGGGTAGTTTTTAGTGGGGGGTGGTTGTTTTTTTTTTTTAAGAGGTGGGGTGCAGGGTCGGGGTACTATGGTTTTTAGGGAGGGTGGGTGGTAGGGATCATTTTGTTTGTAGGGGCGGGGTGGGGGTCGGGATAATTTTATATTTAGGGCTGGTTTTAAGGGGTGGGTGGGGTGTTGGGTTAGTTTTGTTTTCAGGGGTGGAGTAGTTTTATTTTTGGGGTGGGGGTCGGTTGATTTTAGGGTGGGTGTGTGGTTGGGGTAGTTTTTAGGTCTTAGGGTGGGTGGGGGTATGGGACAGTTTTATTGTTAGTGTAGTTTTATTTGTGGGTGGGGGTCGGGTAGTTTTATTTTTAGGGTGGGGAGGGGGTCGGGGTATTTTATTTTTAGGGGCGGGGTAGTTTATTTTTTGGGGAAGGAGTCAGTTGTTTTTAGGGCTCGTGGGTGCGTCGGGTAGGTTTTAGGGCTGAGGGTGGGTGGGGGTCAGCGAGGTACTTTTTAAGTGCTGGTGGGGGGTCGGGTAGTTTTATTTTTAGAGTGGGTGGGGGGTCAGGGTAGTTGTATTTTTAGGGTGGGTGGAGGGGATGGCATGCGAACACCACGCATGCCGTTCCACACATGCCTTTCCTAGGCATGCCTTTACAACGAAAAATCGTTGTAAAGGCATGCATTGTTAAGGCATTCGTGGAAACAACGCAGTCTTGTTCTGACCACATTGTTCAGGCATGTGTGCTTGGTGTATGTGTTGTTACATCGTACCTCCAATACCCTCTATTTCCCTCACCTTTCTGTCTCACATGACCCCACATCTCGCTCTCAGCTGTCTCGATTTCATCAGTCTATCTGTTTATTAACTGTTTCTCATCGGTCTCCCCTTTTATCCACTGATTAACACTCATTTGTCTTTCTTTGTCAAACACATACCTGTCTGATCTCTCTATCTCTCTCTAAATTGTCTCTTTGACAATGCCCTCTTCTTCAGTTCTTTACCGTTTTGTCTTGTGCAACTGCCCTACCCTATTTCTGTAATTTATTCTTGCTCTCAACTGGCTTTTTCTCAACTTTCTTACGCTTCTTTCAACCTCTCTTACTCTTTAAGCTTTCCTTTTATCACCTCACTCTCATTCTTACACTGCTCTCTCTCTCTCTCTCTTTGCCTCTCACCTGTACTTCTGTAATTCCAGCTTCCTCTCCTCTGTGCTACTTTACTTATGAACTTTCCCCACTCTCGCTCCCCACTGTGCTGTATGGTTCTTTCTGATAGTCGGTGACATCCTAATACCTAAAGATGCTGTTTCACTTGTTGGGGGCTAAATTCTAGCAGCAATTCAATATAATAATTCAACGTTGTTGCTGGTTCTTCAGGAGGAAGACACAGAGAAGGGATGCACTGTTCAGCAGGCTGTAGCCAAGCAGCTGCTGCTCTGATATGTTCTCTCATTTTTGCACACAGGCTGCTTAAGTGAAGAAGGGTCCCCTTGGGGTGGAGGATATGGGGGCCCACCCCCACACTGTTGCGGCCGCGGTGTTATCTTTTATATCCCTGGCACCCTCCTTTTGTCATGTCGCTCTTCCAGGCTCGTTCATTCCATCCTTTCTCTCTTTCCTTCCGCCCTCTTTCTCTTATGCCACTCTGGTTCCTTTCTCTCTGCTGCACTAAACTGCGGGGAGCTGGGGAAAGTGCCAAAGACACCAAGAGTGGCCCTGGGCTTTCAAAACCAGCACCCAAGGACTCGGGCACAAACCCGATGGAATTAGAGGTTTGCCCCGCCCTATCTTCAGCTGTTACAAACATTCTCACATTTGTCCAGGCTGCGGTGATGTCTGGTACTGAGATGCACTGGCAGTAAATTATTTTTCACCAACTGCATTGTGAAGGACAGATAAACAGTTACTGTCCCTAAGTATACAGACGGCAGCACAGCTGCTTTTCCACAATCACATCACATACAAATCATCTGTTTTGTATAATTTGTAAAACAATAACGTTTGCATACTCTGAAAAGTATTTCCCACACAATGGGAAGAATGAATGCACGTGTTAATCAAAATCAGTGTGTCTCCAGGCTTAAAAAATTCTAAATGGGAAATTAATGCACATTGATTCTGAAAATCGGAAATACAGAATAGTGAGCTCAATGTGGGTGAACTGAATGATAAAGTGACTCCTGTTGAAGAGCAGCAACTCACACTATATAAACTGTACTAAAACTGAGAAACAGCTTTTTTACAACTAGCTTCAGTAATTTGATGTTATTAGTTAACTCAGCTTTGTGAAATGTTGCCCACATATCTAGCAATAGGGTCAGGAGTTCTTTTAAGCTCAGGTTACCATGGAAAAAGCTGAACAATTAATATTAACACCACGAGAAGGAATACTCTGTTCTCTCCCTTCTCTCGCTTTGCTATCACTCAATTTTATTCTGCGTGCAGTCATCTCATACCAACATGTCATTCAGCGAAAAGTATTCAAAATTCAAATAATGAAACATCAACTGCAATCTTTCTCTTTAGGTGATATTCTTTCACCTTCTATTTATTGTAAAGATACAATTTGTAGTATATCTTGGTCTCTGACATCTTTTTGAAGATCTAGTGGCTAGTCCAAAAGGAAAGGTAGAGGTATAGTCACTAGCATACAAAAGAGAAATGTTTTACTTGCAGAGTAATTCGCCAGCCCATCTGTATTGCTCCAATAACAAGGCAAGGTCCATTATTGGGGTGGAGGGGTCCTGCCCCCCACCTTTTGTTTCAAATCATGAAGAGTGTCTGTCAGACTGAGCAAAGTCAGCCTGATAAGCAATCTTCATGTTCAGGTCAGGCGGCCAGCCATTGTAGATGTGCTAAATGGGCCGGCACCGGGCTGCCGAGCAACATTTTGCCAGGCTGAAGATTTCACGGTCCTGCCCTCCTCCTCATGATGCAGGGTGCATTACAGATAGACTCAGACTTAGGCGCTTCACTTTTAGGCCCTAAAGTGCCCAGGGCCGGATGTCCGTCAGTGATCCTGTGTCACAGATTGGGGTGTGGCCAGCAAGTCTCACTGATGTACCCCTCTCTGTGACTAGTGAGGGAAGTTTGTCCTCTCATTGCCTGACCCATGGCAAGGTGAACTAATGAGAGAAGGCCACAGGATTTTCTGGCAGTCCCTTCCCCGAATCCTCCAGGGAATACTAAGGCTTCTTTTTTTGTAGATGTTGGGTGTGTGTATATGTATGAATGCATGTGTATTTGTGCTTACGTCCTGTCAATGGGTGTGTGCATGTGTATGTGCATGGGAATGGTGGGTGTATGTGTGAACACTAGTGAATGGATGGTGTAAGTGTGCATGCAGCTGGGGGAGTGAGAATATGTGTTTGTGCAATATTTGGCCCACTCCACTGCTCAGGCTCACTACCAGTCACCATTGCCAATAATGCTGTCTCAACTGTTGACATTTGGTTCTTGTTTCAGGGACACATTCCCTCCATTCTCCCAGGCTGAACAATACAGTGAAAAGTGTGAGCAGAAGGATAGCATATAAAGAATTTGAATCTTGTATGGTTAAAATTAAGGTTAGAGCCAGATTATTTTCTTTAAATCTTCCAAAAAGCTAACACATTAATTGACCATAGACCAAAGGAGAATACACAAAGAAATAGAAATGCAGGTGCAAATGAGTTACGTGTCGATTATTTCCCGAAATTACATTCATTAATGACATCGCCATTTTAATGGGACCTTTGGAAGGACCAGATTGGTTCTATTGTGAGTCCGTGTGGAACAAACACTGTAAGTACAGCTAAAGTACAATCAACCATTTAGTTACAGAACAGTATGTGGTCGGTGTACAAACAAAACCAGTGGGTTATGTTTTTGAAATCACATTCTTTGAAAATATACCGGTATTCATGCACACAAACAACTGCACAATGAAAAATTCATTTCATCTCTCACTCCATGAGGCATAAATATAAACATGCTAATTAGCCACTCATTCAGTCAGTGTGTAATGTACATAATTACGTCTACATTTGACCTTTTTGTCATTCTTGGCATGGTTGAGAGTTACATTTATGTAATGACCAGGTGAATCAACCTTAACTAAAGCGTAACTGCTTAACTAAGGCTTTTTTTCTATTGAATCTAAATAAAAGCCAACTGGGCTGAAGTGTCAGCTGCTTGTGACCCTAACAGGGGATCCCGAGGTACAATAATACATATTTTCTATTTTAAGAGTACTAATAAACACACTTACATTCATTTATTACTACAGTGCAAATGTCAAATATTTCATTATTACCACAGTACAGTGTAACTGATTTGAGAAAAAACGTATCACTTATTATGAACTGTGTTGTTTCTGGGTTAACGTCGGGTGAAATAAGGCAATTCGGAATTAAGGGCCTTGAATTTTTGGGCCTCAACTCTCTGGACCCAATAGCCAGGGGACACTGGACCTTTCAGAGAGGCTTCATGGAAAGGGGCTGTGGCATGAAACACTGCACAGCCCCACCTGCTGCAGTCTCGGGAGGGGTGGTCAAAAAATACTCCCCCGGATATGCACAAGCATACCAGTCACTCTTTCCCCTCCAATCAACACCTCCACCTTCCCACCAGCAGTCCCACCAACATTTCCACCTGTTCAGAGCAGGTGGGAAATGTTAGCTTTTTCCCTCTGAAATGATGAAAACCTGCTAAAAAAGAACTCTGTAAATCTAGGTGCGCACATTTGTTCCCTTTTCAGGAGAAAAACCGCTGCTCCTGGACACCTTGGTTTTACAGGTATCCTAAAATACTAATGACTTGGATTTTGAAACTAGGATCTACAATTCTGAGTTTTCCTACAACGTTGACATTTTGATTACCGTCTATTGAACTGATGAGCAGCGTTATTATTATCCAGTAGCCCGGGAAGGAAACAAAGGAGCATTTTGTGACACTTATTATTTCTACTTAATGGAAAGTGCCTTGTTTACTCTTTGAACCTGGTCTTTGTATTTGTTGTATTTGTTCTTTTGGTAGCGGCAACAATGACTTTAGTGCGCTGTTGGACCTTGTGTAGATTTAAATTATAACGTGTTCTTAACGCGCGACTGAAACTGCTTTTGTGTTCTATAAGCCGCAGCTGATCGCGCGAAGCCGTTGCTCACCATTTGAGGTCGCTGCCTCTCTTCGCGTTAAGGTGCGGCAGCTGATTTTTGAAGTCGCGCGACCGCGCATAAAATCTCAGTAAAGGAAAACATTTGGAATAGTAACCGCAACTCACCTTGCATGACGACGCGTACAACTTCTTCAAGAAATCGTAATTACCTCTTTGATCTCAGGTGAAGTGTCTCACAGCCACAGGAGTTCCGTTTTAACACTGTGAGGATGATATTTATATCAAATGTCGCGTGTGTTGAACACTTGAATGACTAGACTGCTAACTTCATTTATTTATACCTTATAACTTAGGTGGAAAGTAATTAACGATTAGTAGCCTCATTTTGTGTTTTCTGACTGCATTTAATTGTTATAAATATTATTATTTCTTTTACTACTTTATATATATATATATATATTTTTTTAAAATTGTGTGAATAAGTTTTCACGCAATGTCTCAATTAGTTACACTTAGTTTGGCTCAACCACCACAATTTTTATCTGAACGTGGAGAACCCATTCTACCCTTGAAGAAATGGATTAATCTGTTTGAATCTTATTTAATTGGAATAGGTGGAGAAAAATGTTCGCCTGCAAGGAAGCAAGGTATTCTTCTTCATAATTTGGGCATTGAAGGAAGAAATATTTATGACAGTCTTGATTTAATTGCACTTGGCACTGCTGATGGAGATCCTAGAGATGTGTATGACATGTCTGTCATGATGTTAAAAAAACATTTTGATATGCGTATCAACATAGTCATGGAACGACATACATTTTTTATGAGAGCACAAGCCAAAAATGAAAGAGTGGGTAATTACATTGCCTCTTTGAAAACTTTAGCACAGACTTGTGAGTTTGCTGGTTTAACTGATTCTGTCATCAGGGATCAATTGGTAAGGTGCACAAATAATCCAAGGGTTCAAGAAAAATTATTAGCAAAGAATCCTTCTTTGGAAGAAGCTGTTGCTATCGTGGAAAGTTTAGAACATGCTACTTCTTGGGTTCAGGAAATGAAGAACACCAATTCAAGCTGCTTAACTGAATCTCTAGCTAACTCGGCAGTAGCTAAAGTCTCAACTCAAGTAGACAAGAATGTCTTACAGAAACCGTCAACGTATCAATTGAAAGGTGACAATGAAATGATCAAAGATCCCAGACCAAGATGTTACAAATGTGATAGTCCTGGACATTTGGCGAATAATCCAAGATGTTTTGCTAGAAATGTCAACTGTAGAAATTGTGGGAAGAAGGGACATTTGGCAAAAGTCTGTAAGAACCAAAAGGTCAATGCAGTAGATGGAACTGTGTTAAGTCAAGATTTAATCTTGAATGTGAAGTGTCCTATCATTCATAATTCTCTTACAAATACTGATACTAAGGGGGTTATTCCAACTTCGGAGGAGGTGGCAATCCGTCCCAAAAGTGATGGTAAAGTGACAGATATACCACCAGTCGTATTACGACTCCATTATATCCTATGGAACTCGTAATACGGCTGGTGGTATATCCGTCACTTTTGGGACAGATTACCACCTCCTCCGAAGTTGGAATAACCCCCTAAGTTAGTTATGCCAAAATGTGATATAGAAATTGATGGTAAAATTGTTCAGGTTCTTGCGGATTCAGGTTCTCCTTTCACCTTAATAGGAGACAAAAATTGGGAAACAATTTTTGGCAATGATCATATTGATCTTCTTCCTCCGGACATTAATCCCATAGGTTATGGGGGGGAAAGAATTGATTTATTTGGCTATTCTTTAATGACAATCAAATTCAAAGGTCGTGAAACAGTGGGAAAAGTTTATGTAGCCAAACGAGGTGATAACTTGCTAGGGTGGAGACATCAAAGGGATCTTGGCATTATTCTCAATCCAAACTCTCCAGAACAAGTTCTGTCTATATCTAATTTAGGGAATGACATTTCAATTGTAAATGAATTTCCTGAAGTGTTTAGTGACAAATTGGGTTTGTTAGCTGTGTTCAAGCATAAGATCATTCTGAAGGATTCAGCCAAACCAGTAGTATATAAAGTGAGAAAGGTTCCTCATTTGATGTTGTCTCTGTTGCAGGATGAGCTCAATAGACTGTTAAATTTGGGTGTTATTGAGGAAATTGAGGCTTCTGAATGGTTGGCCCCTGTTGTTTTAGTTCCCAAGGATAATGGTTAAAAAATTAGGATGTGTGTGGATTTGAGAGGCCTCAACCAGTGTATATGGGTCGATCGCCAACCATTACCTAACATTAATGAGACTCTAACCATGCTCTCGGAGGCTAAAGTATTCAGTGTATTGGACCTTTCGGCTGCCTATCATCAAGTTTTACTTCATGAAGACTCGAGACATCTAACTTCTTTTGTCACGCCTTTGGGGGCTTTCCGGTTTATTCGAATGCCGTTTGGTTTGGCATCGGCTGCTGCATGTTTTTAAAGGATAATGAAGGAGGTTCTTAAGGGTTTAAGTTCAGTGTTATTTTTCCAGGATGATATGCTTATATATGGGAAGGATAAGGCAGAACATGATATTGCTCTCCGAGCAGTTTTGAGAAGACTAAAAGAAAAGGGTTTAACTCTAAAAAAAGAAAAGTGTAAATTTGGAGTTGGTACAGTCTCTTATCTGGGGCACACCATTTCTGGAGATGGTATCAAGCCTAAAGTGACATTGGCTAAATCCATCATATCTATGCCTATCCCTTCTGACAGAGATCAAGTGCGATCGTTCCTTGGTTTAGCTGAATACTACTCGAAATGTATAAAAAAAATTGCAAGTGTAGTTCAGCCTTTGAGAGCTATGCTAAAGAAGGGTGTTGATTTTTTGTGGTCTTCGGAGTGTGATGAAGCTTTTGAGATTGTCAAATCTAAAATTGCTGAGATGCCCACATTGGGACAATTTGATACTCGTAGGAAGACTTTGTTGTCAACAGATGCGAGTCTTAAAGGTCTGGGTGCAGTCCTTTCACAGTTGGTTGATGGTGAGGAGACAGTGGTGGCTTTTGCCTCTCGTTTCTTAAGAGAGGCAGAAACACGTTATTCAGTAATAGAGCGTGAAGCTTTGGCATGTAATTGGTCTGTCAACCATTTTAGATACTACCTTTGGGGATTACCATTTGTTATTAGGAGCGATCATAGGCCTTTGGTGCAAATGTTTTCATGTCGCAATATAGAGAATATGACTCCTCGCAACAAACGTTGGGTGGAGAATCTAATTGAGTACAATTTTCATGTGGAATATTTTCCAGGTAAGGAGAATATTCCTGCCGATTCTCTTTCTAGATTACCTCTGTCAGACAATATCACAAATGTTCAGGTCCCAGTTTTGTGGGTGAAGGAGCCAGCTGTTGATAAAGTAGAATGGAAATTGGAATGTGAACAAGACACTGCGCGTGCTCTTATTTTAGAATATGTTGTGAAAGGTTGGCCTGATTTGCACACTTGTCCAGACAGTATTAAAGCGTTTTGGAATGTTAGGGATGAATTGAGCATTGTGGGGATGGATTTATACAGAGGTGATAGATTGATTACTCCATTTGGATTGCATGAGAAGTTGATTAATCTAGCCCATGAGGGACATTTAGGGAGAAACTTGACCAAGTCCAGGATCAGAGAATGTTATTGGTGGCCGGGTTTGGACAGACAGGTTGAAGAGATATTAAAAGATTGTGTGTACTGTGCAAGGTGTGATAAAACCAGGAATGTAAGAACTGCTCCTTTATCTCCAGTTGGTGTTCCTGATGAGCCATGGTGCAAACTAGGCTTAGATCTTGTGGGGCCTTTTGATAATCTATCTCACAATGAGAGATTTGTAATTGTTTTGGTTGATTATATGTCCAAATGGGTCACTGCTTGTTGTGTGAATGCTATTACCACTAAGGTGGTGATAGAATTCTTAACTGATGTTTTTGCATGTGAAGGCATTCCGAAAGTGATAATTACTGATAATGGAGTGCAATTTACTTCACTGGAAATGAAGAGCTTTCTCAACAATTTAGCCATCACTCATCTTCGCACGGCTTTATATTCACCTCAAGCCAATGGGTTGGTTGAGAAAATGAACCAATTGGTGGTGGCCAGTGCTCAAACTGCCATGGACAATAACGTTCCTTTAAAAACTGTTCTCAGGGAGAAGTTATGGGCTCACAGGAATACCCCCAATGCTGTTACTGGTATGTCCCCTTTTAGACTATTGAAGGGTAGATTGGCCAGTTCCAAACTCAATCCCTTGTGGTTATTAGTTGACAAAGGTTTGGGGAAGTCATCTGCAGTCAAGGGTTCTGTCCAACGCAAAGATGTTGATAATCAGGTGAAATATAAGAAGGCATTTGATAAGATACATGGTGCCCATCAAAGGTTATGGCATGAAGGTGACCTGGTGTACATTAAAAAACCTTTTTGGTCAAAGGAAAGAACTTCTAAGTTTATGGGTCCGAAGAAAATTGTACAAGTAAAAAGAAATGTTGTTGTGCTTGAAGGTGGTGATATTTGGAGTATGTCACGTCTAGCTAAGTGTATGAATGATAAATTAGTATCAGATGAATCACTTAAAGAAGGAATACTTCGTAAGTCTAATATAGATTCTAATGAGAAGTTTGGAAGGGGTGTAAGGAATAGAACTGTTCCAAAATACCTAGAAGACTTTGTACATTGAGTATGTCATTGCATGATTGGACAATATTTGATTATGGCCCTCATTCTGACCCTGGCGGTCTTTGACCGCCAGGGCGGAGGACCGCGGGAGCACCGCCGACAAGCCGGCGGTGCTTCAATGGGGATTCCGACCGCGGCGGTAAAGCCGCGGTCGGACCGGCACCACTGGCGGGGTCCCGCCAGTGTACCGCGGCCCCATTGAATCCTCCGCGGCGGCGCAGCTTGCTGCACCGCCGCGGGGATTCTGACCCCCCCTACCGCCATCCAGATCCCGGCGGTCGGACCGCCGAGATCCGGATGGCGGTAGGGGGGGTCGCGGGGCCCCTGGGGGCCCCTGCAGTGCCCATGCCACTGGCATGGGCATTGCAGGGGCCCCCGTAAGAGGGCCCCTACATGTATTTCACTGTCTGCTGCGCAGACAGTGAAATACGCGACGGGTGCAACTGCACCCGTCGCACAGCTTCCACTCCGCCGGCTCGATTCCGAGCCGGCTTCATCGTGGAAGCCTCTTTCCCGCTGGGCTGGCTGGCGGTCTGAAGGAGACCGCCCGCCAGCCCAGCGGGAAAGTCAGAATTACCGCCGCGGTCTTTCGACCGCGGAACGGTAACCTGACGGCGGGACTTTGGCGGGCGGCCTCCGCCGCCCGCCAAGGTCAGAATGAGGGCCTATATGTTGATTGCATATTTAATACTCATGATTTTGTCATTTCATTGTTCTGCTTGCATTCTTATGAACTGTAGCTACAATTTTTATTGATGTACCTTTTTTTTATGTTGTTGAGTTTAAAATGTTTCAAGTAATGTTCAAGCTAAATTTGTTATTATTTCTGTAGGAGGGAGATGTGTTGTGGACTCTGCTGGTCTCTGACATCATTGGAGCTAGTGATGTCAGAGAACGGAATCAGAGGACTCAAGGTTCTGAAGGAGTTGGGAGGAAGGTGGCAGGAAGCAGGAATGAAGAGTTGGCACTGTCGTGGATGCTGAATAAATAAGGATTTTATCATACAAATCTTGACTCCATGGATAATGATTTATAACAGAATGCTCCTAGAATTTCTATATTACTGGCAACTTCTGGCGCACCCAATCGCCGATTATAAAGAAATCAGATCGGAACTCAACTGGACTTATTACTTATTACAGTCTAGTTCTAAGGTTACATTGCCTGCTGCCAGAGGCAACACCTGAGGGAAAGGCAGGTCAGAATACAGTGCATTATTAAAGCAGCTGTTTAAAACAACCGAAAGGAATCCATTGCGTTTTATCTCTACAGTTCTGAGAATAAATTGGATATTATTTGAAATTTTTTTTTTTTTTTTATTTATTGAGAAATTATAAAAACATCAGAATGTATCTGCATGTTTCTGCTGCCCCTTTTTTAACAAAAATACTAACTTCTAGTCAGCTTCTCATAATAGCTTTTTTCAAAAACTAGCGAACACCTTTTGATGTGTTTATTATTGCTCTAGTGATTCTATTTGTATTGTTCATGTTTGCAAACATGCTCTTTATTTTATATAAAAGAGCTACTCACCAAGGATTCAAGAAGTTTGTGAAAAAGTTGACGATGAGACCATGTATTATAAGGTGTAAAGTGCCACCTGCCATATATAAGGATTTGTAAGTCACATCGGAGTTTCATAACCTTGTAAGGGAACCCAGACTTTGACCTTGCTCCTCTGTATGATCATAGAACTCCTCTGTGACTTACTGTATCCTTATAACATATGCCAGGGAGTACTTTATCCCATGTATATTGTTGCAAGAGTGGAGCGTCATTATGAACCACTCAAGGCTTCACCTCTCATACCTCAAAGCCTTTCCCGATAAACAAAAAATGGTAATAATTAGCATATTACATTATGGGTATGTATGAGTGTGTGTATATTACACAGTGGCATTTGCCACTAATTAGTTATGGTTCAGCCACATTTTCAATTAAAAAGGCATTTTCTTGATTTTTTAAATAATATTTGATCAGTTGGGTGTGTTTGCACAACATTTGCTAAACTACTAACTCAGTCAGCTACATTTTGGCATGCCATGTTTAATGAAGAGCCATTCTTTGGAAAAAAGTAAAGGTGGTTAAATCTATATAATTTCCAATTTTAATACCCTTACAAAACTTTTCAGAGATAGAGCAAATATCACTGCACAGAATTACACCAAATTTGTAATGAAAGTAGAATTTTACTCAGAAAGTGTGTTTTATTGATTTGGAGAGAAATGCACATTCTAAAAAGGTGTCAGGCATGATTTAAAGGGCTGACAATCTGTAATCTGTTAATTTGCTCGTAACCTTTTCACTGTTGGACAAGTATGCCTCAAAGTTGGAAGGCACTTGGGCCCATATTTATACTTTTTGACGCAATCCAGCGGCGGCGCTGGTTTGCGTCAAAACATTTACCGCCGGCTAACGCCATCCTAACGCACCAGGCGGGCGCCTTATTTATGGTTTGACGTTGGCCGGCGCTTGGGGCTGGTCAGAGTAAGAAAAATGACTCTAACCAGGCAGCGCCGGCGTAGGGGAAAATGGGGGTTGTGCGTCAAAAAATGGTGCAAGTCAGGTTAGAGTAAAAAATCATGCCTCGAACTGGACTTGCGCCATTTTTGGATGCACAACCCCCATGGAAATGACTCCTGTCTTAGCAAAGACAGGAATCATGCCCCCCTGCCCAATGGCCATGCCCAGGGGACTTCTGTCTCCTGGGCATGGCATTGGGCACAATGGCATGTAGGGGGGCCCAAGTTCGGCTCCCCTATGCCACTAAAAATAAAATAAAAAAATACTTATCTCAATTTACCTGTACTTACCTGGGATGGGTCCGCCCATCCATGGGTGTCCTCCAGGGGTGGGTGGGGGTGGCAGGAGGTATCCCTGGGGGCAGGGAAGGACACCTGTGGACTGCTCTATGGTCAGAGACCATGGACGTGACCCCACAGGTCCCTTAATGCCTGCCCTCACCCAGGTGTTAATAAACGACGCACAGCAGGCTGGGCGCCATTTTTTAAGGTCCACCCCCTCCTGTGCGTCAAAATGACGCTAGAGTATAAATAAGGCACACAGGCCTTAAAGTCATTTTTTGGGCAGGAACGCCTACCTTGCATGTCATTAACACAAGGCAGTTTCCCGCATCCAGAAAATGATGCACACAGAGGAACTTTGACATTCATGGGGTCGGGCGTCATAGTATAAATATGGTGCACGGTTTGCGCCGAATGTGCGTCCAAATTTTTGACGCACATTTGGTGCAAATAGAGTACAAATATGCCCCTCGGTTTGCTCAGATTTCAATTGATATTTTCGAATTTGTTCATATCCAAAAGAGGGGGGGAGTTAAAATGGAGGTAAATAAGTCTTCATTTTTTAATATGTTCCACTGTGTTATAGCACAAGCTATGAAGGATTCATTTTCTATTGGTGTGGCACTCTATAAAGGAGGGTATACTTAAGCAGGGCATAATATAATGTCCATTTACTTTTAACTTTGACTCATAAAGTTGATCAATCTATGTCAAGCGTGGCAAGTCATTAGCAAGTTATCCCAAATGCAGGTATATTAGGTTTGATGAAGTTCCAAAGTTAAGGGAAGGTTCAAAAATACTTTGATTTACAAATAACTTTGGCACTTTGATGGATCTGCACTCAATTTGGCAGAGCCTTACCATGCTTAAACTTCTTTTAGGATTTCCTAAGTTTGTGCAGATCCACTAAGAGATGAGGTGAGTTAAAAAGGGAGCAAAACAATATCTATTTGCTAGTAAATGTGGGACTTTGTGAAGAATCTGCATACAATTTGTCACAAGTTTGAAAGATTTGTCTTTTTTATGGTATGTGAAGTTTTTTGCCAATCCACTAAGTGAGGGTCGTGATAAAATGTTCAGTTGCTTATAATTTTAGCACTGTTTGATGAACCTGTATCAAATTTGGCAGGCAGTTAGCATGTTACACTCAGTGTGTGCATTTTAGATTTTAGCAGATCTAGTTGGAGGAGGAGTTGCAGAAGGGGTAAAAACATCTTCCATTTAGTAATAACTTCGGCACCATCTGATGGACCTTTATGAAATTTGGATCAGAGAATTTGTCAATTGCAATGCAGGCCCATTGTCAGAACCCTTTTCAGAGGGCCATGGGGCAGGCAGTGGTTGCTGGGCCAAAGCGTACTAACCCTTTGACTCTCAGTGGCAATGGAGGTCGAGCAGTCCAAGGCTGTTTGAGGGGGAGGTATGTGCGAGACATACACAGGTGTAAGACTTAACATGCAAACAGTAACCATAACAGGCAGATTGTCCAGTCAAATACTTGGTTTTATGGAAAAAGTAGCATTTTAATATAAGCACACAAAGCATAGAGGCATCACACTATTATAATATCTGCAGTCTCTTAAGGTTGGCTCACTAGAGTCATCCTGGACTGTATCCTCAAGCTCCTCTGTCCCTTCTAGTCACGCTGGCTATTCCCCATTCGATAATGCATGCGACTTTCATATGTGGCCCACGTTAGTTCCCTCATGACAAAGTCTACGTTTGGAATTAGGAGTGAACTTTAGCAATACCATGTGCTACGTTCATGTGAGTCCCCAGCAGATCTTATGATCTTGAGTAGTTTTACCTGACCCAGTGGCAGCCAGCAAGTGCATGAGGAGTCAGGTACGTCTTCACAGGCTCATGTCTCCCAATGCTGAGAGTCCGCTACCTTTCGGGGTTTTTCACTGAGAATGCCTCAGGCCTCCTTAGTCTTTGGATGTCCTCTTTGCTGTCCCTCAGGTAATTGATGTGTTCTTCCCAGCATACTTGTATGACGATCCAGGGTGATGGCCATGTCTTCATGATGGCCACCTCCTTGCACAAGGGAGTCACTGATTTATCTTGCACAAGGGCAGCCATCCTAGTTTCAAGGTGGCTCTCTCCTGGTACACCAGGACCCCGTATTCACTTTCAAAAGGGTGACACCACTATTTTGATCATGGCTCCCTCACGGAACAAGAGTGTCACTGACTTCGCTGGCAAAAGGTTGATGGCTCTAGTTTCGGTCTGGCTCACTTCTGAGACATGGGGATCACCTACTTCAGTGGCACAAAGGTGATAGCCCTAGTTTCATGTTTGTCCCCTTTTGCCACATGGGGTCCACTGACTTTGCAAGAATGAGTGGAATGCCCGCACTCTTGCAGTGATCCGACCAGACAGAGGGGGTTATTCTAACTTTGGAGGAGGTGTTAATCCGTCCCAAAAGTGACGGAAAAGTGACGGATTTACCTCCAGCCGTATTACGAGTCCATTATATCCTATGGAACTCGTAATACGGCTGGTGGTATATCCGTCACTTTACCGTCACTTTTGGGACGGATTAACACTCCTCCAAAGTTAGAATAACCCCCAGAGTGTCTAACACTTAATTCACTGGGGCGCACTTGGCAGGATCTACACTGGGCCTCGCTCTCTCCAGGCACTCTCCTCCTTCTCGCAGATCTATTGGTCTTGGGAGGCAGGCTGAAGGCTGATACTTCAGTCAGGTCAAAGTGTTTTCCTAGGTTATAGCCCCTACCTCAGCAGGGATACTAGCAGAACTTGGGCCCAGATTTACAAGAATCTGGTGGATCAGTACTGATGTGCCAGGTTTCTTGTGCCTTAATCCCCCCCATCTAACAACACTATTGGTGCACCGTATTTATAATACGGTGCACCATGACACACATGAGGCCAATAGCATAAAACGTTTTGGCGCTATTGTGGCGCTTTGCTGCACTATCGTCAAAAATGTTGACGCTAGTGCAGCAAAGTGCTAGGAGGCCCATTGATTTCAATGGGTGTGTCCTTTTAGTGCCTCCTTTGAGTGGGTTTTAAAAATGATGCTTGAAATGGCGCAACCTTGTAGATTTCATTGTGCCATTTTTGCTGGCCTCCTAATGCTAGAATGCCCCCTTGGCGTAGGCATAATGTGGCTAAAGGGGTTGCAAAGTGGCGTAATGAAAGCATTGTGCCACTTTGTAAATATGGTGTGGTGATTTTTTGCCTCGCTGAGCCACACCAAATGATGCCAATGTGGTGCAAGGAGGCGCTAGGGCCTTGTAAATCTAGCCCTTCGTCTCTAGTCCTGGTTCCAGCAACAGGTTATATTGGTGATCTTTCCTGTTGGACAGTGCTGTTGAACAACTTGTGGGACTCAGGCTCCCATTGTTATAGTCCAAACCCAGACACTGATGTGAATTAGTGTGTGGTCCTTTGATCTTCCTCTCATAGGTGTTAACTTTTTTTTAATGGTCTCTTCCCTTTCCTGTCCTTTTCAACAGGATTGCTCCAAATGTGACTGGGACAAAACCAAGGGAGTAACCAGGGATCACACCTGGCTGTCAGCCTCCAGGGAAATATGCCTTACAAAGATTTCGAAGTTCTAAGCCGTCTTCTCTATCATGATTCCCTGGTCCTACAGTGCTTACCGTATCAGGCTCACTATCTCCTTTATTAATGGATCCAGGTCCCACTGACTCTTCATGGAATCAAAGAGACCTTCAGTGTGCACCAGAATGTTCTTCCCCGTTCCTCACGTGTGCTTGTTCCCACCCCAGGTCTCAGGAATGTCTGCAATCCACATCTCCTTTCTGGGGGTCGCAGTCTTCACCTTCACTATCCTTGCAAGGCCCTGGGCTTTGAAAATGAAACTCATAGGCCACCATGTTATGCACCACACACAAGCACACACACATCCCAGCACCCACACAAGTAGGTGTCACACACAGCCTGTTGCTACAGAGTCATCATTTAGGGCACAGCTGAATTAAGTACACGCAGTGGAACTTTACATGAATGGGCCGGTAGGTGCAACTGCAATGACATAGGTATACAGGTCTGTACACACTAGTGATTCTTACTAAAAAAGCAAAACAGGTTTGCTGTCATCACCACACATGTGTCACCTAACTTTTGGCATGGACAGCACCCTCTACCACTATGATGGCAGGGCTTGGAAACCCCCTAGCCTAATAAAACCACTTTACCATGATACAGGCCCAACACAAGGCGTGCATGCTTTATCTGTGTTCTCCCATGGCCAAAATCAGTACCATGCAGCTGGGGATGCATATCCATCACCATGCATGCAACATTTCTATCCAAAAAACCATTGGGGGGATTATAGAGGGAGCAAAAGAAGTGTTCATCTGCTAATAAATGTGGTGCTGTTTGATGTATCCACACAAAATCAGGAAGATGTTTAGTAAGTTTAGCTAAATGTTGGTTAGTCTGGGTCAAAGATAAATGAGTGGTCAATTAGAACTTTATCACAAATAACTTTGACACAATTCACTTATTCTATGTGAAATTTAGCAGATCACAATTTAAGGCTAGTGTCATGCCAGGCAAAACCTACTCCTAGTACACACACCACAAGGTGGTTGGGAAGTTGGCCTTGGCAATGTTTGTGCACAGCACAGAATGGGTACATGAATTGCCCACCTCAGTGACAGATGGACAGCTATAGTGGATTGTGGCCATGGCCTGGGCCTTGAGCCAAGTCCCACAGCACACTGCCAAAGGCTGTGTGCAACTTCGGGTTTGGTGGCCGCTAAGAGTTTGTGAATAGTGCCTGGATGTCAGCCCTACTGCACACAGCGAAAGGCTGTGAATTGTGTGGGTTAAAGTTTAAGTAAACTTAAAAAGGAAATTAATTTACAAACACAGTAACATTGTGAGTTATAGTTATAGTTCAACTTTAGCAATTCACCAGTTATAGTTATCTCAAGTAACTATAACTCACACCCCCACAATGCACAGTCATCTGAGCTATAATTTTTCTGCAGATGTTACAGTGACATTATCAATGATTTTATCAAAGTTGTCAGGAGTGCTCTAATTTGTGCGGCAGTTAGAAGTGCATGGCAAGGGCGCAAGTTATAATTAATTACCTTAGGGCACGAGTTATTACTTGAGATAATTATAACTGGTGAATTTCTATGGTTCGGTATGTTTAAAATGTGAGCCTAACTATAATGTCCCTGGAACCTTTTGTTTTTTAAGTGTATATATATATATATATATATATATATATATATATATGCTTGCTTCTGCAGGGTACAAAGGAGGTAACAAGACTATTACATTACTTAGACGTTTTGCACACTTCAATTGGCTTCAAAAACTGATGTGCTGAAGTGCAGTCTTGTCTATTGATGACTTCCGTGACAGAAATGTCAAAACTGTTGTGGATTTACCTCTTTATTGCAGAATACAAGCATTTTACAATCGATTGCTGGAGAAATCCACTGCTAGGTTAAGTGTATAGCAGTGCAGCATAGTGAGAGTTTAAGATTATTCATGGCTGAAAGCGCCCACCATGTGCACATGAAGAGAAATCCATTTTAATGATTCGTTGTGAATATTTTGTATTACACAGAAGTTCTAGTTTATTGATTAGCTGCTTTAAATGTAGCATTTTCTGTTAAACATAACTGCTATTACAATGTAAACACCTCTCTGACTAGGATGATTTCACCCAGAATTTGTCTGTCGCGGGTTAGTTATCCAGAAAAGGATAATTTCTCTAGGTCTTCCAGTGATATTTGAAACAAGCTACACAATCAATTAATTGGGAAGATGTAGAAATCCCTGTCTGGATGTCTGTAGCCAGCATGGTCCTACATAACACACTGACTGCTGCCTGCTTTTTCTTGTAAATACATTGTCTATTATTTGCTCCCAGGAGGAGACCTTGCCCTGACGCCCTTTGCTTCCAAGACAGAAGCCATGTATCTTAACAGCCAGCTCTTTCACTAAGTCCCATATTTATACTTTGTTAGCGCCGCATTTGTGTCATTTTTTGACACAAAGGCGGCGCAAATGCGGCGCTAAAAAAGTGTAAATATGGGCCTAAATGTCCTGATTCCCTAATCATAAGAACCACCTGAACATACCTGTTGGTCTTTTCAGTACATTTACCCAATTGGATATATTCACCAAGAGGGTTGCCACTGCACCCAAGGACATGTACATGGCTCTTTACATCAAGTAGGTACACTGAACACAGGAGCTATTTTAGGAGTAAATTCCAATATCATAAAAACATAGTCATACTGCAATGTAGAATGGCAATTCTGGAAGCCAGTTACCCTGCCCTTCGTCTACAGTTTGGCGGGGGCTCGCTGTGTGGCAGAAAAGCAGAGATAATAAGCTCCACTGTGGTGATGTACCACCGCCCACCATAGTCAGAGATCTACACCTGCCTGACAGAGATCTCAATAACATCATGGGAACTGTTGCTTGGCAGACCCTCTAATGACAGTGAAAAATTCTGGAGTGGCCACCATGTTTCATTCCGCCACTCACCAAACATTTTGTTTTACGTAAACAACCTTCAAAAGAGGGACTTATTTTTTGTAAAACAAAATACTGAAAACCCAAACCCAAAACCAATACTCTTGGGGTTTCTTCCCAGGTTGTGAGGTAATTTTGTAATTTTTCATATAGAAAAAAAGTATGTCAGACATTCACTGTCAGTCACTCTCTCATTTGTTCTTCATCTTCACTCACTTCTTTCACTCACTGTCTTCCATACGTTTTTCGCTCTGTAACTCACTTTCACTTACATTTTATTTACTCAGGTTTTCACTCACTTTCTCACTCATGCACTTTGTATCTCCCACACTTTCACTTGCACTCCCTTCACTTTAGTTCACTCTCACCCTCACTCTCCCTTTAACTTCCCCATCCCAGGTACCTCATCATTTTATTCAGTCATACATTCACTCAATGGTTACCTTACTTTTCTTTACTGTCTCATTTTACTTACTACCTATAACTCAGTCTTTCACTCACATTTTCACTCATCCTCTCATGCATCCACCCTCCCTCACAAACTTTCTCACACTCTTTCGCTTGCACTCACTATTTCTGTGACTCGTTGACTTGATATCACACTCATTATTCCCTCTTACTTATTCTGTGAACATTTTCCAGCATAAAAACAAATCAATTTTCCTTTCATACTCTTAAGTTTTAAACAATCCATAGAGTCTGGAGTACTCATTTTTGGCACAGTGATTCCTTGAATGGAATTCCCACCCCTCCAAATATAGTCGTCATCTGATGCATAGGTCAATACGCCTTTTCTTTATTTCGTTTATATTTGTTTAGGATTCTCAAAGTAGGGGGTAAAAAGCAGTATCATTGATGATGTCATCAATTATGTTATTTATCATGCCACAACCGATGCCATATCCCAGGTCATGACAGGGGCATGAGTTATGAATTTCAGTGAACTGTTCAGTCTAAAGAGAGCAGATTGTCCCAGGTTCTTTTACCGACAGCCAGAACTCTGCAGGGCCATTGGTCTAGGGTGTTTGCCTGCAGAGCTGATGGGGCATCAACAGAATCCCTGGGGTGAGGGGAGGAGTGCTGGCAGAAAAATGGCGGTCCACCCGGCTCTAAATAAAGTGGACGGCCCATCAATTTGACAGACAGAGTATTGCCATGCCACATTTGTAGCAGACCGTCCTGACAGCCAAACTCTAAATAATCCCTTTTTTCCATTCAGCATTATGGATAAGAAGGAATTCAAATATGATTTGCTGTATGAACAAAGCACTGCTAGGTTTTTTCAGAGTTGTTTAAAACTTGTTTCCCTATCAAAAAGGTTTTCTGTAACATTTCATATTGACGACTCCTACCCTTCGCCCAGCTATGTCAGAGGTTGAAGTATCAATAATACGCTTTTGTAATTTTGGTACGTCTCAGATCCACTCTAGCCTGCTTGCACTTGTCCATTCTTTACTTTTTGGCTTGGAAATAAAGTGAACTACTTGTACCTTATTATATAGTAACATCAGACAACGGGTTTTGAATGAGTTCAACTAACACCACTAGTCAGATTTATCAGAAGTATCCTAACTTTGGAACACCATAAGAATTCAGATGGTGCATGCCTGCTATTGTCCTATGACAAAGAGAACACTAAAGGGGTAATTTAGACCCAGGCAGTAGTAGTAAATGGCAGAGACAGATTCTGTGATGATTTTAGAGACTTTAACAAGTTGGGCACAAACTGCACTGGCTCCCATTTATGCCCAGGCACTTACTACAGGACAAATCAATTTTCGATAAACATAGACAACTGATGAAAAAACTATTTGCAAAACTGCTCCGATTTTTTTAGACCAATGCTTGAATTAGTCGTAAAACATTCCCAATGTCCGCAGTTAATATGTCTTTTGCTGGGGTATGTTTATCAGTTTTTACCACTATGGGCTAAAAAAGCCCCCATCGGAATTCTTTTTCAATAGCTCTCAAGATAAGACAGTTCATGGAGCCTGATGGCGACTAGGAATATTACTGTTATACTGTCAGTTACACAAAGGCATATGGGAGTTTGGCAAGGGTACCACCTTCGTACAGCAAGTAGTAATCAGCTTATCTGAAGGTGTTGGGGACACTTTTGCTTTATGACTTATTAGTTTATGTCTCTCAGTGCATCTGACCAGGGTCTCAACTTTAGGTCCAGAACTAGTATTTTCTGCATTCTGGTTCTTAGTTTAAGAGGTGAGGCTGAAAGAGTGACATAAAGGTGCTAACGTATCCTGCCTGTGATTGAAGAAGCCATCTTTCATAAGAGTATGCTTTTCAGGAATCCCTGTTTATCATAATCAGATGCTCGATTTTTGGCACCTGAAGTGACACATAACTAAGGCCACGTCACTGGTCCCGTTGGATAGCCTTGCCTCAAATATTTTCAAGCTGTGAGGCTATTTCTTTGTAGGCAATTCGGAAACTTTCAGAAAGCAGATACATCTCCACTGCCTTTCTGACAGAGAAGCTCTTCAGAAACAAGCGTTGATTTGTTCCCATTGTGAGATATCCCCAGAGCCGCCAGCAAAGGAATAGGGGCCATATTTATACTTTTTGACGCAAAACTGCGCTAACGCAGTTTTGAGCCAAAATAATTAGCACCGGCTAACGCCATTCTGAAGCGCCATGCGGGCGCCGTATTTATTGAATGGCGTTAGCCGGCATTAGCCGACCGGCGCTGCCAGGTGTGCGTGAAAAAAAAACGACGTACACCAGGCAACGCCGACGTAGGGAAAAATGGCGTTTGGGCGTCCCAAAATGGGGCAAGTCAGGCTGAGGCAAAAAAATCGTCTTAACCCGATTTGCGCCATTTTTTTGTGGCGCCCAGACGCCATTAACATGACTCCTGTCTTAGCAAAGACAGGAGTCATGCCCCCTTGCCCAATGGCCATGCCCAGGTGACTTCTGTCCCCTGGGCATGGTCATTGGGCATAGTGGCATGTAGGGGGGCACAAATCAGGCCCCCCTATGCCACAAAATATTATTTAAAAAATACTTACCACAACTTACCTTTTCTTCCCTGGGATGGGTCCCTCCATCCTTGGGTGTCCTCCTGGGGTGGGCAAGGGTGGCAGGGGGTGTCCCTGGGGGCAGGGGAGGGCACCTCTGGGCTCAATCTGAGCCCACAGGTCCCTTAACGCCTGCCCTGACCCAGGCGTTAAAAAGAGGCGCAAATGCGGGGTTTTTTGCCCTGCCCACTCCCAGGCATCATTTTTGCCCGGGAGTATAAATACCACGCACATGCCTGGGAGTAATTTTTTAAGACGGGAACGCCTACCTTGCATCTCATTAACGCAAGGAAGGTGTTCACGCCAAAAAATGACGCTGACTCCATGAACTTTGGCGCTAGACGCGTCTAACGCCAAAGTATAAATATGGAGTTAGTTTTGCGTCAAATTTGCGTTGAAAAAAACAACGCAAATTCGGCGCAAACGGAGTATAAATATGCCCCTAGGTCTCTTTTTACCTGTTTTACAATTTGATCAGGAGTTCACAGTGAGGCAGATTGACTAGCCTTAATTGGGAATTCTGTCAGAGGCTTGCGGCACATCATACGTTAAAGCATTAAGGGCCAGATTTAAGAAAAGTTGCTCTGCACCCAGTGACGCACCACTTTTCTTGTGCCCCCCTTAGCACCACCCTAACGCCACCATGTGTGTGCCGTATCTAAGATGCAGCACACCATGGTGGTAGTTAGAGGACTAGCGTCAACATTTTTAAAGCTAGTTCAGAGCTTTTCAGGACTAGGGTCAAAAAATTTTATGCTAATCCTGCAAAGCCTATTGAGGCCCATTATAATCAATGGTGTGCCTCCTTTTAACACCTCATAGGAGCAGGTGTTAAAAGTCCTGAAAAAAATGATGCAAAGAATTTTCTCTGAGATTTCTTTGCACCATTTTTTTAGCACCTCAATGGGGGAATGCCCCCTTTCCATACATTATGCCTGGTGGAGACATAGGGGGTCATTCCGACCCCGGCGGTCAAGGACCGCCGGGGCCGGGGTTGGCGGGAGCACCGCCAACAGGCTGGCGGTGCCCCGCAGGGCATTCTGACCGTGGCGGTTTGGCCGCGGTCAGAACAGAAAAACCGGCGGTCTCCCACCGGTTTTCCGATGCCCTGAGGAATCCCCCATGGCGGCGCAGCTTGCTGCGCCGCCATGGGGGATTCCGACCCCCTCACCGCCATCCTGTTCCTGGCGGTTGCGACCGCCAGGAACAGGATGGCGGTGATGGGTGTCGTGGGGCCCCTGCAGTGCCCATGCCAATGGCATGGGCACTGCAGGGGCCCCCGTAAGCGGGCCCCACTTTGAATTTCAGTGTCTGCATTGCAGACACTGAAATTCGCGACGGGTGCAACTGCACCCGTCGCACCCTTCCCACTACGCCGGCTCCATTCGGAGCCGGCGTCCTCGTGGAAAGGGGTTTCCCGCTGGGCTGCCGGGCGGCCTTCTGGCGGTCGCCCGCCAGCCCAGAGGGAAACACAGAATGGCCGCCGCGGTCTTTTGACCGCGGTGCGGTCATTCGGCGGTTCCCGCCGCCCGCCGGGGTCTGAATGACCCCCATAATGTAGCACAAAGGGTTACAAGGTGGCACAATGCATGCATTGCATCACTTTGTAAGTTTAGCTTGGTGATTTTGGGCTTGTTGGGCCACTTTAGCATAAAAAAATGATGCTAATGTGGTGCAAGGAGGGGCTAGGGGCTCTTAAATCTGCCCCTAGGAATGTCGAAAGTTGTCTGTTCCAGTCTCGCTCACAAGTTGTAGATCCAACCTTGGATGGAGCGTTTTGTCTCGACTTTAATTCAAATCCTAGGAACATACGTAGAAAGCAGTGGTCGAAACCAGTGTGGCATTTTGCTAATTGACATATGTGCTTATAGGTCAAATTGCAAAATATTGATCCCTCGAGGGTCGCAAATTGGCCTATCTCATGAATAGTAATGAGGTAGGACGCAATTTGCGACCCACTGGCAATCACAGCCATCAATGGGGTGGTGGCCTGCTGGGGTCAGCAAATCACCATATGTGTGATCGCTTTTTAATAAATCGATCTTCTTTTCCAAATGCAGCCCATTTTTCTTGAAGGAAACAGGATGCATTTAAAAAAAATTAACTAACATTTTTTTTTAAGTAGGCAGTGATTGATGGGACCACCACCTACTCTTAAAAATATTAGTTTTATCATTCTCAAAAGGGAAGGGGTCGTCAGACCATCCCATTCATGAATGGGTTACCACTACATGTTTGTAGTCGCTAAAGTATTAATGTTTTGCAAAGGGATTTCAGTCGTAAAATATTAACACGTATCATTCAGATTCAGTATTTAGACGGGATGCCCTAAATATGTCTCTTCCAAATACCAAATTGTACTAAGGCTCAAACCCAAATTGCGATTCAGTATCCCTTTAAATTTTTTGTGGCTTGTAGATCTCAAAGTACTCTTTTGCACTTGGCCCACTTCTGTGAATAGTACCAGGGGTATGGAATTCTTGTAGTCCAACAACCAAGGCATAATGTTTGGGGTCAGTGACAGCACTAGTTCTGTTTATTTTGTCCTTGGGATAAGTAGGCTCAAACCCCCACAACACAAACTCATTGGCTGCCAGTTTACAGTACTGCATAACAAATAAGGGAATTGCATTGTCTGCAGTTAAGATAATTGTTGTGCCCACATGTTAATGCTGGTTAAACTTGTATCTATGTTTCATTAATGTAAAGTCTTTATTATTAGTGTGGGCACTTTAAGAAAATGTTGTAAGCTTGGACTGCTCTACTGACAGCTGTTCCAGTATAAAAATGTGTACATGCATTTGCAAAGTTTAACAATATGAGACTACACATAATGCTCCCAGCATGCTCTCTGGTTAGATGTAAATATGTGCAGAAGCTTCAAAGCAGTGATGATGATCTGTGCTTTTAAAATAAAAGGAAAACAAATGTTTTGCTGGACTATTGTGCAATTTATGTACCATTTATTTGAAGCACCATTCAGTAAAACGTGTTGATGCATGCTAGTATTTCCCAAAAATATTTATAATGGAAACAGTAGTGTAACTAGTTCCAACAAGATTGTGGGAAACATAAAAATAAAACAGCATTGGGAAAGCCAATAGGTCCGATATTGACGGTGTTAGAAATGGGGTCTTTGGTTGACAGTCATGTTACCCCCTGTTCAAGCAAGGACCCTCACTCTAGTCAGGGTAAAAGAGAATCACCCACAGCTAACTCATGCTTAGGTATAAAGTATGTGTACCAACACACACAATAACTTAATGAAAACACTACAAAAGGACACAACACTAGTTTAGAAAAATAGGAAATATTTATCTAAACAAAACAAGACCAAAACGACAAAAATCCACAATACACTAGTCAAGTTACCAATTAAAAACCACAAAAGAGTCTTTAAGTAGTTTCAAAAGTTGGCTGGCGATGCATTGATTCCACTCACCAGCGGGACCTTGCGTTGTTTCTACTTTCGCCAGGTTGGGCGCGTAGTTTCTTCTCTCCGCAGGAGAGCTATGCGTCAATCCAGTCATCACTCTCGGGTCCAGACAGGCCTTGCATTGTTTTTTCACGCCCTGAAGTACTTGAGTCAGAAATCCAGCTGCACGATGATCCAAAAGCCACGCAGCGCGGGTTTTGATCTCCCAGCCTCCGTCAGCGATGCTGTCCGTCGTTTCTCCTGCTCTGTGCTTCGATTCTTTGGTTGCGTTTCCACAGAGCGTCAATGTTTAGCTGCAAAGCCGGCGGCGCATCAAGTCTTCAGCCGCAGATCGGAGTTGCATCGATCTTTTCCCCACACAGCGCTCTGTGCATGGATTTCCTTTTATTTAGGCTGCCAGCTTCTCCTTTCAGGGTCCCAAGAATGGATGGGAAGCACAGGGCAGAGTAGGAGTCTCTCCAGAGACTCCAGGTGCTGGCAAAGAGAAGTGTTTGCTGTCCCTGAGACTTCAAACAACAGGAGGTAAGCTCTAAATCAAGCCCTTGGAGAGTTCTTCTCAAGATGGAAGGCACACAAAGTCCAGTCTTTGCCCTCTTACTCTGGCCGAAGCAGCAACTGCAGGATGGCTTCACAAAGCACATTCACAGCAGGGCAGCAGTTCTTCCTCAGCTCTTCTCCAGGCATAGGCTCCTCTTGTTTCCAGGAGTGTTTCTAAAGTCTGTAGTTTTGGGTGCCCTTCGTATACCCAATTTCTCCTTTGAAGTAGGCCTACTTCAAAGCAAAGTCTCTTGTGAATGTGAAATCCTGCCTTGCCCAGGCCAGACCCCAGACACTCACCAGGGGGTTGGAGACTGCATTGTGTGAGGGCAGGCACAGCCCGTTCAGGTGTAAGTGACCATTCCTCCACTCCCTCCTAGCACAGATGGCTCATCAGGGTATGCAGGCTACACCCCAGCTCCCTTTGGGTAACTGTCTAGTGTGAGGTGCAACCAGCCCAACTGTCAAACTGACCCAATCAAGGAATCCACAAACAGGCAGAGTCACAGAAATGGTATAAGCAAGAAAATGCTCACTTTCTAAAAGTGGCATTTTCAAACACACAATATTGAAATCAACTTTACTAAACAATGTATTTTTAAATTGTGAGCTCAGAGTCCCCAAACTCCACATGTCCATCCGCTCCCAAAGGGAATCTACACTTTAATCAGATTTAAAGGTTGCCCCCATGTTAACCTATGAGAGGGACAGACCTTGCAACAGTGAAAAACGAATTTAGCAATATTTCACTGTCAGGACATATAAAACACATTACTATATGTCCTACCTTAACCATACACTGCACCCTGTCCTGGTGCTGCCTAGGGCCTACCTTAGGGGTGTCTGACATGTAAGAAAAGGGAAGGTTTGGCCTGGCAAGTGGGTACACTTGCCAAGTGGAATTCACAGTTAAAACTACCCACACAGACACTGCAGTGGCAGGTCTAAGACATGATTACAGAGATACTTATGTGGATGGCGCAACCAGTGCTGCAGGCCCCACTAGTAGCATTTGACTTACAGGCCCTGGCCCCTCCAGTGCACTTTACTAGGGACTTACTAGTAAATCAAATATGCCAATCATGGATGAGCCAATTACATACAGATTTTGTAAAGAAGCACTTGCACTTTAGCACTGGTTAGCAGAGGTAAAGTGCACAGAGTAGCAAAAACAGTAAAATCAGAGTCCAGCACACATCAACAACCTGGGGAACAGAGGCAAAAAGTTAAGGGAGACCACGTCAAGGATGAAAAGTCTAACAGGCGGTAAGCCTTTTGGTTTTTTTAATGTGTGTCTTGTTTTGAAACGTCATTATTGAGGGAGCTGCCAGGCTCTCGCAATAATAACAAACATTGGCAACAACATTTTTAGTATCAAAAAGCACATCTTGTCATAGTAGTAGGGCACAGAACAAAACTACTTTTTGTCCCAATATGCTACTTGTGGTCACTCAGAATGAAGCCACTCAATAAATAGAGAGAGAGAGAGAATTGAAATAAAAACAAAAGGTCCTAATCCTTAAAGAAAAATCCCAAAAGTCCACCCATGGTATATGTCTTTGCATTAATGCAGATTTAAAGCTTTCATGAATTCACAAGAATTTACAGAAGAAGCCAAGAAATATTTGTGAACTGAATTTTAGCACAAGCAAATATGCATGTGTAGATTTGCTCCTGCTAAACTCGGTTGAGTGTTTACAAGCTCACTTTCGATCCAGCTAATTTCTCCCAACCCTGGAAGAAGTTTTACTTCTGCCCTTGTCTGGAGTAAATATCCAACATATCTCTACAAAGGAAAATATTAGAGAAGAGCAGGTGAAAAGCCTAAAACCATGCAGGTTAGTAAGTTTGCACAGACTCTAAAGGGCATTCCAACCCTGAAACTATTGCTTACCCCTTTCTCCAGCCCCTGTATGTAAATCTGCTGAATGGTGGCAAAAGAGGGGCATGGCTAGTATTCAAACTTGAAAATAGTGTGCACCCTGGAATAATCAGAGGCTATTATCAGAGCTCTTAAATAATTGTGTTGCACTAAATGGCACCTAAAGGGGCCAGTGGACTTTTTTAACAGGACATGTAGCCTTGTGAAGCAACCTGTCCCATGCACAAGTAGATATTTTATACAATTCCACCCCCTGAGAAAATGTTTTGCAACAGCAAAAAAGCCTTCCTACATCTGTCCTTTGGTATTGTGCAAAGGAGTAAGTCAGTCTTCAAAGAATAAGTTTGTGGAGCTCATCCAGTTGTTGTCGCAGTCTGTGCATTAATCCACGACGTGCTGCTAATGTTAAAACTTTGGCCAAGTATTTATTAGCCTTGATCTGGTGTAACGTAATGAATATGCCCACGATTGTGTGAATCAGTAAGTATAAAATTGTGGCTGTAATTGGTATTTATCTGACTAAAAGGTGAACTACTGTCATTCTTGAGAACGCTGGCTGACTGTTAGATTTTTTGACATGTTGAATGATTTATCTAGCATAGTTGTCATGCGACTATGGCCCAGAGAGCTCAAATACTGATGATCCATCAGTTTATGGGCGTCTTACATAGAGTGACTGTTTAGGGACACCAGCCTTGGATGGCAGACCTCTCGTAACTCCCTGACTTGGCAGAAATAACCATGAAGTAAGTGAACATCTTAAGGGTGCAGTACTATGGGTCTGTCAAAGAGTGGGTCTCAAGCCCGAAAGATGCTACCTCACTCACCAGTTAGAGGATTTTGGGTGTAGTGTAGATGGATTAGAAATGCAGGCTTGAATAATTCGACTTTGATACTTGAGAGGTTCTGGTCTGGTAGAAAACAATGCTCTTATCTTGGTTAAATAAAAAGTGTTGACTCACAGAGTCTAACTATGCACAGCTTCAGCTAAATTGCAAAAAAACGAGGGAAAATGTGGATAAGGAGAAAATAAATTTGCTGCAAGGATTGACTGTGCAAACCATTAAGTTAGGTAAAAAAGCACAGGTTGTAGATGATGGTAATTGTATAGGCAAATCGCTAGACTTTTTAAGGAAGTCAAACATAGACATACTAATTCGGATGTGGATAATTTTTTCTCAATAAGGTCCCACACAAAACATCAGACACAATAATGCACAGGTTAAAGAAGTCTGGCAAGAGGTTGGTCTTGGAGACCACTGTCTTTTGCCCCCTATGATACCTGGTGAAATGTGGTAAAAAGTGCACATCTTTTCAATAGGCGAAGAAACTGGCATAGATCTAATCTATTAATAAGAACAGGGGCAGAGCATAGTATTACAGGGATCTTTTTCCTCAGCTCTTGTGAAGCCAAGTAGACAATCCCTATCTTTATTGATCACAACAATAGTAAACTCCTCCTTTTTCAAGGTCAGAGGTCATGAGTGCTTCTGTATGGATGGGTCACATCGCATCTAAAGAACGCATGGCTGGCTGATCCCACATCCTTTGCATGATGGCTGGTACCCCTTTACAAAACAAAGTCACTGATGAGGGGGGGTCCCACTTTAAATGACACACCACTTAGAGTCTGTTAGTTCACCTGACCTTAATAAGTAAACTTACAAGGGGACTTGATTAGGTCAATGAAACTTTTGACTCGCAATTAAGATGTTCTTACCATAGCTCCAGTACATAATCAATAAACAATACACAATAATCAATAATCAACATCAATCAATAACATCAATAATCAATGGAGTCAGCAATTGTTACGCACCATGACCTTTCAGTCATGAATAATCAAACCTTTAGTAAAAGTTAGAATATTTATTAACTTAAATTAACAATGCTAAGGTCATGTGGAACAATCTCAATATCAAATGAAAGACGTACAGAAACAATACCGGCTCTCCAAAGAGGCGGAAGAAACATGATCTAATCAAAGCTTGAACGACAACACATTTTAAAGTTATGGTACAAATCAATAACAAAGTCAACTGCGTCAATGTGATTATATACATGAAGTTTAGAAGAGAAATCCATCACACATTAATCCCTATTAGCATAATTTAATTAGTGAGAATCCTTAACTAACACCAGATTAGCATCGGCATATTGAGCTTCATGCAAAACAATTTAGTAAAACATATTTGGAAAAATATCTAACTATGGCTCTATCAAAACAATGCAGTTGGTACCCAGAAAGAAAAAGCAAATGTGCATGATAATCAGTTTAGGTTATAATATTTATCCTCGGTGTGGATCAGCAAAGCAGAATCAGACTTCATCCTCAGGACATCAGTCGATCAGCAAAACATCAAGATTCAGCATCAAGGTTCAGAAAACGCAAAGTCTCCAAGCATGAAAGTTATGCACGCCTCTGGTCAAGACGCACTGTGGGCAAAAATGTGCCTTTTGGCCAGCAAGAAAAATGGGCAATGGGCTATCTTTTCTCGGTGTAATCCTGATAAGTCAAAACTGATAAAACTACCCCCCAAGTCCCTATTGGTCAGTTAATCGTATGTTCACACTTTGTCCAATAAAACTAAAATCTCAAATCTATCAATTATAGTATTACTGCGTTCACATGCTGTTGATTGGTTTGTCTTACAATGTCCTCATCATCCGGCCTGTCAGGTAACAATATTGTTGCAGCTTCCACTCTAGTCAGTATCTTCATTGTTTTTGTCCTGGGAAAGTCAGTCTCACACACATTAGACATAAAAGGTTACATTCATATGAACATCATCTGCTACAAGTATGTTCTCATGAGAAAGCTTCAGTTATGAGCACATTTAAACACTACAATAGAAATCACAGTTTAACTCTCTAGTACAGCAATTTTATTAAACATTAAGAAATACAGCTTTTACATGAGGCCTGGCAAGTAAGCCAAGACACTCGCTGAGTTAAGGCCTTCAATTAATAAAGCTAAAGCTTACTGCATAGCCCTTAATATGATGCCCTACTACATTAATCTAAGAGATGATCAGTATTTCATAATATTAAATCATTGATTAGTTTCGTTAACATTGGTGGCCATTCTCCAT
Organism: Pleurodeles waltl; assembly: GCF_031143425.1. Classification (NCBI taxonomy): domain Eukaryota; kingdom Metazoa; phylum Chordata; class Amphibia; order Caudata; family Salamandridae; genus Pleurodeles; species Pleurodeles waltl. The sequence continues at coordinate 855,553,612 of NC_090448.1, forward strand.
AATCACATTTTCAAATGTGTGCATTATTTCTACACAACTTATAATTCAGAATACATAAACGTTTAATAATAATTTGTATTAATACACCTGTGCTAGCAAGTTCAGCTGGCAGTTGTGCAATCAAGTTTCAGACCCAGTCATAATAAGCAGACTGCATTATTAAATATGCATGAGAGGTTCTTTGAACTGGTTTAATGATGCTGCTGGATAGATGTGCTATCTTCGATATATTAGTCTGTACAATCTTATTAAATTCCTGTGGTTTCTTTGCCTTCTCTGGACTAGTATAGATTTGTATTCATTTTTAGAGCTGACTACTGATACCTTTTGCTAATTGGCAGGCCTCCTGTCATCAATACACAGCACACAAAACAGAATACACCACAAACAGACCCCATATAACAAATACAGAGGGCCTGATGCTGCAGAACAGGTCCCCTCCTGCTTTCCAGACAGCTGTTATGATGTTGCTCAAAGTATCTGTGGCTCTGTCTGTAAAGTTGGAGTACCTCTGCAGCAGTAATGCTGCGATTACTTACCAGTAATAGCATTACTCTGAGTCCTTCTCTCACCGTGATGAATCAAACATTGAGGCCTCTGTGTCTCCAATCACAATCCCTTCCCAACATATAAAACACCCTCCCTTCCTTCACTTCCTGTTCCGTACCAAGAGGGCACGAGGGAGGGCCCAATTTATCATGGCGAGAGAAGGACTCAGAGTAATGCTGTTTCCGGTAAGTAATCACAGCACTACCTCCATGTCAGGGTCGCCACGATGAGTCACACATCAAAATGTACCAAAGCCATAAAAGGACTAGGACAACTATACAAAAAATGCAAACAAGTTTAATTCACAGCCTAAAACAGTTTACAAAACAGAAGATAGAACATTGGAACCCAAAAATTCCAGTATCTCCACGCACTGAAGCACCCAATAATGGGACACAAAGATAGAGTGCACCGCCCAAGTGGCCACCAAAGAGATCCTGCAAAGGAGCTCCATGGAATTATGTCCCTAGCAGACCTCCTCTGGATCCCCAGAGGAGATGGCAAACCCAACTGCTTATAGGCAAGCAGAATCACAAACTGATTCCATCTGCTCAGGATCTGAGAGGAAGGTTTATCCCCCATCCGGGTGGGACCAAAGTACACAAATAAAGATAAGGAGATCCATAACTCCTTCACCTGTTTCAGGTACATCAAAACCGCCCTTTGTGCATCCAGCGAATGAAGCAACACCACCTCAGGAGACTGGGGATCAGGGAAAAACACTGGTAGAATCACTTCCTGCTGATAAAGAAACAGGGAATTCACCTTGGACACAAAGGTCCCATCAAAGTAAAATCCTGTCCTCAAACACACAAAGGAAAAGAGACGGGCAAGTCAATGAACTGAGCTCCCCCAGATGGCAAGCAGATGTTACAGATAGGAGGAAAAACACCTTTGAAGTCAGAAGGCATAAACCCATAGACAACAAAGGCTCAGACGGGGGATACTGGAGAGCCTGCAAAACTTCTAGAAAATCACAAAAGGGACACACCACCTGAGGCACTGGATGGAGACTGGCAAATCATTTAATGATCTGGAGACCAGACCCTGATCGTCCACAAGACCCACCCCCCAGTGGGACCGGAAACCCTCAATCACCACCGATTGCACCCTAAAAGTGGCAGGGCTAAGCCTCAACGGAGAGCCACATTGGAGAAACTACAACACCTTAGGCAGAGAAACAGAAAGTGGGACCACCTGCATCCGATCACACCAACCCTGAAATGTCTTCAAATGTCAAGCATGAGAAGATCTGGTAGACAACTGCCTAGATGCCTGCCCAGAAGAGGAGACAGAGGCAAAAGGCCCTGCAACATCAAGCCTCCCTGTTCAACATCCAAGCCATCGCCCTGAGCCTCACCAGCGAGGGCACCAGGAGACTCAGAAACCTTGGGGGAGACGGAACCAAAGAATACCGCCACTCCGGACCCACCTTCATCCCCAGCAACAGAGGAAACCAGGCAGAACAGGGCCATGCTGAAGCCACCAGAACAGCCTGAACCCTCTCCCTCTGAACCAGAAACCTCTTGATCAATGGAAATGGAGGAAATGCAAACACCGGGCCCACAGGCCGAGGGCATCAGTGCATCCAGTCCTGAAGCCAACATCTCATTTCATCTGGGAAAAAAACACAGAAAAAGTGCATTGCAAAGGCTTGCAAACAGGTCCACCCGGGGGCAACCCCACAACTAACACTCCTTGGCAAACCCCTGGGGAGAAAACAAAAGTCCTGAGAGGACAGAATCTCCCTGCCCAAGTGATCGGCTTGACAATTTAGAATCCTCAAAACAAAGATGGCCCTCAGAAAACCCACATTTGCCTGAGCCCAAAGAAATAGTCAATCTGCAATCGAAGATAAGGACATTGCCCTTCTCCCCCCTGTCAATTGACACAGGACTTGGCCGTAGCATTATGGGTCTTGGTCTGATAGTTCTGTCCTTCAAGTGAGAAGAGAAATGAAGGAGAGCCAGATGAACACATCCAACTTCATCCAGTTGGATGACATGGAACCCTGGCATGCCTGCCACAGACCCTGGACTGCGAGAGTTCTAACCAGGCTCTCCAGCCACTCTCGCTGGCATCTGTCATGATGATCACCAGCACTGGAGACCATAAGGCTACCCCCTTCAGTATGTTGGACGGACAAAGCCACCACTCCAGCTTCTCCGGAATAACAGTTATCATAGGGAGCAGACATGACAAATCCTGCACATTGGGCACCCACTGCCTCAGAATGAACCTCATCAGGACATTGAGGTGCCACCGAGTCCAGGGAACCAAGAACACAGTGGCAGCCAGGTCTACCTGTTCCTGCATCCACAGTGAGACCGGCTGAACAGGCTCCGACAACAAATCCAGCAGATGGGAATAGATCTTCAGCACGCTACAGTCTGGCAGCGTGACAGTGCCCAGATCCATCTGGAACTGGGCCCCTATGACAATGTGATGCTGAGTTGGAACCCGCTGTGACTTCCTTCAAGATCCAACACTCTCTGGACATGTAAACAAGCCAGGGGAAGAGAGACCCCCTTCACCAAACAGTCGTCCAGATACACGAAAATGAAAATCTCCTGCAGATGAAGAACCGCCTTCAGGGCAGCCAACACCTGGTAAAAACTCAGGGAGCAGACTTCAAACCAAATAGCAGGACCTGGAAGTGAAAGTGCAAAGACCCCAAAACGAACCTCAGAAGCTTCTGATGATGGATGAATGGGTACATGCAGAAATGCATCCTATAGATCGATTTTAACTAGGAAATCTCCTGGACATGTGAGGGGAAATTAGCTGCTGGAGAGGCAGCATTCTGAATGGAATCATTACTAGCCACTTGTTGAGGTGTTTCAGATCCAACACTGAAAAACACTCCCTGGACACCTTCTGAACCAGGAACAGGATAGAGTACAGCCCTTGGCTGACCTGATCTTGAGGCACAGGGATGACAGCTCTTTTCTGCACCAAGGCCTGGATCCCCTCCAGCAGCGCTTCCCTCTTTGCTGGATTTCTTAGGATAGATGTAGGGATGTACCTCATATCTGAAGACTGAGAAACAAAGTATATGAAATAGAGGGTCTGCACAATACTCCTCACCCATCTGTCACGGAAAGCACCCATTCTGGAAGGAAAGGAGTCAACCGTCCACCCACAGGATGCACCTCCACAAGACTCCCATAATCAGGGGTGCTGACCGGAGTGACCTGCCATGTGGTTGTCATCCTGCTGCTTGCCCTTCAGGGGCTGGAACTGCTTCTTTTGGAAGGTATAGGAATGGGTGTCCCTCCTGGTGACCCTGGCATCCGAGCAATTCCACATTTTTTAGGTTTTGCTGGAAGAAGACTTTTAGGACCAAATGTGTTTTTTTACTCTTGAAGGACCTAAGGATCAGCCCATTCATCGAATAGCACACCACCCGTGAACGTCAGTTTAAGAAAGGAAGATGTTTCTGGTAGAGCCGTCTTCCAGTCCAACAGCCAGAGGTTCCACTGGACCATGATAGCAGAGGAGGAGGCCACAGAAGTTGCCTTAATGACATCAGCCAGGATCTTGGCCTGTTGTTCCATGTGCACTAGGGCACTGACATATTAGACCCCTCTTGCATGGCCTCTGCCAAAGCCTCAAAATCCTTCAATAAGAATTGAGTGGTCAAGGCCCCATGTAAGGCAACCCTGAGCAAAAGACTGGAAGCTAGGAACGATTTTTTTAGACCACCACCCACCTTGCAATCCACATGATCTGAAGGCAAACAAACAGCAGGATTTAAAGAGGCGCTGTCAATAGGAGGAACCAAAATTGAATACATCTTAACAAAAGGAGGCAAAAATAGATCCCCCTTTTCCAATACATAGCACTCCTGAAGAAAGCGGGGAATCTGGCAATGCTCAGGCACCTCCCAGGATCGAAAGATTGCCTCCTTGATATATAGGTGCAATGGCAAACTGAGTGAAGCAGGCTTAGCAAAGTGCAGAAATAAATCCTCAACAGCCCCCTCCACTAGAGGTGGTGTGTTAGATCTGACAGCCTTAGCATAGTCTCCTCCAAATATTTTACTTGCCTTGCCTCAGTTTTGCTAATCTGTTTTTGTTGGCCTTAGGACTCTGGGCACTTCACCACTAATAACCAGTGCTAAATTGCATATCCTCACTCCCCATTAACATGGTGACATTGGTGTATCCACAACTGATATATTTAGTTTACTTAGACATCTGTAGAAGAGAGCATTGTAATGTGACCAGGGTCTGTAAATTAAATGCTACTAGTGAGCCTGCAACACTGATTGTTCTTTAAACATGTCTCGGGCCTGCCGCTGCACAGCCTGTATGTGCAGTTTCACTGTCATGTCGACTTTGCTTTTAAAAAACCCTTGCCAAGCCTTAAACCCCCCTTTTATTACACAAGACACCCCTAAGGGAGGCCCTAGTTAGCCCATAGGGCAGGATGCAGTGTTGGTGAAAGGCAGGCAATATAAATTTAAGTTTTACATGTCATGGTAGAGAAAAACTCCCAAGTTTGTTTTTCACTACGGTGAGTATTACCCCGCTGATATGATAACATTGGAGAACCCTTAATACATTTATTAAGTGTAATTCCTGATTGAGAAGGAGTAGGACTGTCACGTTTGGTACCTATGGACTTTTAATAATAAATCCTCCTTAATGGTAAAATTGGGATTTATATTTACAACTTTAAAAATGCCACTTTTATGAAGTTGGCATTTTCCTGCTCTTGAGCCCTGTGTGACTACTGCCGGCTACCAATACACGTCTGGGTGAGGTGATAGCCAGACTCTGGGCCTCATTATGACCCTGGCGGGCGGCGGAGGCCGCCCGCCAGGATCCCGCCCTCCAAATTACCGCGCCGCGGTCAAAAGACCGCGGCGGGTATTACGAGTTTTCCCCTGGGCTGGCGGGCGGTTCCAGTTAAACCGCCCGCCAGCCCAGGGGAAAACGACCTTCCCACGAGGATGCCGGCTCGTAATCGAGCCGGCGGAGTGGGAAGGTGCGACGGGTGCTACTGCACCCGTCGCGTATTTCACTGTCTGCAAGGCAGACAGTGAAATACATTTTGGGGCCCTCTTACGGGGGCCCCTGCCGTGCCCATGCCATTGGCATGGGCACGGCAGGGGCCCCCAGGGGCCCCGCGACCCCCCCTACCGCCATCCTGTTCATGGCGGCTTTCCCGCCATGAACTGGATGGCGGTAGGGGGGGTCAGAATCCTCATGGCTGCGGAGCGTGCTCCGCAGCCATGGAGGATTCCAATGAGCAGCGGAAAGTCAGCGGGAGACCGCTGACTTTCCGCTTCTGACCGCGGCTGAACCGCCGCGGTCAGAATGCTCATTGGAGCACCGCCAGCCTGTCGGCGGTGCTCCCGTGGTCGGTGGCCCTGGCGGCCACCGGCCGCCAGGGTCAGAATGACCCTCTCTGTGTATTCCCTCTACACAATGCCACACAAAGGGAGCTGAGCCATGTCTGATAGGCCATCACCAGGCTGATAGACCATCCTGGGATGGGAGGGAGGAACTGACACTTGCACCTGAATAGGGCTGTTCCTTTCCCCACACAAAGAGCTGCTTACGCCCCTGTAGTGTGGCAGCAGTCAGGACAGAAAAGGTAGGACCTGTGTGCACTTTAAAGCCCCTCTTTGAAGTCACCCTCATATCAAAGGCAGCACTGGGTATAAGTACTTGACTTCTGATCCTGCCAAATCAGTACACTTATGGACCATGCCAGGAAGAAGGGCTGCTGTAAGGACTTCTACTCTGCTGACCTGGAAAGACTGCTTTCTTGCCTGTGCTGACCTGCTGCCCTCCTTGGCTGGGTAAGAAGTACTGGACCAACATCAGCCCCAGAACCTCAAGACGTGGCTTTTCGGATGAGCCCCCCTCCCCCCAGAGCCTTGAGACCCTCACGGGAGAGTAGCCGCGCTTTACCAATACTGATTGATTGATTGAATCAAAGTGACTCAAAGGAGTCACTGTGTTGTCTCCTGTTCTGAAGTCTCAAGGACATCAAAGACTTCTTTCAACTCTGCTACAGCTCCTGGACTATGCCAACTATGGGGGTGATTCTAACCCTGGCGGTCGGTGATAAAGCGGCGGCCAACCCGCCAACAGCCTGGCGGTCCACAAAATGGAATTCTGACCCTGGCGGGAACCGCCAAAACAGCCCGCCACATTAACACTCCGCCCGCCACGGCGGTACAGACAAACAGCGTGGCGGTCACCGCCAACAGGCAGGCGGCAGACAATGTACCGCCCACAGTATCATAACTCACCAATCCGCCACCTTTTCCGGGGCGGGAGCACCGCCGATAACAACACGGCAGAAACAGACTACGAACGGGAAAACGCGCACCTCTACGCACTCCACGAGGAAGGAGGACAGCAGGGAACCCGAATTAAACATCCTACCTGCTCTCGTCTACCTGCTCATCTACCACGAGTACGAACTCCGGCGCAGACGACAACGGTGAGTACTGCACCTACGACACACGGGAGGGGGGAGGAGGAAAGGTTACGGGCACACACATATGCGATACACTCCCACCCCCCCAATATGTACACACCAATGCAGAGCAACAAGTCACAGTGACACCACCCAAACCCCCCTGAAAAATGCAAAGACATAATTAAATTGTGAATAAACATTTATGTACAAAATAGCCTCTGAAAAGTATTGGTCAACTTGCCAAAAAATCAATATCAAAATAATTCTATATACAGTGCAAAGGATAACTGAGGCAATTAGTCCTGCACACCAAAAGAAAATCGAAGTGTCCGTGGGCCAAAGTGTAACAACACAAGGGCAAAGCCCACACAGGAGACCTGAGTCCTTTGGAGAGAACACTGCAGGGGCACCTGATGAAAAAACTACAGGCACCTCAGGGGGAAGGGAAGAGGGGGCACCTCAGCCAGATGAGTCCACGATGCCAGATCCACGAGGGGCCTCCATGGCCACTGTTCAATCCTGGGGAGTGCAAAGCCACAGTCTCTCAAGTCTCTACAGTGGGTGGGTTGCCCACTGTCCCATCCTGGGGAGTGCAAAGCCACAGTCTCTCAAGTCTATACAGTGGGTGGGTTGCCCACTGTTCCATCCTGGGGAGTGCAAAGCCACAGTCTCTCAAGTCTATACAGTGGGTGGTTTGCCCACTGTTCCATCCTGGGGAGTGCAAAGCCACAGTCTCTCAAGTCTATACAGTGGGTGGGTTGCCCACTGTTCCATCCTGGGGAGTGCAAAGCCACAGTCTCTCAAGTCTCTACAGTGGGTGGGTTGCCCACTGTACCATCCTGGGGAGTGCAAAGCCACAGTCCATCAGGTGGATTACAGTCTCCACTGGTCAAGGAGGAGGCATGGTGGGCACAGTGAACCGTTAACAGTGCATGCAGGAAGGGCCCAGCGGAGCGGTGCTTGACAGGAAGGGCCCAGCGGAGCGGTGCTTGAGACGGCGGGGCCCAGCGGAGCGGTGCTTGACAGGAAGGGCCCAGCAGAGCGGTGCTTGAGACGGCGGGGCCCAGCGGAGCGGTGCTTGACAGGAAGGGCCCAGCGGAGCGGTGCTTGACAGGAAGGGCCCAGCGGAGCGGTGCTTGACAGGAAGGGCCCAGCGGAGCGGTGCTTGAGACGGCGGGGCCCAGCGGAGCGGTGCTTGACAGGAAGGGCCCAGCGGAGCGGTGCTTGACAGGAAGGGCCCAGCGGAGCGGTGCTTGAGACGGCGGGGCCCAGCGGAGCGGTGCTTGACAGGAAGGGCCCAGCAGAGCGGTGCCTGAGACGGCGGGGCCCAGCGGAGCGGTGCTTGACAGGAAGAGCCCAGCGGAGCGGTGCTTGAGACGGCGGGGCCCAGCGGAGCGGTGCTTGACAGGAAGGGCCCAGCGGAGCGGTGCCTGAGACGGCGGGGCCCAGCGGAGCGGTGCTTGAAAGGAAGGGCCAAGCAGAGCGGTGCTTGACAGGAAGGGCCCAGCGGAGCGGTGCTTGAGACGGCGGGGCCCAGCGGAGCGGTGCTTGACAGGAAGGGCCCAGCGGAGTGGTGCCTGAGACGGCGGGGCCCAGCGGAGTGGTGCTTGACAGAAAGGGCCCAGCGGAGCGGTGCTTGACAGGAAGGGCCCAGCGGAGCGGTGCTTGACAGGAAGGGCCCAGCGGAGCGGTGCTTGAGATGGCGAGGCCCTCTTCAGCGGTGCTCTTCTGCACGGCGGGCCCAGTTCAGCAGTGCCTATCTTCACGGCGGGGCCCATTTCAGCGGTGCTCTTCTGCACGGCGGGGCCCAGTTCAGCGGTGCCTATCTTCACGGCGAGGCCCATTTCAGCGGTGCTCTTCTGCACGGCGGGGCCCAGTTCAGCGGTGCTCTTCTGCACGGCGGGGCCCAGTTCAGCGGTGCTGTTCTGCACGGCGGGGCCCATTTCAGCGGTGCTCTTCTGCACGGCGGGGCCCATTTCAGCGGTGCTCTTCTGCACGGCGGGGCCCAGTTCAGCGGTGCCTATCTTCACGGCGGGGCCCAGTTCAGCGGTGCTCTTCTGCACGGCGGGGCCCAGTTCAGCGGTGCCTATCTTCACGGCGGGGCCCAGTTCAGCTGTGCTCTTCTGCACGGCGGGGCCCAGTTCAGCGGTGCTGTTCTGCACGGCGGGGCCCATTTCAGCGGTGCTCTTCTGCACAGCGGGGCCCATTTCAGCAGTGCTCTTCTGCACGGCGGGGCCCATTTCAGCAGTGCTCTTCTGCACGGCGGGGCCCATTTCAGCGGTGCTCTTCTGCACGGCGGGGCCCAGTTCAGCGGTGCTCTTCTGCACGGCAGGGCCCTCTTCAGCGGTGCTCGTCCAGTAAGTCAAGGGAGCCAGACCTGGCCTGGACTCCCTGCTCAGTCGCCCTCCGACCGTGCTGTTGCTGGACCCTTCGGTGACGGAGTCCTGGGCCCTTTGGTGTCCTCCCTAACACCCGGGATGGGGCTTGTGGGCCCCTCCTGCTCTGCGCTCCTGCTGGCTGACTTCTCCGCCCTGCTGCCCTTTCGCTCCTTAGATGGGTCTCTCGGGCCCTTGCCTCCCCTAGATGTTGTGGCTGGTGAAGTGGGCGAACTTTGCTCCTTGGGGGCAGCCGTGTCAGTCCTCTCACGGCGGCCCTTTAGTTTCCTGGTCCTCTTGCCTGGGGGGGGGCTGGCTGTCCCCTTGCTGCTGATTGAAGTGTCACTGCTGGCAAAGGGTGGACTCCAGAACCCATGCACCACAGTGACACTCGAAGCTGGGCTGGTGGTGGCTGAGGTGCTCTTTGGACTCTTTGCAGATGGAGGGGGTGGGTCAGTGGAGGGAAAGAGGTTAAGATTAGCATGGAAAAGTTTTTTAGGACCAAGGGAAAGGGTAGGAGAAGTGGTGATGGGAGTGGAGGAAGAGGATGTGGTTGTAGGAGAGTCAGGTGTGCTGTCTTTGGGTGCAGGTGCTTGTGCTGGAGGCTGTCGTGAGGTGGGTGGCTGTTGGGTGGGTGTCTGCCTGAGTTTGTGTGTCTTGGAAGAGGGGGTGACAGACACAGTGGGAGAGGACACAGGGGACGTGTAAATGGTAGTGGGGGTGGTGACTGCACGTGTGCGGACTGTACTGAAGGGTGTGCTGGTGATGGAAGCACTGGCTGATGGTGGTGTGCATGCAGGTGTGAGTGTAGACGTCACAGGGAGGGAGGAGGGAGACGAGGAGGAGGGGGACACAGAGGTGGTAGTGACTGTTGGAATGTCTGCATCTGGGTGTTGCTTGCGTGAATGCTTGTGGGTTCTGTGGTGCTTGTGTCTGGATGAGATGCCCTTGGGTGTTGAGGTGTGTGCAGGCTGGTCTGATGGTGTGGATGGGATAAGCTGAGGAACAGGAGACAGAGACAGGGTGGAGGCAGTCAGAAGAGGGAGGCTGGAAACAGGGACAATGGCTGCCGTCACAGCTGAGGCCAGAGCATTGAACGATCGTTTATGGGAAGCCTGACCCGAATGAATGCCCTCCAGGTAGGCATTGCTCCGATGCACCTCCCTTTCTACCCCCTGGATGGCATTCAAAAGGGTAGTCTGCCCAACAATGATGGTCCTCAGGAGGTCAATGACCTCCTCACTGAGGGCAGCAGGGGTAACAGGGGCAGGGGCTGAGGTGCCTGGGGCGAAGGAGACGCCCGCCTTCCTGGGCGAGCGGGCACGGAGCGAAGGCTGAGGGGCTGCTGGGAGGGCGGAGCTGGTGTGCGGGGTGGCGGCTGTACCTGTAGAGGCGGGGGGCACGAATGTTGCCGCCACCGCTAGGGAGCTCCCATCCAAGGACGTGTCGGTGTCGCTGGTGTCACCACCGGTCCCCGTTGTGGTGCTCCCCTCGCCCTCCGGATCACTGGTGCCCTCGATGTCTGTTCCTGGGCCCACCGGGGCCTTGTGACTTGCAGCTCCCTCGTGCTCCGATGCCAATTCTCCTTCGCCTGATGATGCTAATGCACACATGCACAAGAAGATGAAGAAGAAGGGTGGGGGGAGAAAAACGAAGACCAGGTTGAGTGCATGCAATGTCAACACCGTTGGCGGAGAGGACAGACACAGGGGCCTCTTGCACTAAGCCGCGCATTTGGGGTACACTACTCACTACTTCTGACTAGGACAACAGGTCTAGAGACGACAAACGCGCACATGTGTGATGCTGGACCATCGATAGCTGTACTTGTCACCCTACAGAGGTGGGGGCCGGGAGCACAGGGCCATGCCTAAAGGAGAGGACTACACTACAGAAAGCGCCCTGGCCTAATGTCACCCACAACCCTCCTCCCCCACCCAGACACCTCCACTGCGCATAAAGATAGCAGAATGTGCTGATACTCACCCCCTTGTGTCTGCTGTGATGTCCTCAAGCGCCCATCCAAATCAGGGTAGGCCACTGCCAGGATCCGGGACATCAGGGGGGTCAGGGTACGACTGGCACCACTCCTAGGTTGGGAGGCCATCCCCAGCAGTGACTCGGCGGTCTTCCTGGTTCCGCGGCGGATGTCCTCCCACCTCTTGTGGCAGTGGGTGCCCCGTCTGACGTGGACCCCCAGGGCCCGGACTTCCGTGGCGATGGCACGCCAAATGTCCACTTTCTGATGGGTGCTGACCTATTTGACATGTACAGGGTGGGAAGGAAAAATCCATAAATTTTCTGCATGTTAGATGTGATTGGCCCCCCCCTCCCCAACCTTGCCATATGGCACATGCTCTCATCTGTCGTGCGTTGCACTCCTCATTCGCCCCCCACCCCACCAACTTACATCCACCCCACTCCACACAGGCATAGCCCATTCAATGTGCACCCAGTGTACTTACCTGTTGGTCTGGAGGACCGTAGAGTAACGCATACTGGGGGAGGACCCCATCCACAAGTTTCTCCAACTCCTCAGACGTGAAGGCAGGGGCCCTTTCCCCAGTCGCAGCAGCCATTGTCACTTCCAGACCGAGGTCACAGCAGCACTTGCAGTATAGGTCCTCTCCTGTGGATGATCAGGTCTCGAGTGATTAAGCAGATAGAAAATGGTGCGTACCGCGACCGCCGGCGCACCTCCTCATTGGCTCCTGAAACCCATAGGCTTCAATGTTAACCAATGCGGCTTCGTATAGCGGTCTTCGACCGCCTACCGCCACGGTGTGCCACGCCAGCGCATTGACCTCACATCCCATTGTCCCACTTCACAGGTCAGGCAGCCGCCATTTCAAGGGCCCACATGGCATAATTTGTACTGCGTCGCACAGGCCTAGGCCTTGCATTGCCACACATACACGCCTTTCAATACATAGATAATCGTGTGCTAGGCATGCTGTGGTTACGTACCTGTGATTTGCTTGACTCTGTGCTCCATGTTGTCCTTCCTAGGCACCGTCCGCTGGGACTTGCGAGGAGAAGGATGAATCCTCGCGTGTACCGACCGCTGGTGGACCTGTCGACAATGGAAGAACGCCATATCATACTTCGATACCGACTTGACCGAGCCACTATACATGAACTGTGTGCCCAGCCGGAGCCAGCCCTGATGTCCCCCATCCGCCAACCCACAGGAATTCCCCCTCTAGTGCAGGTTCTGTCAGTCCTCCATTTCTTGGCAAGTGGCTCATTCCAGACAACAGTGGCCATGTCATCAGGAATGTCTCAGCCTATGTTTTCAAAAATTTTGTCTAGAGTGTTGTCTGCCCTGACGAAACACATGCGGAGCTACATTGTATTCCCTGAGGAGGTTGATTTGGCCACTGTGAAGGGTGATTTCTATGCCCTTGGACATATCCCCAACATCATTGGTGCCATTGATGGGACCCATGTGGCTTTAGTCCCCCCAAAAGACGATGAGCAGGTGTACAGAAACAGGAACAATTACCATTCTATGAACGTCCAGGTGGTCTGTTTGGCTGACCAGTACATCTCCCATGTGAATGCCAAGTTCCCTGGGTCAGTGCATGACGCGTATGTGATGCGTAATAGCAGCATCCCTTATGTGATGGAACAGCTACAGAGACAACGTGTGTGGCTAATTGGTGACTCTGGTTACCCCAACCTGCCTTGGCTATTGACCCCAGTGAGGAATCCCCGGACCAGGGCAGAGGAACGGTACAATGAGGCCCATGGGCGAACTAGGAGGGTCATAGAAAGAACCTTTGGGCTCCTGAAGGCCAGGTTTAGGTGCCTGCATATGACAGGGGGATCCCTGATGTACTCACCAAAGAAGGTGTGCCCGATCATTGTGGCCTGCTGTATGCTTCACAATCTGGCATTGCGACGTCAGGTGCCTTTCCTGCAGGACTATGGTCCAGATGGTGGTGTTGAAGCAGCTGTGGAGCCTGCGGAGAGTGAAGAGGAGGAAGACGAAGAGGACGACACAGACAACCGGGACAGAGTTATCCAACAGTATTTTCAGTAGCACACAGGTAAGAATCACCCCCGCCATTTAACATTTCCTGAAAGCCCCCTGCATCTTTACTTTGTGTATTTCCCCCAGTTCTTTTATACTAATGTTTGATTTTCCCTTCCCTTTTCAGTGCTGTATGACCCACTGCGTGACTTCTGCTTGGTTATCCCATGGACTAATGCTTATTGACATCGGTATGTTGTCATCACAAAAATAACAGAACATTATTGATCAGTAATGTGTTATACATTTGTAAATAATACAGGCTGACTCCTGAATGATTTCAGTGCAATGAGGGTTTTATTTTTAGTGCTAGATATTGGTACATGATATTAAAACGGTGATGGGTGAGGGTGGAGTTATGTCCATGGCAGAGCCCAGTTCTCAGTTTCACAGGGGCATTTTCCATATGCCTGTGGAAGGATGGAGCAGGGGCAGTTCAAGGTTGGACAGGGTGACACTGTGGGACAGTGGGATGACATCAGGGGGTATCTTATGCTGGCGGGGGTGTTGGCATCCTACTCTGTCTTCCTGTGAGATCTCAGGTTCCTCTTGCGGGGTGGTTGTTCTTCGGCAGGAGGTGGGGTTCTGGTGGCCCATCGTTCTGTGGGGGCCTCCTGACCACTAGCGCCGGCAGAGGTGGTAGGCTGTTCCTGGCTAGTGACAGGGGCCCTTTGTGGTGCCACAGTGTCCCGCAATGTGTTTTCTATCCGGTTGAGGGCCTGGACTATGGTCCCCATGGCGGTAGCGATGTTCCTGAGTTCATTGCTGAACCCCATGTAGCGTTCCTCCTGCTGTGCCTAGATCTCGGTGAACCTGGCCAGTACCGTCGCCATCGTCTCCTGGGAGTGGTGATATGCTCCCATGATGGTGGTGAGGGCCTCTTGGAGAGTGGGTTCCCTGGGCCTGTCCTCCCCCCCCTGTCACACAGCAGCCCTCCCAGTTGCCCTGTTTCCCCGGGCCTCTGTCCCCTGGACGGTGTGCCTACTACCACTGCCCCCAGGTCCCTGTTGTTGTTGGGGTGTTGGGTCAGCCTGGGTGCCCTGTAGTGGTGGACACACCGCTGATTGACGCGTCCTGGAGACAGAGGCATGGGCCCACTGGGTGGGAGCTGTGCTGGTGTTCCCAGAGGGGGTTGGGTCTGCTGTGGCCTGTGTCTGTGTGTGGGGAACCGACTGTCCAGAGGTCCCCGATGGTCCGGGCTGGTCATCAGGTTCTAGGTCGACAGAGCTGCTGTCCTCGCTGGGGGCCTGTTCTGGGGGTGGGATGGACAAATCTGGACCCTCCGTGGCGGTGTGTTGGCGTTCGGGCCCTGCAGGGGTAAAGGAGTATGGTTATTGCTTCTGTGTGTGCCATGGTGTGCATTTTGAGTGCCCTTGTCCCCCAGTGCTGGCATTCCCTTGTGGGAGGTGTTGTGAGGGTGGTGGGGGGCGGTGTATGGGTATGTGCAATGGTCATGCTTTGGTGGTGGCTGTCTATGGTTTGTGTTGGCATTCAGGGGTTGGTGTGGTTTAGGGTGGGTTGTGCTGGTGAGACATTGGCAGGGAGGTTGTGTGCTGGGGGGTTGAGATTGGGGGTGAGGGGGGCGGTGTGGGTTGGCATGCTGGTGGTTGGGGGGGGTGAAGTAGTTGAGATTCGACTTACCAGAGTCCATTCCTCCGTGTACTCCAGCGAGGCCATCAGGATGCATGATGTTTACTACCTCTTGCTCCCATGCTGTGAATTGGGGTGGAGTGGGTGGGGGTCCGCCGCCAGTCTTCTGCACAGCGATGTTGTGTCGCGACACCATCGAGCACACCTTCCCCCGTAGGTCGTTACATCGCTTTCTGATGTCTTCCCGGTTTCTGGGATGCTGTCCCACAGCGTTGACCCTGTCTACGATCCTTTGCCATAGCTCAGCCTTCCTTGCTATAGTGGTGTGCTGCACCTGTGTGCCGAAGAGCTGGGGCTCAACCCTTATAATTTCCTCCACCATGACCCTGAGTTCTTGGTCCGAGAACCTGGGGTGTCTTTGGGGTGCCATGGGGTGGTGTGGATGAGGTGTGGGGTGGTGTTTGTGGTGATGTGCGTGGTGATATGTGGTGATGTGTGCGTAAATGTGGTGTGGGTGATGAAGTTGGGTTCCTGTGTGTGTTGGGGTATTCGATTGCTGTGCTCGCTCTCTCTTTCTCTCTCTCTATCGCCTTCTCTCCAATTTCCAACTAGTGGGGGTTTGTGGGTGATGTGGGTGTGTGTTTTATAGTTAATTGGATGTGTGGGAGTGTTGTGTGTATGTGTATCAGGTGTGTGTAATTCGATTTGGCCAATGTGGCAGTGTTTTGGAGCTGTGTGTGTATTTTGACCGCAGCGGTGTGTACCGCCAATGGAATACCGCGGTTGAAAGACCGCCGCGTGGATTCGTGGGTCAGAATGGCATGGGCGTGTTTGTGTTGGCGTGACGGTGGAGGTTTGGTCATCTCCAGTTTTCCGCGGCCTGCTGATGAGGCGGCCTTCCTTGGATGTCAGGGTTTTTGGCGGTTTCACCGTTGGTGGTCAGAATGACCGTGGCGGTTTACCGCGGCCGCGGCGGTAGAATGGCGGACTTCTGACCGGCGGTAAGGGCCTTCTACCGCCGAGGTCAGAATGACCCCCGATGAGTCTTACCCTGCCAGTAGTACCAGTCAAGTCCAGGGGCCTTGAAAGTGGGTTCTGCAACTGTCTTCTGCAGAAATCCACATGTCGTCATCCCTGAGCCGATCAAAATTACTGCATATCTCTTAGATGCTTACGCATCGCCACTGCTGCTGATGACATCGCAGAACCAACTCCACAGGTTGGAATCGACGCATCACCCTCAGCCACGACATAACACCTTTGCATTGCCAGCATCACAGCTCTGTGATGCCACATTGCCTTCACTGGAAAGGGTTTGACGCCGCACCTCAAGGACATCACACCAATGACTGCATGGCCTGACGATGACATATCCCGGACTGCATTAATCAGAACCTACGTATGCCCACTGCTCCTCACACGACGACGCAACCCTCCACACAAGTCAGCGGGTAAGGTTGGTCCCTGTAACAGGCCTGCGCTCAATCACGTTTGGCTTGAACTTTTGATTTACCCTGATCTAGCCGACTAGATAGCGCTGATTGGCGCATTAAGGGCCAGATGTATCAAGATATGCTTTTGCGAGTCTGAAATTGCGAGCCGTGCGACTCGCAATTTCAGACTTGCAAAAGCATATGCAGAATGGTGTCTCAGACACCTTCTGCGACTCGCTATGTGGTCGCAAAGACCCACCTCATTAATATTAATGAGGTGGGTCGCATTTTGCGACCCCATAGCGAGTCCCTGCACTCACAGGGACGGTGGCCTGCTGAAGTCAGCAGACCTCCGTGACTGCTTTTTAAATAAAGCAGTTTTTTTTTTCATTTTGCAGCCCGTTTTCCTTAAAGGAAAACGAGTTGCAAAATGAAAAAAATACCGAAACCATTTGGTTTCATTTTTGTCAGAGTAGGCAGTGGTCCATAGGACCACTGCCTGCTCTGAAAAAATATTTTTGTTGACATTCACAAAGGGGATGGGGTCCCATGGGGACCCCTTCCCTTTTGCGAATGAGTTAACACCAGTGTGACACTGGTGGTAACTGCGAGTTGCTTTGCGACCTCATTCGCGGTCACAAAGCAATTCTGAATTGCGATGCGAGTCGCAAATAGGAAGGGAACACCCCTTCCTATTTGCGAGTCGCATTCACAAACTGCGAGTCGGTACTGACTCGCAATTTGTGAATGTGCATTGGGGGAGGCCGTTTGCATGGCGCAAACTGCGATTTTCGCATTTTCCGACATGCAAACGGCTTGCTACATCTTTCCCTAAGTACTACAATAGCAGATATTGTTCTAAAATTCATATCTCGACTTCTACTTATTGGATTTTTCTCATTTTGGTCTTGTTTTGTTGATACATTAAGTTATATTTTTTCTAACCTGGTGTGGAATCTTTGTGTGTGGTGTTTTGCTGTCTTAAGGGTTGTACCAATACTTTATACATTGCCTCTTAGGTTAATACTGACTACTCTGAGCTAAGCTACCAGAAAGTGATCACAGGTTAACTTTCAGTGGCCTTATTTACAAGCCCCCGTGCGCCATCAGAGCATCACCTTTTTGATGCTCCTGTGGTGCTCACTGAAGCACCATATCTACAAGGCTAGGTAAAGCCACCCTGATTGGCTTTTCATGGCCTTGTAGATATGGAGAGAGGCAAAGCAGCTCAAGTTGCTGTGTTGCTTCATACTGTGATAGGGAGGCATGCCATGGGTATTATTGTGGCTCTTCCCATGTAATACCCATGGTATTTGACACATTCCCAGATTTACACGTTTTTATAAACCTGGGAATGCGTCACAAGCCTACACCTCACCAGGGGAGGCTTAAGGGAGGTGCAAAGAGAAGAAATAATTTTATTTTGGCTTTGTTTTTTTTTGTTTCTATGTGTGCTGTATTCTGTAGATTGTTTTTGTGCAGGCGGAAGGTGTCCCTTCCTTCACAAAAACAATTATACCTACAACTCAGACACCTTTGCACAATGGTGCAAGGGGGCCTGCGTTGGCAGCCCATTGTGCACCAGTGCAGAAGGAAAGAACAGCAGGGTGCCATATCTCATAGATATGGGGCATCCTTGTCTTTTTTTTATGGAGGGCAGAGCAGCAGGAATCCCTGTGGCTCTGCCCTTCGTCAAAACCTCATAAATGAGGCCCTGAGTGTGTATCTGACTTACCATGACCAGGACTAGGGTCTTGCTTCTGACAACCAGAAACTCAATTTCTAACATGGTGCCATGCCCAGATTGGCATGAATGTGCAACAAAATGTCCACCCTAGAAAGATTAACTTTCTACCAGCTAACACATGTCTCAAAATCACTCAAATAGTCCAAAATGAGACACCATTGGGGGAAAACTCACTCCAAAACAGGTAAACCAGTAAAAATGGCCCGTACCATGACCAACCAAACACTGACATGTATAGAGTAGCCAAAGAGAGAGGCAAAAATGTCCACATAAATAATGTCCCAAAAACCTTGTCATAACCATGCAGATCGAGGGACACAGGACAGATGGCATGAGTATTATTTGGAAGTTTGCTTCACTATAGAGCTATGCAGAACATCTGCCTGAAGGGTGCTCCAGCAACCCAAAACACCCACACACTGACTGGAGAGAAGGCACCATAGAAATCGGTCTGGTGGATCAGTCTCGGCATGTAAGCCACACCCACCACGGAAGGAGGAAGGCACCACAGACTTCTGGCCAGGGAGCACAGCTGAAACACTGCCCTCTGCAAACTGCCGCAACATGAGCAGACAACAAACACATCGCTGGCCCAGGAGGCCCAGGAAACAGTAGCAGCTGGAACCCTAAACCTTTGGTGGGGCAACCAACCAAACATTAAGGGTACAAGCTATGTGTGAATGTGTGGCCCACTCAAAACCAAAAACCTCAGAAATGATGCTTGAATGTTTTAGAACTTTAGCCATGCTACACAGCATTGGGGATGGTTTGCAGCGTGGTTAGAATCTATTAGCAAGGACAATAGATCACAAAGGCAAGACCTGTACATTTTGCCAATGCTTGTTAACAAATGTATCTAGTGATATCTCTTCCTATTTTAGGCGTTGAAGCTTGTTTGATATCTGATGAAGGCCATAATAAATTGTCTTTTTTTTAAATGCGCCTTTTCAAATAGCTCGTGCTACAAACATTTGTTGTCTACGCATTCGCCTGTTCTGTGAAGACTTAAAAAAATCAAATGTATTTTGTCGTGTCATATATTAAAGCACACATTGCTAACGCACCTGCTGGAAATTACCTTTACATTTTATTAAAACCCAGTGTCAATCTGATATTAATGGAAGAGCTGAAAATGCAGCTCTCCCAGGAGAGAGTCTGGCTGGAAATGGTTTCTCTTTTATTTGCAGATTTGCCCAGTAGAAGTGCTCTGGTGGCAGCCAGTCTGAGCAGGGGGCACTGAATGGAGGTTCTGTGCAGACAGGACAGCCTGAGAAGTCCCACTGAGGGGCAGGCATTATTGACATGCCAGGTGTTAGACTGGGGAAAGGGACTGCTTATAGTGAAGGGGGAAGTGAATAGTCTACTCTGTGATGCTGTGATCCCTGGGGTTCAAGAATCACTTTGAGAATATTAACCCTTTGCATGTTGGTAGCGCACCTGGTCCTTCGTAAGTAAACTTACAAGAGGACACGTATAGGTCGATTAACCTTTTGAATCGCATGGAGTATCCTAGTCACGGAGTGACTGCTGCAACGGTAGCTAACATCAATAATCAAGAAACATTCTATGAAAACAACTATAAACCATATTAATCAAGAATAACCACTATGCAGAAAAGAGTTTAACAATTTTTTTGCCCTATTGATTACAATTCTAGATCACTCATTAGTTTAATCTTTATTCAAATCAAACTTTTATTAATTTATTAATAGAAAGACATTATTTCTTAAAGAAAACATATGCAACAACGCAATACAATAAGCTATGAATACCAGCATTAATAGTGTAATTCAGCAATTAAGTTTGTCAGTCATTTGTCACTGTCGACATCACTCCTAACAGCCTACCTAGCCAAGATTAGCATTAGCATGTTGGTCTTCATGCGAAAAACAATTTAAAGAAAACATCAATTTGGAAAATTCTACCTAAGTGAGAATCTCTATAAACAGCGCAGTTGGTACCTAGAAGAAAAGGCACAAAATTGTCAGTCACATTTTCAGAGCTATCTATCCAGGATGGATCAGCAACAAGTCAGTCTTCGTTTTCAGGTCATCAATTAGTCAGTTACAGATCAGGCTCACAGAGTCTGAACCCAACATCAGCACCTCAGACAGCGTCTCCTGACGTCATCAATTTTCTTTCTGCATTTCTCACCCCTTGTCATGACTTTTTATTAGGGTCTGTCAGTCGATCCCACTAATTGCTAATTGGTCAGTCAGTCAGCAGATATGACTTTAACCTATAGTTTTTGTTTCCCAAATCTACTAATTTTCATATGTTCCAAGTCACAAGAAGCGGATTGGTTCTTCATGCGATGCCCTCATCTTCCGGCCGTTCCGGTATCAAAATTGTTGCATATGGCTCTCCAGTCAAAGTCTCTATTGTTCAAGTCCTGGGAAAATACATTTAGCCTGCTCTACACATAATTGTATCAAATTGTCTTCATCATCTCCTGTCTGCCGGTACATTTCAGAAAATTCTAGCTAAGTAACTTGAACTTCGAATGGGTCAAGGTTGCATACAACGGTTTCCAGTCCTTTGCAAGGCTTCCGGATTTCTCCATGTTTCGAGAGTGCGACGCCCAATGGAACTAGGCCTTTAGTTCAGCTAATTTAGTACTATAAATTAATGTAAAAACTAGGTTATACATCTCATTATGACATATTATATTTTCATTATTTTGCACATTTTCAGTTGTTTTAGTACACATGGTGATCATACCCTGAGGGCACATTTTTCAAACATGCACATTAATTTTCTACGATTATTTTCTCTACACATTTTCTTAGCAGTACCAACATATAGATCATTAATAATTTTCTTAATTAGCATACTGCTTCAACAGTGTTTTACAGTCAGTTTAAGGCATGCATTAATGTCTACTAAGCCTCAAAGTGCATATGCGGAAACCCACAGAATGATGGCGAGGGAGTGTGTGATAAGAGATTTGAAAGTTAGCATGCAAAGCTTGAAAGGAGAGACTGCAGACAAAAAATGAAAATGTTCTTACCCCCTTGGCTAATCTACTCCGGTCCTCATCACTGGGTGCTCTGAATGTAGCAATTGAATGCTGCACACCAATCTAGATGTTGCTTTCATGCTGCTGATAATGTTAGCAGCATGAGAGCAGTGCCAGGATTGGCTGGAGCGGGCTGCGGCGAAGCTCCAGCAGGCAATGAGTGCTTGTGCCTGCTCTCCACTTAGCTATCTCAAACAGCTGAGTGGAGAGGTTTCACTGCACATGTCAGGCTGGACATCTCAAGACAGCTGGCCAAATTGACCTGTGCAGTATAAACTATTGAGTGAGCTTCACTCCACTGCTGCCAGTCAGCAGCAGTAGCCCCACCTCCCAAGCACAGCTGGCTGGTCAAAGCAAAAAATAAAATGGTAATAAATTATTTTATTACCATTTTATTTTTCACCTTTTTGGCGGCGCTCGCAGCAGAGTGGCAACGCTCATTTGCCCTAATGGAGGGACCACCACTGCCAGGGGATAAAACAACACTCACCTACATCCTCTCAACGGGGAGAACTGGAATTGGCTCCCTCACTGCATCGCCGTAAGCCAAAGATGACTCATCCTGAACACACCTGCACAGCTCAGCCAGATGGGAGCAGCTCAGATCGCAGGGGGGGGGGTTTCTAAGTTGGGATAGCATGTGAATGAAGGCACAGGGACCTCAATGTGTGATTCATCACAGTGAGAAGGACGAGCATGAGGAGTTAATGTTCCCAGCACCAAGTACAGCTCTCCTGATAGTGCCCAGCAGCTGTTGTGAAGTTGCTTCCTGTATTGCTACTCGTGGACTTAAAAGATGGAACACCAGAAAATGTTCCCATTGCCAGGCGCAGCTTTCATGCTAAGATCAAAAAAGTTAATTGGGGAAACCACTTCTGTCTACGGACCCAAGCTAAGATTAGAATTGAAATTCAAGGCGTACTCCAAGGCCTTTACAGAGCTTCACAAGGCAGTAAATAACTGAGGTTCATCTGGAGTTTGCACTGCATTCTGTGTGTGATTTGAGCTTTTCTCTGAATTTACAGCAATTGTTACTTGAAGCATACCCTTCGAAAAAGGGTTTCAGCCATAATACTTACATACTGCAGACCTCAAGCAAAATTGCTCACACGTGCCCCAGAACATTTCCACTCTTTCTCTTTGACAATGATTGAACCAACAAATAAAAAGTTGAAAGAATGTAATCCCTGATACAAGGTGGTCGGTGTTTTCTGACCCCTGCATTAAGCCCTTTTTGTGCAGGTGTCAGATTTAAAAGTCTGGTGGTACTTACCACATCTAGTAATTGGAAGGTTTTTTAGACATCTCACCCATCATAAAATACCTGCAAGAAAGTAACAGAGGAAAAGTATTTGGGGTTTACCATACCATGGTGATTTTTATGTGGTAAGCACCAAAACCTGCATGTTTTTCCCAAGGAATCATAAAAGGTGCTATTTATCGCATCCAATAAATAATAGACCCCACGGTATCTTTGTTTATCTAGTGCAATAAAAAGCACCTGGCTTCCAATAAACTCTGAAGCGGGGTCTGAGTTACTTCTTTAGGGATGGTGAACAGTCTCTGAGAGGCATTGAAAGAGACAGAGGATGCAACTCACCTATCTTGCTGTTAGGCATATCACGCACTTTCTATGTGCCACTCATCAAGTACAAGCCACAGCTAAATCAGCTTAATTGAGCTCTGAAAAGCACTTCATCTGGTACTGCTATGATAATACTCGTATTGCATTTATTATTAATCTTCCCTCCTCACACTGTACACAGCCCACCTGTGCTGCATGTGTCCCTTTCATTTTTCACATTCTGTTCCTATCTGTTACCTTTTGTTCCTTTCCCCTCCCCTATACAGTAGTTTTCTCTGTTTCGAACTGTTTCTTCAACAAATCTCAGTAGTAGTTTCTCCACTTCCATTTCTTTCTCTCTCCATCTTTTTCCCATCTTTCTCTGTGTGCCCTTTTTCATTTGTTTCACTCTTACCCTATGGCTTAAAAATCTCTCAGTCTTTCTTGGTGTATCCATCTTTTCCACTGTCTCGTACCCTCATCCCTTCTCATGACTCATTTTCTCCTCTGTACTTTTCCCTCATTTGTGCTCCTTTTTTCTTGTTGTACAGTCTAGTTTTATGCTATTTCCTGTTTTTCCTTCCACTTTTCTGTTCTCTCGAATTCACTCATGCTCCCTTCCTTTTGCTGTCTCCCTCTTTCACCTGTACTATTGCTCTCTTTAAACATTTGGGTTACTAGTTGGTTGGGGTGTAAGCCCTGGTCAAGCTGCAACCACAATCCTTGTTCAGGTAAGGCTCAAGCAAACCCAAAATTAACCTGTGCTCAACCCCCTGATAGCTTGGCACAGAACGGTCAGGCTAAACTTAGAGACAATGTGTAAAGTATTTGTGCAACACTTAAAACAGAAAATACTGTGAAACACCGCACAAAATTATCCCACTCCAGATTAAACACACAGAGCTGACTTTAATAAATAAAACAAGACCATAACAATAAAAATCCATTCAGTATAATCAAAGGCAACATTTTTTAAATAATGTTTTTAAAATAAGAAAGTGTAAAATAGCTCCTAATAGCAGAAAGCGCCAACCACGGGTATCTGGTCATGCTGAACTGAGTCAGATTCCAAATTGTAGGCCCACTGCGATAGAGTACAGGTCATACACAGTCCCATGTTAATCCCACTGAAGTTTTATCTTCTCAAGTTTTGTACCAAGAGTCCCATTCACATTGGAGAGGGTTGCATGTAGCAGGCCGTTATTAGTCTGGTGAGAAGAGCAGGCTGGGAGTCGTGGACGGATGAACCGGTTCTTCTTCTTGCCGGTCTCCTGTGAGCTGTCAATGCTGCAGTGTGAAGACACGGACTGTAGTAGCTCATGCTGATTTTGGATGTGAGTGGTGCGGTCTCTGTGCTATTGTGCCCGGTCGCAAAGATTCCAAAAACTTGATTTGATTGTGCTGAGCCACACCAAGGGTCCAGGACCGCTTGTGGGTCAGGAACTAGCTGCAGCTAGGTCCAGGAGCTGGTTGGGGAGCCATTTATGTCCCTGAGGCTCAGATCAAGAGGCCAGCAGACTAGTCAATGGAGTCACTCTGTGATAATGGGTTCAGAATGAAGTTACAAGTCCAGTCCTTCTTCTCCAGGCATGAGGGCAGCAGGGATGCATTTCGTTTGGCACAGAAGTCCAGCAGAGTGGCAGTCCATGTAGAAATACATCATTCCTTCTTCTTGACAGTCTTTCCAAAGGTCCAGAAGAGTTGGGAAGGGATTGTGTCTGAAGTGCTTGTTTTATACACACTTGTTGCTTTGAAGTGGTGATACATTACTGGAGGCATGCCTTTG
This sequence comes from Pleurodeles waltl, assembly GCF_031143425.1. Lineage (NCBI taxonomy): Eukaryota > Metazoa > Chordata > Amphibia > Caudata > Salamandridae > Pleurodeles > Pleurodeles waltl. The sequence goes on from NC_090448.1 coordinate 855,578,152, forward strand.
AATTGCAACAATGTCCTGCATTCCTGGTCTTGGCTTCAGACTAATTACACAACATATGCAACCTTGTGTGTGGAGACAGGACATAGCCTAGTCAAGTGTTAGTGGTACTCGGCCCAGTTCCTCCCACCCACTCTGCCAGTGTTGGCCCATCCAGTCACACCTACACCTCCCATTGTAAGTGGCTATCTTGGAGCAATATACAAACTCAAACTTTTTGCTGCACTCCGTCATATGCCACAGGCACCATATGACTAAGACAAGAAATTGCCAAGTTTCTAAAAATATAATTTTCAAAACTGTAATTTAAACTCTGACTTCACCATAAGTTAGGATTCTGAATCCAATTCCAAAGACACCAAACATAAGCTGGTGACATGTTCCCTTGTGGAAATTACACTTATAAAATATAATAAGGTAATTCCAATGGTATTTTATGAGACATGTAGGACTTGCAGTAGTGAAAGATGAATTTAAGAGCTTTTAACTAGCAGGACATATAAACCTTAAAGGTACATGTCCAGCATGTTAAATTGAATGCACACTGCTCTCTGGTGTGTCCGGGGCCTATCCTGGGTGTGACTTATATGTATTAAAAAGGAAGGTTTGGGCATGGCAAAAGGTTGGCTTTGCTGTTCTAAATGGCAGTTTAAAAGAACACACAGGTTCTGCAATGGAAGGCCAGAGACATGATGAAAGTGCTATTTAAGTGGGTGCCGGAATCAATGCTGCAGGCCCACTAGTAGGACTAATTGACAGGCCCTGCCACATATAGTGCCACATTACTAGGGACTTACAAGTAAATTAAATATGTCATTTGGGTATAAGCCAATGTCACCTTGTTTTAGGGAAAAACACAAACACTTTAACCCTGGTTAGCAGTGGTAAAGTGGGCAGAGTTCTAATGCCAGCAAAAACAATGTCAGCAAAATCAGGAGGTCTGAAGGCAAATAGTTAGAGGGAACCACGCCAAGGATGCCAGGTCTTACGCTCTCATGTAGGTGATCCTCTTTTCACATTCACCTTTTCCTTACCTCTCATTCCCTCTCTTTCTCTTGTCACTTTCTTTTCACTCTATGTAATTTTTCCCTACCTTTCTCTCCCTCTCAATGTTCTCTCTCCTTTTCATTTCACAAATCTCTGCCTCCATCATATATTAGTTTTTCACTTTTTTCATACATACATGTACAACCCCCCCTTTTTTTGTTTTTGCTCACGTCATTATGGGTCAGCATAAGAAACACAAACTTATAACATTTATGCTTAATTTTATTGAAATACTTAGGCCCATATTTATACTCTGTTTGCGCCGGATTTGTGTCATTTTTTTAATGCAATTTCGGTGCAAACTTAACTCCATATTTATACTTTGACGCTAGACCCGTCTAGCGCCAAAGGTATGGAGTTTGAGTCATTTTGTGTACGTGAAAACCTACCTTGCGCTAATGACATGCAAGGTAGGTGTTCCCATGCAAAAAAAGACTCTAAGGCATGTGCGCCTTATTTATCCTCCAGCATCAAAATGACACACAGGAGAAGGCGGGCCTTAAAACATGGCGCCCAGCCGGATTTGCGCAGTTTTTTAATGCCTGGGTCAGGGCAGGCATTAAGGGACCTGTGGGCTCATTTCCATGGTCAGAGACCATGGAAGCAGTCCACAGGTGCTCTTCCCTGCACTCAGGGACACCCCCTGCCACCCTCGCCCACTCCTGGAGGATACCCATGGGTGAGGGGACCCATCCATGGTGAGTGTAGGTAAGTACAGGTAAGAATAATTGTTTTTTTATGTGGCATGGGGGGCCTAACTTGGGCGCCCTCACATGCCACTGTACCCCATGGCCATGCCCAGGGGACTTTAGTCCCCTGGGCATGGCTATTGGGCAGGGGGACATGACTACTGTCTTTGCTAAGACAGGAGTCATCTCCATGGGGGTTGTGCATTAGAAAATGGTGCAAGTCAGGCTAGAGCCAATATTTTTTAATCGGCGCACATCCCGCAGTCTTCCCTTCGCCTCTACTGCCTGGTTGCCGTCATTTATTTTGACACAAACCAGGCCGCAGCGCCGGCTAATGTCATTCCATAAATAAGGCGCCCGGGTGTGGTGCGTTGGAATGGCGTTAGCTGGCGGTAAACCTTTTGACGCAAATCTGCCCAAGCACTGATTTGCATCAAAAAGTATAAATATGGGTTTTGGGTTCCAAAATGCAACTTCGATGACATTAAAAATAACAGCTAACCTTGAGGCTACAGACCTAAGCTAACCATGGTTATTGCTAGGGTCACGTTCTAGATGTACTATTTCCTGAAACAGAAATAGATGGAATCGTACTAATACTTTTTCCACATATAACAACATTTTAAGTAACTTTTTGAAATAGATTCATACTCGAATAAATAAACCTTGCACAATCTCAAATTGTGTATATTGTACACATTTACACATAAAGTACATTCTAGAGCTTTGCTTTTACTCTGTGTGTAAAGACTTTTAAAATGTTTTCAATATCTTGCCTTCCTTATGCCTAAGAAATTTCAATTTCGTGAAATTAGCACACTACTTAATGTTTTGTTTAATTACTATAAACAGGCTGTACTAGATCACAATATTGAAAGGCGCATGTATTAATATGTATACAAGCATTGTGTTTTATTTGCTCTTCAGAAAATTATCAAAATTTATCTGCAGCTACAGTATATCTCTGTACATGTAAAATAAATGTTTTCACTAGATTCCTCCATACAGGAGAAGTGCTCTTGAAACATTGCAAGTTTTTGAGCTAATGCCATGTTTGCAGTGCGGAACATTCAATTGTATTAAGTTGCATTTTTTTTTGGTTTCGGTCCAGTGAAAACCGAGTGCCAGAAATCTTTTTGGAAATTAACAGGCTGATTGGTTTAATGTGTAAGTGGCATTTTAGTGCTGCCATTCTAGTGATGCTTAGAAATTGGGTGCTGCCTTTGTCTGCATCTTTAAAAAGGACGTATCGTTTTGAAGGAGTTACTTACTCATACTCCTGTTGAACTATGGGGGGGTAGATTCTGTCGCCCTCTTGCAATAGTTACTTTGACTATTCTGTATGTTTCTCTTTCGTCTGTTTTTTTTGCTAGCTACCATGGCTATTTTTTGTATGCAGATTTTTGTTTGTGAATTACAAATATGTATATTGCTCACATCGTTAAATATTATTAGAATTTCTGGCTTGCAAATATCTACAATTGCTATCTAACTAATTTTGAATAGAACTAATTCACAAGATAATCAATTGAAATATGTTTCTATATTCTGCTTGGGAAATGGTATTTCCAGGATAAAAAAGAATCAACTAACCTTACAGTTTACATTTTCTGGTTTCCATTGAAATCTAAAACTCAATTTATGTTGTGATAATCTGTCAGACACGCTAATTTGACCTTTTGCCATTGATGAGAAAATAATTTCCCATTCTCCATCATTGAGTTCTAATCCAAGCTCTTCTGCCCAGCATACTCATTCTACATTTATAAAAGATCTGCACTGATGACTGGCCTATTTCTCTAGATGAGCATGAAACAGAGCATAGAGCACATTTACTGTTTTTTTCTTGGAGAGAGAACCTGCCTGATCTGAAATTAGGTGATTAGGACACAGGTGGCAGAGCTGGTGTGAGGCTGCAGGGTTTCCTGTTACCACTTATTTAGTTATACTGGAAACCATTCCAAGGTTTACTGTAAACATGGGGATGGGGTTTCATATGGTGGACACAGTAGTACTAAGTAGTCCTAATGACAAGAGACATGAGTGAATGCAGGAAAGCTGGCTCACACTTAACATGAAATGAGCAGATGCTTGTCGGATCACAGACAAATATTCTAAAGTTGTGGGACGCTCATGGAACAAGCATTTGCAATGCGATAGGTCTCGCATTGCAAATGCTTGTTTAAAAATGTCTCCAAAGAGCAGGATTTGGATGTGCTGAATGCAAGGCTCTGTTAAAGGAAATGTATGTGTGTGTCACTACATTTGTAAAACCTCATACTGGCATGCAGATTCAAAGCTCCAGTCTCTGCTACACAGAACACAGCACTTAAAAACCTCTGCCTGCTACACAGACAGCACTTTAAAGACAGACCGGATCTAGTTTTGCTACACTGTCTTCGGATTCTTGTGGCACAGGTGAAATGTTATGCAGTAAAGGGAATGGGATTACTGAAATGTTTTACATGGCTGACACACAAAAGATCTCAAGGTGTGAGTAATTTATCCAATTGTGTGTATTTTTTTTGTTTTCTGCATTCTGGTCAAAGCTAAACCTGAAAAAAGATGCTCCGAAATGGAAAAAATAAATAAAAATAGTAATAAGCCTGAAAGCAGACAGAGGCCTAGCACACTCAAAAATGTTTTAGCTAGGTGGGATTGCTCGGCAGTCTCTTTGATACGTTCAACATTTTAACAAAACACCAGATCAGACCCCTGGGTTATAACATAGTTAGACGCAGCATCTTTGCCACTCTCTGCAGCTGTGCACTTCATCACTCATAATCAATATATTAAGGACAGCGTCAGCCAACAGACCATACCATCACCCGAACAGCTGGTACAATGGAGCTCAAGGAATTTTAAAAAATCAACACAAATTAATGAAGCTGAGGTTTTGAGTTCCAAGGTGTGCATGCCTCAGTCTATACTTGTGTTTCCGAGTGTGAGTGTTTTGGCTAGGAGTGTGTTGTGTCTGTGTGAGAGATTGCAGGTGTGCACCTGTACCCTGTTGGGAGTCTACAGACCCCCACCCCACTCTAACCTGACTCTGAGAGGCTTTAAAGGGTCTTCAGCTTGTCTTGTGCTTGTGCTCAGTGCCCTTTCATAAAGCTGAGAGGTTAAAGTGCAGGCTCCGGACCCCACATTCTGCTTCCATGTCAGCACACCACTCTTCTGTCTGGGGTGCTGACGCCAGAGTAGGTTAATAAACAGAGAGGGGAACACAGGGTGAGAATATAAAGAAAGAAAATAGGAGGGGAGAGGTGGAAAGTCTGGGGAGAGGCAATCAGGTCACTGGTGTCATTCTGTGGCCCTTTAACCCCGTCCTCGTCCTGCTCAGAATTCTGTTTCCTCCTCACGCCCCTCCCTGGCTCTCCAGAAGCCCCCAGCTGTCATAAATGGGGAGGCGTGAACCACGTGCGCTTTTAGGCTTTTCTTTTGCAACATTTCTCATACATGCACAGACCGTCGCTTTGCTCAATGAGAGGGCCCCGTCCAGTTAATGCCACTTCCCTTGCTGCCTGAGCCTATGCCCGAATGCCCTCCTCACTGCTGTGCAATTGGACCATGGATGTGATGTCAGCAGGAGGGGCACGCGTGGTGCTGTTACAAAAAACTAACATTCCACGTGAACAAGATAAGGGCCGCCAGGGGCAAGGAAAACAAACAGCAGTGAGAACTGTGGGCTGCAATAAAAACAAGTCAGCGTGGATGAATGAAAACAGAACAAGTTAGAGCTATTAGCATTGTAAATTCGTAACTGGACTTTTCTTTCGACACAAACTGACAATAAAAAGTAAAACAGTTGACATAAGCGAGCAGATTCAAAGCGCCACCGCAGCCGTGAGTGTGTTTGCAAAGGAGACACACAAAAGGAGAAATCTGAAAAAACAGCGTTTGGAATGCAACGGTCTCATGTTTGCTCGAGTTAGAGCTCTTAGCGAGCATTTGGAATGCAATGGTCTCATGATTTGCTCTAGTTACAGCTCTTAGCCTTGTGAATTACTGACTGGACTTTTCTTGCCACACAGACTGTAAATAAAAAGAGTGCAAGGGTGAGCTGGCCCTGGAAAAGCCCCCCTTCTGCTGTTGGTTTCTGCTTGCAGAGGGAGCTGGTGGGGAGGAGGGACTGAACACACACCCACAGTGGAAGACAAACAGGCAAATACTGAAAAAAAGAGTCCCTTACAGAAGAAATGAACAGGACAGTAGTTTGTGCTGCTCCTAAAGAGAAAAAGGCAGGACAAAGAGGCAGAACTGACCACTAGCAAGCAAGAAATTTTGAAGGACACTGGAACCAACAAATTAAAACGCTGGAACTCACAGTATAGTATACTTAAAAGTATACAGCAGGTCAAACGCTAACGCTCGACCTAAAAATGTATGTAGTGAAGCCTACTATTAAGCTATCCAGTGAAGTCGAAATATTATTGTTTATTTATAACACAATATCAACAGAGATGCAGGTGATTTGTCTAATAAAAATGTGCTGGTTTTATATCTGTATTTTAACCAAGCTGCGACCTATCCAAATGAAAAGGAAAGGCCATCCCTAGCTCGAGGAGTTGTGGGCTTCAGGCTTGATAATTGTAATGTACAGTGAATTTTGAAAGATTATGGAGATGTTACAAACAAAAATAAAACCATACTTCCAGAGTGGTGGCAGCACTTAGGAGCTATCACCAAGTTAAACCAATGCTTAAAAAATCTATTATATACTGTCAAGTCTCCAGTTTGGTGACCCCATTGTAGCACAGAATAAGAGAGCCTGTGACAGAGGAGAACCCCGGGCAGAGCATTTTGGTGGTACTGAGTTTTGCTACATGTACACAACTGCTTGTTATTTCATTTTCCCCTTGGCCTCTTGATAACATGCAACAAGGTCACTATGGTCTGACAGGGCCTTCGCTTCCAGTTTAGGCAGATGGGTTCTGCTTGTTCTCTCCAATGCCAGTTTTAATGGTCACCTCCCAGTGGAACTGTTGGAGTGTTGCAGTAGTCCCGAAGTGTGAGAAAACTGGACTGGTTGCAGAAGCCCCCCTTACTTTTTGCCCCCATTTGCACTTTTTGCTGGTGTTTTCCTGACTCTGATGGTGCCCTGAGCACTGCTTACCACTCCCAGAGCTGTGCTCTGTGTAAAAGGAGTGTGCAAATTAGGCTAATTATAATTCACTGTAACAATCTACCTATAAGTCCCTAGTATATGGTAGGGCATGTAGGTTTAGGGACCCCAGCATAGGTGGTGCACCCATAGGTGCACTGTTGAGATGCCCAGTGTCATTTTAAAGGCAGACCTTCCTTGCTGGCTGCTTTTAAAGTAAAGTTACATTCAAATTTGATGTTGGTATTAAAAGTACTTCCAAAGTCTTACACTCCCTAATTTTTACATATAAGTCACCCCTAAGGTGTGCCCAGGAGCTCCCAGGCTTAGGTGCAGTGTAACTATAAGCAGGGACCTTATAAAGGATGTTATGTAAGCCCTGGTGAGGGAAAATAGACAAATTCATTTTTTCCCTATTTGTAGTGAATAGGCTCCAAAGGTTAAAATGTGGAGACTTTATTTTAAATTAATACAGTCCCAAAAGGAGCTTGATATTTCAAGTGTGGTATCAAACTGATTGTTATAATAAATCCACCAACTTGACATTGTTGAAGTTAATAAAACTAGTTCAGTAAAGATGTTTAGAACTCTACCTGAAAGTTGCCAACCTCAGCTCTGTAGTTCCATTCTCTGATTGGCCATCCCCTGGCAGGCTAGCCAGGCTGCCTTGATGAGGTGTGAAGTGGCTTGGGCTGAAGACAAAGGAAGTGCCTGTGGGAGGAGACCTGCCTCAGCAGATGGTGAAACAGGATCGGGGGAGAGCAGCCAAACTGGTCTTCAAGGGAGGGAAGGACATTTGAAGCAGCTCAGGACCTCCCCTATTTCCTGCAAATCTAGACAACCAGGGGCTTCCTTGATTAGAGGGCAGGAAAGGGATGTGTTAGGAATTTTAGCCACACCAGGTGGTGGACTAGCCCGACCTAACAACCAAAATTTAGATTCTGCTATTTTCGATTTCTAAGCAACCTAGCTCCCTGGTATTGATTTTTTGCCACACTTCCCAGGAAGTGGTCATCCAAGAGGGTGGTGGTCTGCCTGTGATTGTACAGTTGCCTCCCTACTTTCCCCCACAGGAGCAAGGATAAATATGGCAGAGCTGCACCCACACCTCAGATCCCTACCAGTCATAAGCTAAGAGGAAGGACTGCCCTGCTGGACCCCTGACCTGCATCTGGACACTGCACTCTGAAGGACTGCACCAGCTGCACCCTTGGGCTTCACCATAAAAAGGACTTTGCCTGGCTTCAACTGGTTCAAGAAGATACTCCCTGTTTGCTACAGGTAGAAAATAGCTAACCAGGGTCCCCTGCATCAAATCCTGAAGAAACTGACCAACTGACCACTCTCCAATTGTCATTTTGGAGGTTGAGCCAGGTGCATTCTAGGAGTTGGAGTCCTAAACCTCAAGGAGCAACTCAGAGTTTCTGAAACCTTGGGGTGAGTTGTGGAATCCTAAAGAACCTTGTAAGACCTTCTGGAAGAAGATCCAGAAGTTTGGAGCACTTTGGAGAACTTTTGTAAAAAAGTTCCACAAAGGGACCTATCTGACGTTGTGATTTAAGCTGGCTTACCTCAACAGTGACCTGGCCTGACTTGCAGGTTAGTCCCGCTGAAAAGCTCCAGAGCCCCAGACTTACAGGATTTCATTGGGTGCACCTGGAAAGGTAATCTAATGACATCAACTCTAAATCAGCTTGCTGTGGAGAGTCATCCGACATCGGAGAGAAAAAGCTAAAATAATGTGACAAAGTCAGAACAGAAAAAGTTGATCGGGACTTCCCGCACAGTGTCTTCAAGGAGAGCTCCAGGAACGTCGGATCCAATTTCAACTTTGGCCAGGATGAAGATTTCCCTCCTGAAAATCATCTAAGGGAGAATTCTTCATCGAGGTCTCCTGTGATGTGCACCCAAAGAAGGCTCCAGGGAGGTCTGATTTGATTGGTGACTTCGTCCCAGTGAGAAAAATCTTTTAAAAAAAGACTAAGTCCGAAGGTAAACTTTTAACTGAGGCTTTCTGCTTGCAGTAGCGGAGTTGGGCTCCATCGCGGTTGGCCTTAAATGTTGACTTTGCCCTGGCCGAGTGCAACCAGATGACCAGATTGGTGCTTTTAGTTTCTGTATGCTAAAAAACATTAATTCTTTAAAAATTCATATCTCCGGCTTTGGTGGTCTTCCTGTTATCTGGCAGAGGCGGCAGTTTCTAATCATGTCTTCTACCAGATGATCAAGTCCTAGGAACCACATTTTTTCCCTCAGCATTTTTTTTGTTGCCACCATGCCTCTGTGCAAATCAACTCAGGCAAACTGTCTGCTGTCAAAGTGCCTTCAGTATGACTATCCTAGTACCTCAGAGCAGCATCCCTTGTTCTGTCTCAGACGGCTCCACCTGCACCTATTTGAACACGAGTATTTCCTCTCTCATAACCCCTTCACCTACTGTGCTGCTGTTGTTCACATGTCCCCACCTCTGCTGCTGCATAAGTGTTTTAACCAATTGTAGCGTGACATCAGTAATTGTCTTTAGTGTCAGTTACTCCATCGTGATTTTGGGCAGGTGTATTCTGTCACAGCACAAAATTGAGGTATTCCTCAGCCATGGAGGATGCCTCTGTTGCCCAGGGCAAAGAGTGTTGAGCCTTGCAGTTTGCTGAGTTGTGCTATAAACAGGCTGTACTAGATCACAATATTGAAAGGCGCATGTATTAATATGTATACAAGCATTGTGTTTTATTTGCTCTTCAGAAAATTATCAAAATTTATCTGCAGCTACAGTATATCTCTGTACATGTAAAATAAATGTTTTCACTAGATTCCTCCATACAGGAGAAGTGCTCTTGAAACATTGCAAGTTTTTGAGCTAATGCCATGTTTGCAGTGCGGAACATTCAATTGTATTAAGTTGCATTTTTTTTTGGTTTCGGTCCAGTGAAAACCGAGTGCCAGAAATCTTTTTGGAAATTAACAGGCTGATTGGTTTAATGTGTAAGTGGCATTTTAGTGCTGCCATTCTAGTGATGCTTAGAAATTGGGTGCTGCCTTTGTCTGCATCTTTAAAAAGGACGTATCGTTTTGAAGGAGTTACTTACTCATACTCCTGTTGAACTATGGGGGGGTAGATTCTGTCGCCCTCTTGCAATAGTTACTTTGACTATTCTGTATGTTTCTCTTTCGTCTGTTTTTTTTGCTAGCTACCATGGCTATTTTTTGTATGCAGATTTTTGTTTGTGAATTACAAATATGTATATTGCTCACATCGTTAAATATTATTAGAATTTCTGGCTTGCAAATATCTACAATTGCTATCTAACTAATTTTGAATAGAACTAATTCACAAGATAATCAATTGAAATATGTTTCTATATTCTGCTTGGGAAATGGTATTTCCAGGATAAAAAAGAATCAACTAACCTTACAGTTTACATTTTCTGGTTTCCATTGAAATCTAAAACTCAATTTATGTTGTGATAATCTGTCAGACACGCTAATTTGACCTTTTGCCATTGATGAGAAAATAATTTCCCATTCTCCATCATTGAGTTCTAATCCAAGCTCTTCTGCCCAGCATACTCATTCTACATTTATAAAAGATCTGCACTGATGACTGGCCTATTTCTCTAGATGAGCATGAAACAGAGCATAGAGCACATTTACTGTTTTTTTCTTGGAGAGAGAACCTGCCTGATCTGAAATTAGGTGATTAGGACACAGGTGGCAGAGCTGGTGTGAGGCTGCAGGGTTTCCTGTTACCACTTATTTAGTTATACTGGAAACCATTCCAAGGTTTACTGTAAACATGGGGATGGGGTTTCATATGGTGGACACAGTAGTACTAAGTAGTCCTAATGACAAGAGACATGAGTGAATGCAGGAAAGCTGGCTCACACTTAACATGAAATGAGCAGATGCTTGTCGGATCACAGACAAATATTCTAAAGTTGTGGGACGCTCATGGAACAAGCATTTGCAATGCGATAGGTCTCGCATTGCAAATGCTTGTTTAAAAATGTCTCCAAAGAGCAGGATTTGGATGTGCTGAATGCAAGGCTCTGTTAAAGGAAATGTATGTGTGTGTCACTACATTTGTAAAACCTCATACTGGCATGCAGATTCAAAGCTCCAGTCTCTGCTACACAGAACACAGCACTTAAAAACCTCTGCCTGCTACACAGACAGCACTTTAAAGACAGACCGGATCTAGTTTTGCTACACTGTCTTCGGATTCTTGTGGCACAGGTGAAATGTTATGCAGTAAAGGGAATGGGATTACTGAAATGTTTTACATGGCTGACACACAAAAGATCTCAAGGTGTGAGTAATTTATCCAATTGTGTGTATTTTTTTTGTTTTCTGCATTCTGGTCAAAGCTAAACCTGAAAAAAGATGCTCCGAAATGGAAAAAATAAATAAAAATAGTAATAAGCCTGAAAGCAGACAGAGGCCTAGCACACTCAAAAATGTTTTAGCTAGGTGGGATTGCTCGGCAGTCTCTTTGATACGTTCAACATTTTAACAAAACACCAGATCAGACCCCTGGGTTATAACATAGTTAGACGCAGCATCTTTGCCACTCTCTGCAGCTGTGCACTTCATCACTCATAATCAATATATTAAGGACAGCGTCAGCCAACAGACCATACCATCACCCGAACAGCTGGTACAATGGAGCTCAAGGAATTTTAAAAAATCAACACAAATTAATGAAGCTGAGGTTTTGAGTTCCAAGGTGTGCATGCCTCAGTCTATACTTGTGTTTCCGAGTGTGAGTGTTTTGGCTAGGAGTGTGTTGTGTCTGTGTGAGAGATTGCAGGTGTGCACCTGTACCCTGTTGGGAGTCTACAGACCCCCACCCCACTCTAACCTGACTCTGAGAGGCTTTAAAGGGTCTTCAGCTTGTCTTGTGCTTGTGCTCAGTGCCCTTTCATAAAGCTGAGAGGTTAAAGTGCAGGCTCCGGACCCCACATTCTGCTTCCATGTCAGCACACCACTCTTCTGTCTGGGGTGCTGACGCCAGAGTAGGTTAATAAACAGAGAGGGGAACACAGGGTGAGAATATAAAGAAAGAAAATAGGAGGGGAGAGGTGGAAAGTCTGGGGAGAGGCAATCAGGTCACTGGTGTCATTCTGTGGCCCTTTAACCCCGTCCTCGTCCTGCTCAGAATTCTGTTTCCTCCTCACGCCCCTCCCTGGCTCTCCAGAAGCCCCCAGCTGTCATAAATGGGGAGGCGTGAACCACGTGCGCTTTTAGGCTTTTCTTTTGCAACATTTCTCATACATGCACAGACCGTCGCTTTGCTCAATGAGAGGGCCCCGTCCAGTTAATGCCACTTCCCTTGCTGCCTGAGCCTATGCCCGAATGCCCTCCTCACTGCTGTGCAATTGGACCATGGATGTGATGTCAGCAGGAGGGGCACGCGTGGTGCTGTTACAAAAAACTAACATTCCACGTGAACAAGATAAGGGCCGCCAGGGGCAAGGAAAACAAACAGCAGTGAGAACTGTGGGCTGCAATAAAAACAAGTCAGCGTGGATGAATGAAAACAGAACAAGTTAGAGCTATTAGCATTGTAAATTCGTAACTGGACTTTTCTTTCGACACAAACTGACAATAAAAAGTAAAACAGTTGACATAAGCGAGCAGATTCAAAGCGCCACCGCAGCCGTGAGTGTGTTTGCAAAGGAGACACACAAAAGGAGAAATCTGAAAAAACAGCGTTTGGAATGCAACGGTCTCATGTTTGCTCGAGTTAGAGCTCTTAGCGAGCATTTGGAATGCAATGGTCTCATGATTTGCTCTAGTTACAGCTCTTAGCCTTGTGAATTACTGACTGGACTTTTCTTGCCACACAGACTGTAAATAAAAAGAGTGCAAGGGTGAGCTGGCCCTGGAAAAGCCCCCCTTCTGCTGTTGGTTTCTGCTTGCAGAGGGAGCTGGTGGGGAGGAGGGACTGAACACACACCCACAGTGGAAGACAAACAGGCAAATACTGAAAAAAAGAGTCCCTTACAGAAGAAATGAACAGGACAGTAGTTTGTGCTGCTCCTAAAGAGAAAAAGGCAGGACAAAGAGGCAGAACTGACCACTAGCAAGCAAGAAATTTTGAAGGACACTGGAACCAACAAATTAAAACGCTGGAACTCACAGTATAGTATACTTAAAAGTATACAGCAGGTCAAACGCTAACGCTCGACCTAAAAATGTATGTAGTGAAGCCTACTATTAAGCTATCCAGTGAAGTCGAAATATTATTGTTTATTTATAACACAATATCAACAGAGATGCAGGTGATTTGTCTAATAAAAATGTGCTGGTTTTATATCTGTATTTTAACCAAGCTGCGACCTATCCAAATGAAAAGGAAAGGCCATCCCTAGCTCGAGGAGTTGTGGGCTTCAGGCTTGATAATTGTAATGTACAGTGAATTTTGAAAGATTATGGAGATGTTACAAACAAAAATAAAACCATACTTCCAGAGTGGTGGCAGCACTTAGGAGCTATCACCAAGTTAAACCAATGCTTAAAAAATCTATTATATACTGTCAAGTCTCCAGTTTGGTGACCCCATTGTAGCACAGAATAAGAGAGCCTGTGACAGAGGAGAACCCCGGGCAGAGCATTTTGGTGGTACTGAGTTTTGCTACATGTACACAACTGCTTGTTATTTCATTTTCCCCTTGGCCTCTTGATAACATGCAACAAGGTCACTATGGTCTGACAGGGCCTTCGCTTCCAGTTTAGGCAGATGGGTTCTGCTTGTTCTCTCCAATGCCAGTTTTAATGGTCACCTCCCAGTGGAACTGTTGGAGTGTTGCAGTAGTCCCGAAGTGTGAGAAAACTGGACTGGTTGCAGAAGCCCCCCTTACTTTTTGCCCCCATTTTTCACTTTTTGCTGGTGTTTTCCTGACTCTGATGGTGCCCTGAGCACTGCTTACCACTCCCAGAGCTGTGCTCTGTGTAAAAGGAGTGTGCAAATTAGGCTAATTATAATTCACTGTAACAATCTACCTATAAGTCCCTAGTATATGGTAGGGCATGTAGGTTTAGGGACCCCAGCATAGGTGGTGCACCCATAGGTGCACTGTTGAGATGCCCAGTGTCATTTTAAAGGCAGACCTTCCTTGCTGGCTGCTTTTAAAGTAAAGTTACATTCAAATTTGATGTTGGTATTAAAAGTACTTCCAAAGTCTTACACTCCCTAATTTTTACATATAAGTCACCCCTAAGGTGTGCCCAGGAGCTCCCAGGCTTAGGTGCAGTGTAACTATAAGCAGGGACCTTATAAAGGATGTTATGTAAGCCCTGGTGAGGGAAAATAGACAAATTCATTTTTTCCCTATTTGTAGTGAATAGGCTCCAAAGGTTAAAATGTGGAGACTTTATTTTAAATTAATACAGTCCCAAAAGGAGCTTGATATTTCAAGTGTGGTATCAAACTGATTGTTATAATAAATCCACCAACTTGACATTGTTGAAGTTAATAAAACTAGTTCAGTAAAGATGTTTAGAACTCTACCTGAAAGTTGCCAACCTCAGCTCTGTAGTTCCATTCTCTGATTGGCCATCCCCTGGCAGGCTAGCCAGGCTGCCTTGATGAGGTGTGAAGTGGCTTGGGCTGAAGACAAAGGAAGTGCCTGTGGGAGGAGACCTGCCTCAGCAGATGGTGAAACAGGATCGGGGGAGAGCAGCCAAACTGGTCTTCAAGGGAGGGAAGGACATTTGAAGCAGCTCAGGACCTCCCCTATTTCCTGCAAATCTAGACAACCAGGGGCTTCCTTGATTAGAGGGCAGGAAAGGGATGTGTTAGGAATTTTAGCCACACCAGGTGGTGGACTAGCCCGACCTAACAACCAAAATTTAGATTCTGCTATTTTCGATTTCTAAGCAACCTAGCTCCCTGGTATTGATTTTTTGCCACACTTCCCAGGAAGTGGTCATCCAAGAGGGTGGTGGTCTGCCTGTGATTGTACAGTTGCCTCCCTACTTTCCCCCACAGGAGCAAGGATAAATATGGCAGAGCTGCACCCACACCTCAGATCCCTACCAGTCATAAGCTAAGAGGAAGGACTGCCCTGCTGGACCCCTGACCTGCATCTGGACACTGCACTCTGAAGGACTGCACCAGCTGCACCCTTGGGCTTCACCATAAAAAGGACTTTGCCTGGCTTCAACTGGTTCAAGAAGATACTCCCTGTTTGCTACAGGTAGAAAATAGCTAACCAGGGTCCCCTGCATCAAATCCTGAAGAAACTGACCAACTGACCACTCTCCAATTGTCATTTTGGAGGTTGAGCCAGGTGCATTCTAGGAGTTGGAGTCCTAAACCTCAAGGAGCAACTCAGAGTTTCTGAAACCTTGGGGTGAGTTGTGGAATCCTAAAGAACCTTGTAAGACCTTCTGGAAGAAGATCCAGAAGTTTGGAGCACTTTGGAGAACTTTTGTAAAAAAGTTCCACAAAGGGACCTATCTGACGTTGTGATTTAAGCTGGCTTACCTCAACAGTGACCTGGCCTGACTTGCAGGTTAGTCCCGCTGAAAAGCTCCAGAGCCCCAGACTTACAGGATTTCATTGGGTGCACCTGGAAAGGTAATCTAATGACATCAACTCTAAATCAGCTTGCTGTGGAGAGTCATCCGACATCGGAGAGAAAAAGCTAAAATAATGTGACAAAGTCAGAACAGAAAAAGTTGATCGGGACTTCCCGCACAGTGTCTTCAAGGAGAGCTCCAGGAACGTCGGATCCAATTTCAACTTTGGCCAGGATGAAGATTTCCCTCCTGAAAATCATCTAAGGGAGAATTCTTCATCGAGGTCTCCTGTGATGTGCACCCAAAGAAGGCTCCAGGGAGGTCTGATTTGATTGGTGACTTCGTCCCAGTGAGAAAAATCTTTTAAAAAAAGACTAAGTCCGAAGGTAAACTTTTAACTGAGGCTTTCTGCTTGCAGTAGCGGAGTTGGGCTCCATCGCGGTTGGCCTTAAATGTTGACTTTGCCCTGGCCGAGTGCAACCAGATGACCAGATTGGTGCTTTTAGTTTCTGTATGCTAAAAAACATTAATTCTTTAAAAATTCATATCTCCGGCTTTGGTGGTCTTCCTGTTATCTGGCAGAGGCGGCAGTTTCTAATCATGTCTTCTACCAGATGATCAAGTCCTAGGAACCACATTTTTTCCCTCAGCATTTTTTTTGTTGCCACCATGCCTCTGTGCAAATCAACTCAGGCAAACTGTCTGCTGTCAAAGTGCCTTCAGTATGACTATCCTAGTACCTCAGAGCAGCATCCCTTGTTCTGTCTCAGACGGCTCCACCTGCACCTATTTGAACACGAGTATTTCCTCTCTCATAACCCCTTCACCTACTGTGCTGCTGTTGTTCACATGTCCCCACCTCTGCTGCTGCATAAGTGTTTTAACCAATTGTAGCGTGACATCAGTAATTGTCTTTAGTGTCAGTTACTCCATCGTGATTTGGGCAGGTGTATTCTGTCACAGCACAAAATTGAGGTATTCCTCAGCCATGGAGGATGCCTCTGTTGCCCAGGGCAAAGAGTGTTGAGCCTTGCAGTTTGCTGAGTTGTGCTTCTTCCCTGGTTTGTGCACTATGCTGAAGTAATAGCCCATCAGGTGTATTCCACACCTTTCGATGCATGGTGGAATTTTTGCATTGGAATTGCGGTATATTGTGACCAGTGCATGGTGGTCTGTCACAATGGTGAATGTTTTCCTGTAGATTAACATGTGGTAGTGCTTGAATCTCCATACCACCGCTAATGCAGATGCTGGCAAAGTTATTGTTGAGGTTGCATTTCCGACAATTGTGTCCCATAGCCAGGCAGGTGCCAATGTGTTGGTATTCCAGGCCGCAGCAATAGCATGACCCTTTGTGTTTCTAATTCAGTGGCAGTGATGGCTTGTCCTGTCTGTTGCTGCGCCAGCTAAGCGGTGAGCCTGTTTGATTGTCCGCACTCTCCCATTCTCCATGTGGACGGTATGTGATTGGCCAAAGCTTCTGACTGCACCATGGTCAGTATTTTGGACAGTGTGTACGTTTCCTTCAATATTTTCATGTGGAAACCAGTTGAGTGACATCCTTTGATAATTTGCAGCCTTATTGCTGCCTCATTGTCAAATTTGTCAAATTCTCCGTAGGTGACTAGTTTGTGCAACCGGGTTGCAAAATCGTCGAGGGATTCATCTGCTCATTGGCATGCCATCTTGTATGTGTATCGTTCAAAATCAATGTTTCGCTGGTGGTTGAAACTGTCTGTGAGGCACTTTATCAGGTCTTTGTATGCAGTTATTGAGGCATGCGGGAAAGTCACAAGCAGGTCTTCAACACCATCACCAATCAAATTTAGGAATGAGTCTCTTGCCTGTTCATCTGTGTTATTTTTGTAAGTAGCTTGCAAGTAGTGTTCAAAACACTTGATCCATTTTTCCCAGCAGGCATCCTTCACTTGTGAGTAAGAGAGGTCAAATGACAGAGAGTACCTGAAAATCGCTCTTGGGATTGCGCCCTTCAGTCATGGTTGCATCTTCTGGTCTCAAATCCAGTGTAGGCTGCTGTAGTTGCAATCGTAGTTATGATAATGTATGGGGAAGGGTATAGTTGTTGTCCCACTTCGAGAGTATATCACTAGATTTTCTTTTTTTCTGTTGCAGTTCTTTTAGTATATTGTGTATTAAATGTATCCACCTTATTTTGATGTTGCCGGACTTTAAAATGGCTGTCGCCGGTGAGATATTGCTCAGTCAGTGTGTATGCATAACTTTAAGATGGCTGCTGGGGCTTCCACACAGCTTATTGGCTTCCCACGCCTGACTTCAAGATGGCCACCAAGGAAGTTACACTTTTGAGAGATCTTGTTTGAGGCAGAAATCAAACACGGGAGGTTCAGTCAACCATGCAGGGACCTGGGGGGCTAACCACTTGGCGGCCCGTCTCGCCCCTGTGTTTCAGGCAGATGGGTGCCCGGGGGCAAGAAGTATGGATGTTGTGCTGGTGAGACAAGAGGTATGTGACACGATGCTTCGTATGGCTCTGCGTGTGTTGGTCTAGCTCCTCTGTTGTTGCCAGACGTCATGCCCCCAAGTCCCAGCCCCCAAAGAACGACACAGGTAGGCCGGTGAAGGTGAGCAGATGCTGCTTTTTTCTTGTGCCAGCTCTCCGTGCATGTAGGCGCTTCCTTCCCTTAGCATTCCTGGCGGCAGTGCACTTCCTTCCTCTGACCAGAAGTGGTGTTGGGCCCCCTCCTTGTCAGTTGGTGGAGGTCCTAGTGCCCACTCCCCACTTGCGCCCATTGTTCTGACAGAAGTGTGCCCTTGATTCACAATATCTTTCTTGGATTTATCTATCCCTCATGGATTTATAGATCTCCCAAACCTACTGTGGTGCTGGGGTACCTGTCTCTGTACTGTTGATCCTGACTGCTATTATAGGTTTTGGAAATCAGTGAGTCCGTTCAAAGTACAGCAGAGACCTTTTTTAAAAAATGTATTTCAAACTGGGACTCATTGAGGGCCCCCCCCTATAAGGTCCTTTGTGCCAGAGCATTCCAACGCTGCACCTTACATGACCTTTATAGTCACTTTTATACCTACAAGGACAAAGCCCAAGTCATGGACCAGCTGCCATGTGGAACATTTTTCTCTTGCTTGAGTCAATCACATCGCTCAAATCAATGGTACCAACTTTGATAAGACAGGTCCGTACCACGCAATGGGTTAATGTTCCCTCACCCAATCATTTTTTTTTTTTAATTTCTAGATGTGCAAAGGGTTTGCAGATTCCAATAAACACCATCTGCAAACGTGTCAAAAATTTACAGCCCTCTCGATAACCTTTCTAAACCCTTATGTCTCAAAACTACTGGGGGGATTTACAAGAAATAAATGTATGCTTTCTGAGTAAAGTTTTTCTTTCATGCCAAGATGGGTCTGCATCAAAAATGCCAGACTGTTCTTCAGCTGACTACATTAAGTGATTGCCATATTTGGTGCAAATCTGAAAAAGTGGCCGAAAGTTATTAGCAAAGAAACATCATTTTCCTGGGAAAGTGTGGCTGAACTATGACTACACAGTGTCTTTGCCCATGTGGAGAGAAAAATAACTTTGCCCTCTACATAAATGATGACGCACATTTGCACACTACCACTAATCAATACATGGCAAGGGTCATAGTGTGATGGTTAATATCACGTTCTATCCTCAAAAACCGCAATGATGTATTGCTTTCCCAATAGCAACATGGTGACTCACCTGAGAAATACCGCGAGCATCTTGTTTTTCCTAATTTAAAGCAAACATTGTTCACAACTGTAGATGGTAAAAATATGAAACAAGATGAACATTTCAGGATTTTACATCCATAGTTCTCCGTTTCTCCTCATCATGTACATATGTTTTCCGTTACTTAGAATCATGCTTAATGTGGTAAATGTATCTCCAGATGATTTCTGACAGCCATACTGAGTGAGAATCTAGCGTTTCCCACTTTAAAAAAGGTACCAAAGGTTTAAGATATTCACTTAAGAAACAAAAAATATACCACTCAAGGGAGCTGATTTTGCAGCTTGACTGAACGACCCACACCGTAGACTCAACAAGTTCAATTGGAAAAACCTGTTAATCACAGCGCCATATTATGCCCTTGTATGCGAAAATATTCATTGCTCTGAACTAAGCACGTTTTCAACTGTTTGACAGAAAAATGGCCAGGCAAACTTATGAAAAATACCTTTTTAGTAGGCATTCTGCTGAAAAAGTATCTAAATTGAAATAAACTGCAAAACCTTTTCTCCCAAATCGAATAATTCGCACGGAGAAGACTTGCTGCAGATATATATACATAAATATATATATATATATATATATATATATATATATATATATATGTATATATATATCTATATATATACATATATCTATCTATCTATCTATATATATATATATATATATATATATATATATATATATACATATATGTATATATATATGTGTGTGTGTGTGTGACAAATTCGTATGAACTAAATATTGAAGGCACGCTACTCTTATCTGAGATCTTCAGTAAGTATCTTTCTTGATCTGCAAGGCTTTAGATCCTTTCATCGGGGCGTTGTCGATATTTATATACCACATACAAAGTGAGAAAATCAAACTTTCCATTGATATAGGGTGTCATTAGCTATTAGTTTCTGTTTGATTATTGTCAGCACTTAATTTGTTTAAAAAAAAGAGTGCTAGTGTCTGAAGCTCTTCTTAGATGCCCATGAATGGGGCACTTAAACATTGGCACGCTGGATACCAACACTGGTAGTCTTACATCCAATGTATTTCTCTTTAATCCAATATTAGACACTTCCTTTCCCTTTACCTCACTCGTGGGGGTTCTTGCTTTCTTCTTGTGAGGGTTTTGGTGTCTTTCTTTTCCTACGTCTTTCCTCTCTGTGTGTTTTCCTTCTCTTGAGTTCGATAAATAACTGGTCGGGGCAAATAAGTGTTAGCCCCCAAAAAATAATGAGCATGGGAAGTGTGAGTAATGTGAGGTATTTATTCCTCTCAGATTTTGGAGCGGAGGCGACATGGAGAACATGTGTCTGGGGGCCCAGGGGACAAGAAATATCCCCTGCAAACTTCCACTGTTCGCAGAGCCATTGCAGTATTGAAACAATATCTATGAAGGCCTTGCATTTGATCTGCTAACCTGCCTTCGAGGGTTTGGCTTTACAAGGTGAGTATTCGCTGATGTCCAAGGACAAATTCCTGAGGCTAGATGTAGGCCTTTTTTTCAAATTTCGGGCTCCCCACCTAGCTGTTGGCAAGCCATTGTCAGTCTATATGGAATGAACCTTGTTAGACTTTTCATCTTTGGCATGGTTTCCCTTAACATTTTGCCTTTATTTCCCAGGTTCTTGATGTGTGCTGGACTCTGTTTTTGCTGTTTTTGTTACTCTGGTCACTCTACCACTGCTAACCAGTGCTAAAGTGCAAGTGCTCCTATACAAAATGTGTATGTAATTGGTTCATCCATGATTAGCATATTTGATTTACTAGTAAGGCCCTAGTACAGTGCACTAGAGGTGCCCATGGCATGTAAATCTAATGCTACTAGAGGGCCTGCAGCACTGGGTGTGCCACCAACGTTAGTAGCTCTGTAATCATGTCTCAGACCTGCCACTGCAGTGTCTGTGTGTGCAGTTTTAAACTGTAAATTCGAGTTGGCAAGGGTACCCACTTGCCAGGCCTAAATCTTCCCTTTTCTTATACGTAAGACACCCCTAAGGTAGGCCCTAGGTAGCCCCATGGGCAGGGTGCAATGTATGTTTAAGGTAGGACATATACTAATGTGTTTTATATGTCTTAACAGTGAAATACTGCTAAATTCGGTTTTCACAGTTGCAGGGCCTGTCCCTCTCATAGGTTAACATGGGGGCTGCCTTTAAATATGATTAAAATGTAGGTTCCCTTTGGGAGCGGATAGGCATGTGGAATTTGGGGTCTCTGAGTTCACAATTAAAAAATACATATTTTAGTAAAGTTGATTTTAAGATTGTGTGTTTGAAAATGCCACTTTTAGAAAGTGAGCATTTTCTTGCTTAAACCATTTCTGCGTCTCTGCCTGTTTGTGGATTCCCTGTCAGGGTCAGTTTGGCAGTTGGGCTGGTTGCACCTCTCACTAGACTAGACAGTGACACAAAGGAAGCTGGGGTGTAGTCTGCATTTCCTGATGAGCCATCTGTGCTAGGAGGGAGGGGAGGAGTGGCCACTTACACCTGAAAGGGCTGTGCATGCGCTCACACAATGCAGTCTCCAACCCCCTGATGCGTGTCTGAGGAATGGCCTGGGCAAGGCAGGATTTCACAAACAAGAGAGACTTTTCTCTGAAGTAAGCCTGCTTCAAAGGACAAAATGGGTATAAGAAGGGCACCCAAAACCACAGACTTTAGAACCCTTCTGGAAACCAAGAGGAACTTTTGCCTGGAGAAGAGCTGAAGAGCTGAGGAAGAAGAGCTCCCCTGCCTGTGACTGTGCTTTGTGGAGATATCCTGCAGTTGGTGCTTCTGCCTGTACTAGAGGACAAAGACTGGACTTTGTGTGCCTTCCTTCTTGTGAAGAACTCTCCAGGGGCTTGATTTAGAGCTTGCCTCCTGTTGTTTGAAGTCTCAGGGACAGCAAAGACTTCTCTCTGCCAGCACCTGGAGCCTCTCCTGAGACTCCTACTCTGCCAAGTGGTGCCCATCCAGCTCCTGGGACCCTGAATGGAGAAGCTGGCAGACCAAAAGTGAGAAATCCATGCACCTACCGCCGTGTGTGGAAAAGATCGACGCAACTCCGATCCGCGGGTGAAAAATCAACGTGCAGGCAGCTTCGCGGCTTTAAGTCAACGCTCACCTGCAGTGCGACTGAAAGATTGACGCATGCAGCTGGAGAAACGACATGCTACATCGCTGACGGAGGCAGGTGGGATCGCAACCCGCACTGCATGGTTTTTGGATCATGGTGCGCCTGGATTTCTGACAGAAACATCACTGGGTGTGTAAACATTACACCAGGCCTGCCAGACCCAAGAGTGCTGACCAGATCGACGCATCGCTCTCCTGCGGAGAGAAAATCCGGCGCGCGCCAACCCGACTGAAGGAGAAACAACGTAAGGTCTCAATTGTGAGTGATATCGATGCATCGCAAGCCCTTTTTGACGCACACTCACCCGTGCGGGGTTATTTTTGTCGCGCCCAGGTACATTTCCATGCTAACAGCGTTAGCGTTGTGTTTAAAATTACATGAAGACTCTTTTTGGTTTTTAATTGATAACTTGACTTGTGGATTGTGGATTTTTGTCGTTTTCGTCTTGTTTTGTTTAGATAAATATTTTCTATCTTTCTAAACCTATGCTGTGTCATTTTGTAGTGTTTTCATTAAGTTACTGTGTGTGTTGGTACAAATACTTTACACCTAGCACTCTCAAGTTAAGCCTACTGCTCGTGCCAAGCTACCAAGGGGGTGAGCAGGGGTTAGCTGAGGGTGATTCTCTTTTACCTTGACTAGAGTGAGGGTCCTTGCTTGGACAGGGGGTAACCTGACTGCGAACCAAAGACCCCATTTCTAACATTGGTGATCAGCGGTTGGGATTAGACTTGTATTTGTACTTGACATACAGTAATTAAGTGTACACTACTGTTTTGAGTGCAGACCACTACGTGTCCACATACTGCTTGTATTGTGATTTTTTATTTTTCTCTTTTGCTTGTATTTTTCCCTACATCCATTTTTGTGGTAATCTTTGATTGACTTCTGAACTTCATTTGGGAATTTGTTTTCTGCCTTTTGGAACTTTGCACTTTTGTTGACTTTTCATCACGTCCCAATCTGAGAAGCATCAGTTTGAGCTGCTTTTGACCTAGAGAAATTGGAAAGCTATACCAAGGCTCAGTTAAAACAGTTCTATAAAAGTTTGACTGTCCCATTAAGAGCTCATCCAAGAAGGAGGAGCTGCAAAAGGCATTGAGGGCCTGGGTGACAGCCAAGAGCACTGAAGTGGACACAGAGGATGAGGAGGAGGAAGAGCATGCCATACACAATGGTATTGTGGGTGGGCCTGTTATGTCCAGGGAGAGGGTCTCCAGGGCAGGTAGCGGTGTCTCATCGAAGGGTCTGACCCCTGAAGAATTGCAGGACAGACAGGCAGAGAGGGAGCACCAGAGGGAGTTAGAAAAAATGAGGATGGCCACAGAGGAGAAAAAGTTGTTGTTGGCTCATGATCGCACCTTAAGGGAGCTGGATCAGAGAAGCCAGTCTAGTTGGGATGGGGGCAGCCACATCACAGTGCAGTCTGAGAGGAGGGTGCACATTCCTAAAGATCTTGTGAAGGATTACAAAAGGGAGGATGATGTAGACTTGTGGTCCAAGGGGTATGAGTCTGCTCTCCACATAAATCTGGTCCCTGAAGCTCATTGGGGGGTGGGTCTGTGGAAGCACTTTGAGGTAGAGGGGAGGGATACACTGACAGCCTTAGGGGAAGCTCAGAATATCACCTACACTATCATGAAGGATTCCCTACTCACAAGATATGGTCTCACCCCTGAGCACTATAAGGATAAGTTTACGTACTATAAGAAGAAGCAATCCCAAACATGGTTGGAATGTGTTTATTCTTTTTGCAGGTCACTGGATGGTTGGGTGAAGGGCAGTAAGGTAACAACGTATGAGGGGCTTTACACTCTGATTGCTTGGGAGCACTTGTACAGTTTATGTTTTCCAGAGCGGCACCAGCACCTGATTGACAGCAAGCTGACTGATCCCAGGAAGCTTGCGCAGGAAGCGGACTGCTGGGAGAGCACCAGGGTCCAAAAGAGGTATGGGGGAGAACACGCCAAGGGTGGGCAGGGTCCCTCTCAGAAGAAAGGAGGGTAAAGGTAAACAGGGGGAGTTCTCTAAAGGGCTTCAAACTGATTCCCAGGCTAAAGATTCCCAACCTCCGGTTGAGAAGAAGTCATGGTTCTCCAAAGGGAAGCTGGTGGCAGGGGGACCCCCACGTAAGTGTTATGCATGTGACCAGGTGGGTCATGTGAGTGGGGACTCCAAATGCCCCAAGAGTACACCGGCACCCACTGGTGCTCAGCCCCACGGTTTGACTAGTGTAGCACTTGGGGAGGAGTTGGTTTCAGGTGGGTAGGAACCAGCTGAGATGACCCTTGTCTCACTAGGGGTCAATGAGATGGTCCAGAGAACCCTTGTGCCTGAGAACACTAAAAACTACAGGCAGTGGGTGACCGTCAATGGACAGAGGGGAAAGGCTCTGAGAGACACAGAAGCCAGTGTGACTACAGTGAGGAGTCAGCTGGTGTCTGAATAGCAGATTGATTCCTGTGTACTTCACCAAGTAGTTGCAGTGGACAACTCAGAGCGCCTGTGCAGAGTGGCGCAGATTCCCTTTGAATGGGGGGGTCTCAGGTTCCTTGAAGGTAGCTGTGATTCCAACCATGCCTGTAGATTGTTTGCTAGGCAAGGACCTGGAGAATTCCCCTTGGGAGCAGGTGGAACACAGGCCTCACTTGGAGATGTTGGGTCTGCCTGGGTGGGTATGCAAATTCACCCGATCAATGGCAGCCTGTTAGGGTAGTCAAGTGCCCCTGGAGCCTGAAACAGTGGCTCAGGGGACTGCCAAGAAGAGGAAGGGCAGGGTGTGCAGGAAACCAGACCCAGGCGTTCCCACGGCCTGGGAGGACACGGAGCCTGAGGATGGCACCCCAGAGCTTACAGGGGAACAGGTGGCTGAACTTAGGAGGTCCCTGAGCTGTCGCAGTGGCAGCAGGAAGGGGGACCCACGTGGGAGGCATTCTGTGAGGCATAGAAAACTTTCCCTACTCTAGAGGGACTGCGGCAGCAGGCTGCAGCCCAGGCAGCTGGCGAGGAGCCAAACACTCACCTGATCTATTGGGAAGATGGCCTCCTGTATAGTAAGCCTAAGGTTCCTGAGCCTGGGTCAGCTCGTATGCTGGTGATACCCCAGTGCTTCAGGGCCTTCCTACACGGGTTGGCTCATGATGTGCCTTTGGCAGGACATCTGGGGCACTACAAGACCTATAAGAAGCTTGTCTCACACTTATATTGGCCCCAGATGCACAAACATTCTGCTACACGCTGTAGGACTTGCCCAACTTGTTAGGCAAGTGGCAAGAGTAGGGGGAAATGTAAGGCTCCCCCTCCAACCTTTACCTGTTGTTATTACTCCCTTTGAGAGGGTAGGTATTGACATTGTGGGGCCTCTGGATTCCAAGACAGCCATGGGCAACAGGTTCATCCTGGTCTTGGTGGACCATGCCACCCGGTACCCAGAAGCCATTCATCTGAGTTCAGTCACTTTCCCTGTGGTGGGTCATGCACTGGTGGGAGTTTTTACCCGCATGGGGTTCCCCAGGAAAGGGGTTTCTGAAAGGGGTTCCAACTTCATATCAACGTATATGAAGTCTCTGTGGAAGGTGTGTTGGGTGACCTACAAGTTCACCACACCTTACCACCCCCAAAGTATTGGTCTGGTTGAGAGATTTAACCACACCTTGAAAGGCATGATTAGGGGCCTGTCAGAGCCCTTGAGGCAGAAGTGGGACGTACTCTTGCCATGCCTTCTGTTCGCCTATAGGGAGTTGCCTCAAAAGGGACTTGGGTTTAGTTCCTTTGAGCTCATCTATGGCCACCTTGTGAGGGGACCTTTGAGTCTGGTGAAGGAGGCTGTGGAGAAAGCTCCTAGTAAACCCCCCCAGGAAGTATTTAGCTACATGCTGGCTTTCAGAAACCAGACTGCCCGCTTCAGGAGTCTCGCACAGGAGAACCTAGAAGCAAGCCAGGAGGATATGAAACAGTGGTATTACCGGAATGCCACTCTGGTCGAGTTTCAACCTGGTCAAAAAGTGTGAGTGATGGCACCAGTGGAGCCTAGGGCTCTCCAGGATAAGTAGACTGGGCCATTTGAGGTGGTGGAGCACAAGAGTGAAGTCGCCTACCTGGTGGACTTGCAGTCTCCAAGGAATCCTTTAAAGGTCCTGCATGTCATCCGCCTCAAGCCGCACTTTGATTGGACTGAACTGTCCATGCTCCTTGCAATGGATGATGGGGTGGAGGAGGAGAGTGAGCCTCTTCCTGACTTTCTGCCCACAGGAGAGAAAGATGGGTCCATGGAGGGAGTTATCCCCCCTGACTGAAGAGCAGCAGAGGGACTGTCGCCATGTGTTGGGACAGTTCGCGTCACTGTTTTCCCTGATCCCAGGGTCACACACTTGTGCACACATGATGTGGACACTGGGGACAGTCCACCCATTAAAACAGAAAGTTTACATGGTGACTGACAGGGTTATGGTTAGCATTAAGGCTGAAGTATCCAAAATGTTAACCCTAGGGGATATTGAGCATTCCTTGGGCCAGCCCATTGGTATTCGTCCCAAAGGCTGCTGCACCTGGTGCCACTCCAGAACTCAGGTTCTGTATGGACTACAAGGGGCTCAATGAGGTCAGCAAGACTGAAGCACACCCCATCCCCCGAGCTGGTGAGCTCATTGACCGGTTGGGAGCTGCCAAACACCTTAGTACATTTGACTTAACATCTGGGTATTGACAGATTGCCTTAACTGAGGGGACCAAGGAGAGGTCAATATTTTCTACCCCAGATGGACACTTTCAATTTAAAGTGATGCCATTTGGGATGACGAATGCCCCTGCCACCTTTCAGAGGTTGGTCAACCAGGTGTTGGATGGGCTGGATGAGTTCAGTGCCGCCTACCTGAATGACATTGCTGTGTTTAGTTCCACATGGGAGGAAAATCTGCAACACCTCTGGAGAGTGTTAGAGGCCCTGCAGACGGCAGGCCTCACTATTAAGGCAAGCAAGTGCCAAATAGGGCAGGGTTCTGTGGTGTACGTGGGACACTAGGTAGGGAGTGGCCAAGTGGCACTCCTACAACCAAAAATGTACATCATTCTGACTCGGGAGCCTCTAAAATTCCAGTATGAGGTGAGAACCTTTTTAGGTCTCACTGGCTACTACAAGAGGTCTGTCAAGGGATATGGTGCCATTGTTACCCCCTTGACTGAGTTGACCTCTAAGAAACAACCAAGGAAGGTGATCTGGACAGAGGCTTGCCAGACCGCTTTTGATGCCCTGAAGGTTGCCATGTGCACAGCACCTGTGTTGAAGGCACCTGACTACTCCAAGGAGTTTGCTGTGCAAACAGACGCCTCAGAGCATGGTATTGGAGCAGTACACTCACCGCTTAATGAAGAGTGCCTAGATCAACCCGAAGTCTTCATTAGCAGGAGGTTACTTCCCAGGGAACGTAGGTGGAGTGCCATAGAACGTGAAGCGTTTGCTGTGGTCTGGGCGCTGAAGAAGCTAAGACCCTACTTGTTTGGGACTCACTTCCGGGTTCAGACCAACCACAGGCCCCACAGATGGGCAATGCAGATGAGGGGTGAGAATACAAAACTGTTGAGGTGGTCCATTTCCCTGCATGTGATGGACTTTACAGTGGAACACTGCCCTTCTACAGAACATGCCAATCCTGATGGTCTGTCCAGATTCTTCTGCCTTAGTGATGAGAACTCCCATGAGGTTGGGTAGTTGCTCCCCACTTTCAGCTGGGGGGGACACGTGTTAGACTTTTCATCCTTGGCATGGGCTCCCTTAACTTTTTGCCTCTGTTTCCCAGGTTCTTGATGTGTGCTGGACTCTTTTTTTGCTGTTTTTGTTACTCTGGGCACTTTACCAGTGCTAAAGTGCAAGTGCTCCTATACAAAACTTGTATGTAATTGGTTCATCCATGATTGGCATATTTGATTTACTAGTAAGTCCCTAGTACAGTGCACTAGAGGTACGCAGGGCATGGAAATCTAATGCTACTAGTAGCCCTGCAGCACTGGTTGTCCCACCCACATTAGTAGCTCTGTAATCATGTCTCAGACCTTCCACTGCAGTGTCTGTGTGTGCAGTTTTAAACTGTAAGTTTGACTTGGCAAGTATACACATTTGCCAGGCCTAAACCTTCCCTTTTCTTACATGTAAGACACCCCTAAGGTAGGCCCTAGGTAGCCCCATGGGCAGGGTGCAATGTATGTTTAAGGTAGAACATATACTAATGTGTTTAATATGTCCTAACAGTGAAATACTGCTAAATTCGTTTTTCACTGCTGCAAGGCCTATCCCTCATAAGTTAACATGGGGGCTGCCTTTAAATATGATTAAAATGTAGATTCCCTTTGGGAGCGGATAGACATGTGGAGTTTGGGGTCTCTGAGCTCACAATTTAAAAATACATCTTTTAGTAAAGTTGATTTGAATATTGTGAGTTTGAAAATGACACTTTTAGAAAGTGAGCGCTTTCTTGCTTAAACCATTTCAGTGACTCTGCCTGTTTGTGGATTCACTGTCTGGGTCAGTTTGACTGTTGGGCTGCTTGCACCTCTTACTAGACAGTGACACAAAGGAAGCTAGAGTGTAGTCTGCATTTCCCGATGAGCCATCTGTGCTAGGAGGGAAGTGAGGTGTGGTCACTTACACCTGAAAAGGCTGTGCCTGCCCTCACACAACGCAGTCTCCAACTCCCTCATGTGTGTGGGGGGGCTGGCCTGGGCAAGGCAGGATTTCACAAACAAGAGAGACTTTTCTTTGAAGTAACCCTACTTTAAAGGGCAAAATGGGTAAAAGAAGGGCACCCAAAACCACAGACTTTAGTACACTTCTGGAAACAAAGAGGAGCCTCTGCCTGGAGAAGAAATGAAGAGCTGAGGAATAAGAGCTGCCCTGCCTGTGACTGTGCTTTGTGGAGCTATTCTGCAGTTGCTGCTTCTGCCTGTGCTAGGGGCCCAAGACTGGACTTTGTGTGCCTTTCTTCTTGTGAAGAACTCTCCAAGGGCTTGATTTAGAGCTTGCCTCCTGTTGTTTGAAGTCTCAGGGACAACAAAGACTTCTCTCTGCCAGCACCTGGAACCTCTGCTGAGAATCCTACTCTGCCAAGTGGTGCCCACCCAGTTCCTGGGACCCTGAAAGGAGAAGCTGGAAGGCCAAGAGTGAGAAATCCACGCACCGACCGCCGTGCAGGAAAAAGATCGAAGCATCTCCGATCAGAGGCTGAAAAATTGATGTACCGCTGGCTTTGCAGTTGAAAATCGATGCTCGTCTGCAGCGCAACTGAAAGATTGATGCACGTGGCTGGAGAAACGACGCGCAACATCACTGACGGAGGCTGGTGAGATCGCAACCCGCACTGCGTGGTTTTCAGATCATCGTGCGGCTGGATTTCCGATTCAAACATCACTGGGCGTGTAAAAATGATGCAAGGCCTGCCGGGACCCAAGAGTGCTGACCGGATCAACGCATCGCTCTCCTGCGGAAAGCAGAAACAACGCACGTCAACCTGACTGAAGGAGAAATGATGCAAGGTCTCGCTCGTGAGTAATATCAGCACATCGCTAACCCTTTTTGACGCACACTCGCCTGTGCAGAGTTATTTTTGATGCACCCAGGTACATTTCCGCGCTAACAGCGTTAGCGTTGTATTTAAAATTACATGAATTTTATGGTTTTTAAGCCCTACTGTGCCCTGGACGAGGTGATCTCGTCCAGGGCACCGGTTCCCGGGTGCTTGGACGAGATCACCTCGTCCTACACCCCCTGTGCTCCCTACCCACCCCCCCAAGGCAGGGATGGAAGGGGAAGCCCTTCCACGCCCGACCCTCCTCCCACCCCCGCTGACCATCACAGAGGGCCTCCACCCATCGTGCTGGAAGCTCAGCTTCTAGCGCGATCGAAAGAGAAATGCTTTGCATTTCTCTTTCGATCACGTGGGGGAGGCCCAGAGAGGCTTCAAAGGGAAGGAAATGTATTTCCTTCCCTTTGAAGTCTCTCTGAGCGTTTGAAAAGCTGGATTGCTTGCAATCCGGCTTTTGAAACGCCTACTAGACACCAGGGATTTAATTTTTTTGTGAAACTGGCATGAGGGGAGCGACCCCTTGGGCAAGGGTCGCTCCCAATGGGGGGCATTTTTTTGGAAGGCCTTTTCTGCCCTAGGCACCAGGGATCTTTTTTTTTTTTCTTTTTTTTTTGTTTTGTTTTTTTTGGAGGTGGGGAGCGACCCCTTAGGCAAGGGTCGCTCCCCTAGGGGGGAAATTATATTTAAGCCATTTTTGCCCTCCTTGGGGGCAGATTGGCCTATTTTTGTGAGGCCAATCTGCCCCCAAGGGGGACAGAAACCACTAGACACCAGGGAGTTTTTTTTTTTTTTTTTTTTTTTACGTGAATTTCACGCAAGGGGAGCGACCCCTTAGGCAAGGGTCGCTTCCCTGGGGGGGGGGGGGATTTATTTTAGGCCATTTGTGCCCCCCTGGAGGGCAGATCAGCCTATTTTGATTAGGCCGATCTGCCACCAAGGGGGGCAGAAACCACTAGGCACCGGCGATTTTTCTTTTTTTTTGTTTTACATATGGGGAGCCACCCCTTGGACAAGGGTCGCTCCCCTGGAGGGGAAAATTGTATTTAGGCCATTTCTGCCCCGTCTGGGGGCAGATCGGCTGATTTTTGCTACGCCAATCTGCCCCCAAGGGGTGCAGAAACCACTAGGCACCGGGGATTTATTTTTTTTGCGCCAATGTCACACAGGGGGAGCGAACCCGTAGGCAAGGGTCGCTCCCGAGGGGTTTGGGGGGGCAAATTTATTTTAGGCCATTTGTCATGCAGGGAGAGCGACCCCGAAGGCAAGGGTGGCTTCCAGGGGGGACTTGGGGGGGGTGGGGTGCAAATTTATTTTAGGCCATTTCGGCCCCCACTGGGGGCAGATCGGCCTATTGGTATTAGGCCGATCTGCCCCCCGGGGAGGTAGAAACCTCTAGGCGCCAGGGCAAATTTTCTTTGTGTGTTTTTTTTTTTTTGTTTGTTTTTTTAGCGATGGGGAGCGACCCATTAGGCAAGGGTCGCTCCCCTGGGGGGCAAATTGTATTTAGGCCATTTCTGCCCCCCTTGGGGGCAAATCGGCCGATTTTAGGTCAATCTGCCCCCAAGGGGGCACAAACCACTATTTTTTTTTTTTTGCGCCAATGTCACACAGGGGGAGCGACCCCGTAGGCAAGGGTCGCTCCCGTGGGGGGGGGGGGGGTTGAGGGTGTGGGAGGCAACTTTATTTTAGGCCATTTCTGCACTACTGGGGCCGGCTGAGCTAGAGGCCAAAATCCACAGGTAGGCACTTTGCAAAAAACACCTCTGTTTTCTGTGAAAAAATGTGATGTGTCCACGTTGTGTTTTGGCCCATTTCCTTTCGTGGGCGCTAGGCCTACCCACACAACTGAGGTACCATTTTTATCGGAAGACTTGGGCGAACGCTGGGTAGAAGGACATTTGTGGCTCCTCTCAGATTCCACAACTATCTGTCACCGAAATGTAGGAAAACGTGTTTTTTTAGCCAAATTTTGAGGTTTGCAAAGGATTCTGGGTAACAGAACCTGGTCAGAGCACCACAAGTCACCCCATCTTGGATTCCCCTAGGTCTCTAGTTTTAAAAAATGCACAGGTTTGGTAGGTTTCTCTAGGTTCCGGCTGAGCTAGAGGCCGAAATCTACAGGTAGGCACTTTGAAAAAACACCTCTGTTTTCTTTAAAAAAATGTGATGTGTCCACGTTGTGTTTTGGGGCATTTCCTGTCACGGGCGCTAAGCCTACCCCCACAAGTGAGGTATCATTTTTATCGGGAGACTTGGGGGAACGCTGGGTGGAAGGTAATTTGTGGCTCCTCTCAGATTCCAGAACTTTCTGTCACCGAAATGTGAGGAAAACGTGTTTTTTTAGCCAAAGTTTGAGGTTTGCAAAGGATTCTGGGTAACTGAACCTGATAAGAGCCCCACAAGCCACCCTATCTTGGATTCCCCTAGGTCTCTAGTTTTCAAAAAATGCCCAGGTTTGGTAGGTTTCCCTAGGTTCCGGCTGAGCTAGAGGCCAAAATCTACAGGTAGGCTCTTTGCAAAAAACACCTCTGTTTTCTGTCAAAAATTGTGATATGTCCACGTTGTGTTTAGGGGCATTTCCTGTCGCGGGCGCTAGGCCTACCCACACAAGTGAGGTATCATTTTTATCGGGAGACTTGGAACAATGCTGGGTGGAAGGAAATTTGTAGATCCTCTCAAAATCCAGAACTTTCAGTCACCAAAATTTGAGGAAAATGTGTTTTTTTAGCCAAATTGTGAGGTTTGCAAAGGATTCTGGGAAACAGAACATGGTCAGAGCCCCACAAGTCACCCCATCCTGGCTTCCCGTAGGTCTCTAGTTTTAAAAAATGCACAGGTTTGGTAGCTTTCCCTAGGAGCCGGCTGAGCTAGAGGCCAAAATCTACAGGTAGGCACTTTGCAAGAAACACCTCTGTTTTCTTTAAAAAAATGTGATGTGTCCACGTTGTGTTTTGGGGCATTTCCTGTCGCGGGCGCTAGGCCTACCCACACAAGTGAGGTATCATTTTTATCGGGAGACTTGGTGGAATATGGAATAGCAAAACAAGTGTTATTGCCCCTTGTCTTTCCCTACATTTTTTCCTTCCAAATATAATAGAGTGTGTAAAAAAAGACGTCTATTTGAGAAATGCCCTGTAATTCACATGCTAGTATGGTCACCCCGGAATTCAGAGATGTGCAAATAACCACTGCTCCTCAACACCTTATCTTGTGCCCATTTTGGAAATACAAAGGTTTTCTTGATAGCTATTTTTCACTCTTTATATTTCAGCAAATGAATTGCTGTATACCAGTATAGAATGAAAACGCACTGCAGGGTGCAGCTCATTTATTGGCTCTGGGTACCTAGGGTTCTTGATGAACCTACAAGCCCTATATATCCCCGCAACCAGACGAGTCCAGCAGACATAACGGTATATTGCTTTAAAAAATCTGACATTGCAGGAAAAAGTTACAGAGTAAAACGTAGAGAAAAATTGCCATTTTTTTCACCTCAATTTCAATATTTTTCTTTTTCAGTTGTTATTTTCTGTAGGAAACCCTTGTAGGATCTACACAAATGACCCCTTGCTGAATTCAGAATTTTGTCTACTTTTCAGAAATATTTAGGTTGCTGGGATCCAGCATTGGTTTCATGCCCACTTCTGTCACTGACTGGAAGGAGGCTGAAAGCACAAAAAATCGTAAAAAAGGGGTATGTCCCCAGAAAATACCAAATTTGTGCTGAAAAATTGGGTTTTCTGTTTCAAGTCTGCCTGTTCCTGAAAGCTGGGAAGCTGGTGATTTTAGCACCGCAAACCGTTTGTTGATGCCATTTTCAGGGAAAATTTTTTTTTTCCTATTTTTTTGAAAAAAAAGGAATTTTCACTGAATTTTGGCTAATTTCTTGGCCTCCTTCAGGGGAAATCACAAAGTCTGGGTACCTCTAGAATCCCTAGGATGTTGGAAAAAAAGGACGCAAATTTGGCTTGGCTAGCTTATGTGGACAAAACGTTATGAGGGCCTAAGCGCGAACTGCCCCAAATAGCCAAAAAAAGGCCTGGCACAGGAGGGGGAAAAGGCCTGGCAGCGAAGGAGTTAATTGATGACTTGTGTATTGTGGATTTTTGTTGTTTTGGTCTTGTTTTGTTTAGATACATATTTTACGTTTTTCTAAACCTGTGTTGTGTAATTTTGTAGTGTTTTCATTAAGTTACTGTGTGTGTTGGTACAAATTCTTTATACCTAGCACTCTGAAGTTAAGCCTACTGCTTGTGCCAAGCTACCAAGGGGGTGAGGGGTGTTAGCTGAGGGTGATTCTCTTTTACCCTGACTAGAGTGAGGGTCCTTGCTTGGACAGGGGGTAACCTGACTGCCAACCAAAGACCCCATTTCTAACAACCCTGATCAGCCTGATAAGGCACCACATGTGGTGCACCTCCTCCTGCCCTGGTCTAAGAGCACAGAAGGAAGTCCTCTGTTGCTTCTTCTGAGTAGCAGAGTTCACCCCCCTCCCAACCCCAGCAAAGAGAAGAGCTAGGGCTATACAAAGTGCTCTTTTGTCCCCTGAGTCATTGGCTACACCCACATTCATGGTGGTCAGGTAAGGCATTTTGGATGCAGCTCACCTCAAATACAGAATTAAACAGGAAAGCAAACTTGTTACCTGTTTTTTTGCAGAGTTGCCAGCTAATGGAGCTGCATTGCCAACAAATGCCCTGAGCAATGTGTTTGCTGTACCTTTGGGCTACTGCAACTTATCCTTTCAATTACTATAGTCCAACAAGAAGAAACCAAGGAAGTATTTTGGATTCATAAAACCGAATGTTTGATCATACACTCCTTTTTGGGCAATAAAGTGTTTTCAAACAGAACATGTGAAAGTGAAAGTGTTTATGGCCTGCAGTTAAGTAGCTAATAAATCAATCTGATTTAAGTGCTTTCTGCTGTGTTGTGTTGGCACGGTTGGCCTGGTGGGCCAGTTTGTTCTGTTGATTTCCCTGATGTTACCACAAACCATTGCTTGCAGCAAGTGCACATGCATGAGGTCTGCTATACCCAGGGTCACTGGAATTATACAATTATGTAAGCACAACATTTTTCATATAATTATGGATTTTACACATTTGCTGCAGAATCCATCATGTGCTGCATTATATGTAAATTTTAAGGAAAAAACGAATTCAGCTCAAACGGTCCAAATGTTACTAAAAACACAAACATATGTTGCCATGCAGTGGAAGACTCTTTGCAAATTTGACTGACCACCTTTCTGTTGCTTATTGCTGTATTTTGAAAACTAGCTATTAAACCAATACTAATGAAGTGCAACCAATGCTCAGACGGTATTCTTGGCACTTAATTTACATAATTCTGCCACATGATTTGGCCCTTGCCAAGTTCAGTCCTGACCCCTTTTGCAAATGTGGGCCAATATTTTAGCTACCTGATTTTCTAATGGGCCACTTTTATTTTGGTGTATGGGTCTAGTTCCTGTCCCAGTTTGACCCTGCCTCAGGTATTTATGAACACCTTGCAAGTCAGAAAATGAGGCTGTTTTCCCAAAGGTCCTTCCCAATTTTGTGCACATAAAAACAATGGGGACTTTGATCCTGACTACAACAGAGGCAGGGTCAGAAATGTGACTACAAAGGGCTTTCCCTCCTTTTTTGCAAGCATCAGAAAAAACAGACACCTTCTACCCTACACCTTCCCTGGGCCTCCCACTGACATTCAGCTGCCCCTGCAAGGCACATGCATTTTCTATCTACACAAGCCCAGGGATAGCCCTGCTGCTCTTCAACAACCTTTGAGAGGAACACGCAGATGAGTCCTAGCAATCTCAGTCTTTTCCAACACACACACTACAGTGACATGAAATGCTGTCCATCCTGTCCTGACTGCTTCACTTCATAATGCGCAGACCTGACTGCCCACTTCATTTTTAGCAGACTTGTGAGCAACATAATGTGCTAGTTTCTCTGATTATCCCCGGTCTGTGAGAAAGGAGAAGATATATCTGTTTCAAGGCTCTCAGCTCTAGGAAAGGTTCAGACACATTTTTGAGGTATCACTCTACCTCTGTTGCCTCTCTGCTTTGAGCCATATTCAGTACGTGCTTTGTTTAGAATCCAAAAAGATGTTTTCAAGGACTTCAGAACACTTTGACACAATAAATGTGGATTATTTGGCTGCAGTCAGGTGAGTTAGACGTTGTATAGGGGTTTCCAAGTACAGATTTGGGCTGACAAAAGGTCATCATCCCCCGGACACTGTAGGAGATTCATTTTTAAATTATTGGTTAAATGAATGGCAGCATCAGAGCAAGCTGCATCAAATTGCATACTAAGATCACCAGTTTACAAGTGAAGACTCTTTTCCTCTCAATGTCTGGTTAATTGTAGACATTGAGAATGAATAGAGATGTGTTTCTATGTGCATCATATGTTTTTAGCTGCATGACTTGGATTCTATGGCCAATTTCAGATCCTACGTCCACCTGAATTTGTAAAGTTGGAATTTTGTATACCTCAAGTCCCCCTTTCGGTGTCCTGTACTTTGACTGCTTATGTGCTGGGATTATATAATGCATACAACCTGTAGGCCACAGTACCACAGTTCTTCCTTTCCAGCAGAGGATGCCCTTTCCCTTGTTCTGATTTAGCCCCTACTATATCCCATGAACATATTTTTAAGGTACTCACATTCTTTTTGTCTAGGGGCTTTAAAGTCCAGTTCATACAGCTGTTAAATTTTGCATTGCATGCGGCACCCACCTCCAATCCTCCTCGGGGGGATGAACCCATGGCTTTGGTTCCTTGGAGAGCTACAGTGGAGTGATTAATATTGGTTGCATGTTTCAGTGATTTACTGAGGTCTCCTTTGAGGACTGAAAAAACGTGGTGTTGAGGTCGAGCTGGGGTGCTTGATGTATTATTTTTAAATGGAGCAGGGTGACATGGTTAGGTAAAGGTTAAGATAGAGATACCCGATACTTCAAAATGCTGTTTTTCCTTGAATACTCTTGAAGAAGAGGCTGGTAAACGCCAATCCACAAGGGTGGTTTCTCTTGAGTTACTTTTATCTAGTGACATACATTCCACAAAGATAATGTCCTTGGTGGTTAAGCTAGCTAGCGAGGGTATTGCACTCATAATTTTAGGATGTGCCCTCTGTGAAGATGTCACCTGACTCTTTCGAGACATATTCAGGGTGGAAGACAATCTTTTAGATCTTCTGCATGGACTGGGTAGTTTCCTGTGGGCCACCTTGGTAGTTGCCTGTCTCCTAAAAAGTGAGCAAATCACTTAATTTTCCTGTGCCTAAAAAAATACGAATGTGATGTTGTGCAATATAACTGGTGCCCATGTAAAGGTCTCAACTATCTTTAAGTCAAGGTCCTGCTATATAAAACTGAAAATCAAATAAGCAAGACACCTGCTTTTACTTATGAAGTGCTTTCATGTTCTAACAGCTTCATAAAACAGAAAACTGCAGGGGTTAATATTATATTAACTCAATTTCACTAATAATATGAACCTTCGAAGGATGAAAAGCAGATCCTGCAAAGAATCAAACCTGCGACCTCCAGATTGTGTTTGTCCTTTAGAAGCAGATGCCTTGACTCTCTGAGCTACCATACATTAAGCTTTGTTTGATTAAACCGCATCTGAAAGTTGTATAAAGAACAGCATATTTTAATATCACTGTTTCACTTCAAAACTGTGTGATTATACAGGTTTATTGGACCCAGCATGAAGAACACAGGCAATGTGTATTGGGCCCCCGAGGCTGACCGTGTCCCCACCGCAGAAATGTAGTGTCATCTGGTGATTGAAGCCCACACCAGTGCACACTGGCTCAAATTAGGAACTGATTGCTGCCCTTACTTTGTTGCGAAAGCTACACTTCAAAATATTTGATGGACAAATGAAAAACACAAATATGTGCCTTATCTCATACAGTGCAGTCATTATAAGTTAAGAGGTATATGTGGTGTCAAATTAAAGGGTCATGCACTAAGGTGCCAATTTATTATCGGACATAATCATATGTTATTCATGAAAAGCTTATTTAACTTCATGACGATGGTGCGTTTACTGAAACGTTACTAAACTTCATTGATTTTGAAAGAGACCTGCATAGGTGTGAACAACCCGTAGCAAGAAATGCAGAGCATCCACAGCACCCGATGTACACATACTTGTCTCTATACATTGATGTGTTAAATATTGAACTTCGCTTCAAGAATTCCCACCTTGTAGACATTCACGTGTTTTCAGTCAAGATCTAATATTATAATGTTACTCCTGCACTTGTCCTTTAGCCCTACACATTTGCAAAAAACGTTGACTAACTCCATAACACACATTCAGCTGTGTTCTCCTGTGTGTTCTTATTTCATTTATTGGACATCTTCGCACATGACCGGTGGCTTAAATAGGGTTGTCCATCAATGTTTTAGAGGACATCAATTATGGCATTCCCAGAATAAAAGGGAAACGTCTATCCTCATGATGAGGTAAAATGAGGGAGAAGGTGTTGGGGGTGGAGCCACATACACTACAACTTCCCCCTCGTTTCTAAAATACACAGCAGGAGCAGAAAGAAATGGGGCGCTGGTGTCAGAGAGCACATGGGAGCAGCTATCAGGTTTGCTGTTACATTGCGAGATCATGGGCAGGTAAAGTACAAACAAAGGGGGTCATTCTGACCCTGGCGGCCGGTGACCGCCAGGGTCACCGACCACGGGAGCACCGCCAACAGGCTGGCGGTGCTCCCAAGGGCATTCTGACCGTGGCGGTTCAGCCGCGGTCAGAAAGGGTAAACCGGCGGTTTCCCGCCGGTTTACCGCTGCCCCATTGAATCCTCCATGGCGGCGGAGCGCGCTCCGCCGCCATGGGGATTCAGACACCCCCTACCGCCATCCTGTTCATGGCGGGAAACCCGCCATGAACATGATGGCGGTAGGGGGTGCCGCGGGGCCCCTGGGGGCCCCTGCAGTGCCCATGCCAATGCCAATGGCATGGGCACTGCAGGGGCCCCCGTAAGAGGGCCCCACAAAGTATTTCAGTGTCTGCTTTGCAGACACTGAAATACGCGACGGGTGCAACTGCACCCGTCGCACCCCTGCAACTACGCCGGCTCAATTCTGAGCCGGCGTCCTCGTTGCAGGGGCATTTCCGCTGGGCCGGCGGGCGCTCTTTTGGAGAGCGCCCGCCGGCCCAGCGGAAATGTTTGAATGGCCGCCGCGGTCTTTTGACCGCGGTGCGGTCATTTGTCGCCGGTACCTTGGCGGACGGCCTCCGCCGTCCGCCAAGGTCTGAATGACCCCCAAAGTGGCCAAGAGCACAGTGACCACAGAAAAAGAGGTAGAAGGTCTGTACCATAAGGGGAAGCTGGATGCAGAGACGTGGTGCTAATGGATGATGTCAGGAGGAATCCATCACTATGAACCATTCGCATGGAAGATAAAAGGAATTGTAGATGCGTTATTGTCTCTGTTAGCTAGCACCTTTTAGTGAATCCATTACATCGGACATTATTAAGGAATGTAAGAAAATATGCATCAAAGCTTTGAGAAGAGCTTAGACGTCCCCAGGAGACAAACAGTTATTTCATTAATTTAAGCAGGCTCAGAAAGCCTATAGGCAGGTGGTTGTTGTCAGGAAGAGCAAACAGTCAGACAATGTATGGGTTAAACTGCTTTACTCCAATAACAATTCTGAATCCATTTGGTCTTTGGTGAATGAGCAACTGAATGGCCAAAGGGGCTTGGGTTGTGCCAAACTATCATAAGTGGAGTGGGCTTCCTTCCTAACCATGCACTACCTGGCCACAAAGGAGGAAGTCAGTTTCAAGGACAATAGTGTGAAATTTACCACCAGCCCCTCGTCTCCAGATTTGGGCTCTCTATATCCCAATGGCAGGGACTTTAACTCTCTTGCAAGTCACATAGAGCACGTTATATTAAAAGTAAGAACTGATGGGGCCCCTGGGCCCAATGGCTTGCCATAGGTACTCTATGAACAAGAAATCTCATTCTGGGAAGATCATTTTACCAGGCTTTTTGACCACTCCCTAAGGGTCTCGTCAGTATCTGAGTAATGGTGTGGTGCCATAATCCACCTGATCAATAAAGGAGGCTGTAGAGCTGATCCAAACAACAATAGGTTAATAGCCCTCCTGGATAACAACACCAAATATTATGCCAGTCTGCTTTTGGAAGATCTACGGCTATGGACAGAGCAAAAACTGCTAATCCCTTTCAATCAAACAGGGTTTACAGCAAATTCAGGAACAATAGCTAACTTAATGGCTATAACCCTACTGATGGACCTTCAAAAAATCCTTGATGCTCTGCTGCTTTGTCAAATTCAGTGCA
This sequence comes from Pleurodeles waltl, assembly GCF_031143425.1. Lineage (NCBI taxonomy): Eukaryota > Metazoa > Chordata > Amphibia > Caudata > Salamandridae > Pleurodeles > Pleurodeles waltl. The sequence goes on from NC_090448.1 coordinate 855,618,320, forward strand.
GCATTTGATCGAGTACCAAGGGGAGTAGTAAAGGGAGCTCTGTGGACTAAACTAAATGGGGCTAAATGGACTAAATGGGGAATACCTACAAAGCTCTTGAAGGCTATAATTCAGCTACACACTGATACATGGATACGCATACAATTGGTGGATGGCACACATCTGTCTAGTAAAAGTCCAACATCATGAGAAGTGAAGCAGGGATGAACCCCCTGCTATTTCATCTGTTTATAGCAGATTACTGCATCACTCAATGCCATCAATGCCCACCCCCCAAAATAGGTGCTGTCTGGATTAGCAATTTGTTGTATGCACATGACCTTGCCCTGTTCAGTCATACAAGAGTAGGACTGCAATGATTACTTGACTAATTGTATATTTATCAGCTACCAATAATTTAGAGGTAAATCTGAAAAACGCAAAGGTTTTTCCATTGGTAGGAAGAAATATCGGGGAGGTGGCTGGCTCTACAATGGCAAAAAAATTGTGTTGGATTAATCTTATAGGCACCTAGGGGTTCACATTGTTGCCAGAGGCTACTTCGTGCACCAAAGAAAAGAAGTTGAGATTGCTAGCGCAGGAGTTCTAATAAAAAATATTCATGTATCCTGAGTAATAGATTTGCGTAGAAAATGGAATAATTTAGAGAAAAATAATACACAAGTTTGAAAATGTGATCACAATCAGTGGCCGTCAGTTTTCACAAAGTATACTTCTTGATGGCTTATTAACATGAAATATGGAGGTTATGTTTGATTAATGTAGTAATACATCATCTTAAGGGTTATTCATTATGTATTAGCTTTAGTAATTGAAAGCCTTATCTTAGTGGAGTTCTTGGCCTAGTTGCCCAGCCTCATATCAATCTGTATTTCTAAACCAATTAATGAAAAGTTTGCTTAGAAAATTAAATTGTGATTTTCCACTGTATTGTCCACATGTGCTTGTAGTGAAAAGTTTTATTCATGAGAACCGATTGCTAGAAGATGCTGTTCTTGTTAAATGCAACATTATAAGTGTAATGTGTGTGAGGCTGACTTTCTCAGGAGAAGAACAATAGAGACACTGACTGGAGTATAAGCTGCAACATTATTGCTACCTGATGAGCTGGATGATGAGGACATTACAGAAGAAGCCAATCAGCAACATGTGAACCGTGTACTAGTAGAAATCATAGATTTGAAGTTTTAGTTTTATTGGACAAAGAGTGAACATATGATCCCTTGACCAATGAGGACTTGAGAAGTAGTTTTTAGGAAATTCAACTTAACAAGACTGCACTGAGAATAAATCAGCATTTTGCCATTGCGCCTTTGCCTTTTGCCACCGTCATAATTTCTTGAGCATCTTAACAAGAGACGTGTTTAATAAAGTTACAGACTTTGGCCCATATTGATACTTTTTTAGTGCCGCATTTGTGCCACTTTTTAATGCAAAAGAAGCACAAACTTACAAAATACAATTGTATTTTGTAAGTTTGCGCAGCTTTTGCGCAAATAATGGTGCAAATGCGGCACTAACAAAAAGTATAAATATGGGCCTTAGCGTTTCCTGAACTTTGATGCTGAATCCTGATGCCTTGCTGACCAAACTGATATCCTGTTGAAGAAGACTATCTTAGCTTGCCAATCCATTTGAGGAGAGGTATACGATTACCAAATGTGACTTACAATGTATGTTTGCTTTTTCTTTTTAGGTACCAACCATACTGTTTTGATAGAGCCATAGTTAGATGTTTTCCAAATTTGTGTTGACTAAATTGTTCTGCATGAAGCCCAATATGCTGATGCTAATCTGATGTTAGATAAGGATCCTCATTAATGAGAATTAATGAGAATTTGCTTTAGGGAGTAACAATTGATGTCTTTCCATTTGCTGAATCTAAATGTATGTGATATCGTTTGCGCAATTATTCTTGCTATTGATTTGCACTGTAACTTTAGAATGTTTCAAGCTTTAATTAGATTGCGTTTCTTTTGCAGATTTGGACAGCCCGTGATGTATCTGTATGTGTCTCATTTGATTTTGAGATTATCACCTGTGACATTAGCATTTTTAACACAGGGAAATAAATATTATAACTTTTGCTAAAAGGTGTGGTTATTCATGACTGAAAGGTCATGGTGAGTGACAATTACTGACTCCAATTGATTACTAGTGCTGTTTATTATCATTGATTATTAATGTTATTGATTAAGTATTGATTATTGACTTGCATGTACTGGAGATATGGTAGGAACATCTTAATTGCGAGTCAAAAGGTTCATCGGCCTACTTGCGTCCCCTTGTAAGTTTACTTATTAAGGTCTGACGTGCTAACAAGAGAAAAGCCTTGAACCTCCAGGTGAGGCTATCAAAATTATCAGGGTCATTATTGGGTCTAAGCCTGTCTTCAGTACGAGAAGTTATGAGGACCAAAATTTCTCCCTCATTCACCTACAGCTGGGAGGTTTTACTAGGGATGGACAACAGCTTGATAAATAAACTTGCTTTCAAAATCTACAAGCAAGTGTTATACTTTCCAATGTTTTCATCTGCCGCTCAGATCAGGCTCGCATTTGGCCTTCCAGATCAATAGGCAGCCAGCCCGGGAGTCTATCTTAATTCGTGTTACAAGCTACAGAGGGCCCAGGCTGGCAGCCTAGAGGCATTACTATGGTTGGAAATCAGCAGTAGTCGTTCAGGTCAAGCACATAGTCGGTTCTTTGAAGATTCCCAGCAACTGCTGGACACAAAAGATCTCTGGTCGGGTAACCTAAGCAACTCAAACTTTAAAAGGAGTATTAAGTAATGCATCTGCCTCTGGTCATTTTACTCAGACAGAGCAGTATTTAATGCAAACACGCTTGGGCAGTCATCAGCATGTATCAGTCGGCAACCACAGCATCAAACCTTTCTGGCACGTTCTCCATCTACTTGAAGGCAAGACTAATGGGTTTAAGACTAGGAGAGTGGCTATTCCTGAAACATCTGCCCAGTTGGCATCACCTAAATGTGGACATAGCCTGTAGGGGCTGCAGCGATGGTGAAGAATCCTTCAAAATCTTCTTATGCCTATGCCCAGCACTGCTGAACAAATGCGGGAGCAGATTGCTGAAAGAATGGAATAGACTGGGAGTCCGTAATTGCTGCAGGCTAGCATTGTTTTGCTAAACTTTGATAATATAGCTTTGAACATTTTGTTGATGAAATTTGTTCTCACTGCATCCACCAAGTTCTTTCCGCCATGGGCTCAGCAGATGGGCTCTGCATCGCTCTCTAAACCACCTGTTGAGAGTTCCAGTTCTTTAACCATTGTCCATAAGGATATTAGCTCAAATAACTGATTTGTTACGCAACACTGTGCTATAATAACAGCCTTCTGCGTGAAGTAATTCGGATGGTGTTTACTTCCAGAGACATTTCTTCAGTCCCTGTGTTGCAAAATGGTCCTTCTAACATCACACTAGCACTTTACTAACAATTACATTGTTACCCATTAGAGACACCTTGCGACCATCCCCGCTGTAGCCAATCGGATGGTGACCTCTTTCACGATTTTTGTTTTTGGTTCTGTGTTGTAGAAGGGTTGACGTAAGGCATTAGCACTATAATTAAACCACCGTGCTGCTACTATCGATGAATAATTTAATGCCATTTTTGCTGTTCATTTGTCACTAAATACTCAGTTTGAACCATTACCTTAATTCTTTTGCTGTTATCAATGTGTCTTTTTAACTTGTGAGTGTTGTTTTTAAAGTACGTTTTAAATGTTGATGACACTTGCACGTCAAGTGTGGATTTATTCCAAGCTTTATGAACTGAGTTAATTTTAATCGTTACAATCAATGTGGTAAAATGTGCTTAGTGTTTTTCTTTTTAAAATTGTAATGTTTTTAAATTATGATAAACAATAAAGATATGTATATATATATTCAGTCACATTCAAAATGCTTCAGTTTTCAACTTTGGCTAGTGAAAGTCAGCAAGGTCGTCTAACAAGTACACAGAGGACTTCAGCCACCTGAACTGAGGGGCCTGATCTTTATTTTTGCATATCTAGTGCTTAAATTATCATTAACTGTTATTGTGAATGAGTGACAGAATGAGTCATCGAGTGAAGAAATTCTTGTTGGTACTCAAAACATTTCCGGTGTAATTTTAATTTCAAGTATGATTTTGATGTACTTTGCAACCTGCGACAGAATGAAAATATTGCTATAAAAGCTGCAGAAGAGAAGGGAGGTATTATCACACAATATAAGAATATGTGTGATGAGTAAGTAATGGTTTGTATTATTACTAAAAATGAATGACCTAATTTCGGAGACACTAACACGTATTTTTAAATTGACATGTAGAGCAATGATGTCTGACTGGGTCAATACTAAAGAATATATATATTTATTTAAAAAAATGTGACTCCAGCATCCATGTAATATGTATGTTACCCAATATCCTTAAGAATATGCACCGCCATCCAGCGTGTCCTATATTGGCATGCTGTCATGACTGACTAGCTGAAAGAATTCAATAGCATACACAATATGTTGGGCCTCTTGGCGCTGATCTTATAGTGCTGCCTAGCCCTAAAGTTAAGTCTTAACCTTAATCATGAAAACAGACAGTGAGGGTAAGTGTCTGGTATCTGCTGGTAAAGCATAACGAATAGTTTGAGCTATAAATTGAAATCACGCACCCGTCAGTCCTTAATTGGAGGTGCTGTGTTATGAGGGGCTGACAAGGACTTAATTTTCACGAAAGAGAAAAAACTTCAAAGGAGAAAGAAGGAGAAAGAGAAAGTGGAAATCTGTGATAAAGAGATAAAGCAGAGTTGAAAAAGAACCTGCAAGGCTGAGATAAAGGAGCAAGGAGTATCTGGTGATGGAGTAAAGAGGCATGAGGTGGATACAAGAGTATGCAGAATTTGTACTTGGCACACTCACTTCAAGAGCTTTGGCCACAAGCCTTTGAGGAAAACCTTGGGACTGTACTCATTCTTTTACAAATTAAACACTGCGGCCACCCTTGAGAAAAGACTGAGGCCCTGATTTATACTTTTTTGTGTCGTATTTGCATTGCTTTTTGACGCAAAAGTGGCACAAACTTACAAAATACAATTGGACCATATTTATACTTTTTGACGCAAAACTTCACAGATGCAGTTTCGCATACATTTTTTTACCGCCGGCTAATGCCATTTCTTTGCGCCGCTAGGGCATCAAATCTATACTTTGACGCACGGCGCAAACCACTGGTGCGAGCCATTTTTTTTTTTACTCAAACCAATGTGTCATATCATAAAGAAAAACAACGTTAACGGGGCGAAAATGACTGTGAGCCGGTTTATGACATCGCAAACCGGATACGCGCCGAAAGCGGCGCAAACACAGCAAAACATGCTAAGGAGAGCCAAAATGGATCCCAGATGCTTGCTCAGACCCCAGGAAGATGACAACAGACCAGGAACCAGCCAAGAGGACCCACAGAAGACCCAGGACAGGGAGAAGAAGAAAAGAAAGTGTTGCTTCAGTGCAGAGGAGCAGGACATTTTGGTGAAACACCAGCACCAGCACCAACTGTTTGTCACCTCAAAGTTGCCAATCAGTAGGAGAGAGGCAATATGGCAACAAATTGTTGACAAGATAAACAGTGTGGCAGAAGTACGGAGAACAGTCATCGAGTGCAAGAAACACTGGCATGACTGCAAGCAGAGGACCAAGGAAAAGATGGCCAGGAACAGGAAGGCAGCACTGCAGACTGGAGGTGGGAGTCTAGCACCCCAGGAGGCCCTGAACCACATGGAGGAGATGGTGGCAGCCGTCATCCCTGAGGAGATCGTCACAGGGATTCAAGGACAGGACAGCACAGACTACCAGGAGACAACACAGATGAAGGGTAAGTTCAGAGGAAACCTGGGGCACAGTACTACAGTACACCAACAACCTTTGCATGAGGGCATGCTGCCATGCCAAGAATGTTGGAAAGGTAAAGCCAGTCCAGGAGGGTAGGGTACAACATAAAACTGGCCTGCTGTCACACGTCAGCTGGTATTCCTCCTACATGAACTAGGGCTCAATTAACAGTCTCAGGCCATATCTGCAAGTGGAATTTAACACTGACAACAGTTCCCACTACCACGTCTGCGGTCTGTGCAGGTCAAGTAGCTAATGGCAGTAACGTCCCCATGGATTAAACACACCCAAATTAGAGGGTTCAAGATGACAACGTTATCAATCCCCTGTAATCAATACAAATGTTCCAAATATGTCAAATGTGATTGTCCATAATTGCTACAAACATGTGCCATTGTCATAAACATTATGAGGTACACAGCACTAATGTCATACCCATGCTGAATATGTCTGGGTCCACCCTGTGCCTGGGTCACAAGAGCTCCAATGACACCATGCAACATCCCAAATGTCATACTGCTCAGACAACAGCATGAAGGGGGAGGACATATGTCCCCGGCTAGTGAAATTCACCCTCACAGTCAGAAGAGGAAATGGAACACTGCTAGGATAATCAGTGCAATCCAATGTAGCACACATTCCCCAACATCAACATTTCACCCTACCAATGTTGACATATGTAGTGTGCCATGATCATGCTATACATAGGTATGCTAGGTCTCAGCGACATATAGCTGGATGTGAAATATCTGAGACTGGGTCAGTTCCAGATTGTGAAGTGTGATGATATGGCCATCAGACCAACCACAGACAGTGCAAGGCCTCGTCATGAGAATGGAAGTAGATGAAGTGTTGAGTAGGACAAGAAGGTGGCAATTCACAATTTGGCCAGAACCAACACCTAGATGATATGATGCTGAGAAGTCCCCAAACTGACCACAATACATGTGACATGCAGGTGGGACATAGGCCATGGGAGAGTGCAAATGTGAAAGACAGGAGTAATAACCCAGAACCAAGATCACAATGTGCAACAAATAGGAAGGCAAGCATGTCACATTACAAAACCCACAACACAGACACACTCATTGTACCATATCTCATTGTAGAGGACAATGGCTCTCCTGGGGATATGCCTCTCCTGGACTTACCTGATGACATGGATGACGAGCTGACAAACATCAGCCATGCAAGGGCGAACATTAATCTTGCATAAACTTGAGAAAAGTGTGAAGGAAATCAGCACAGCTGTAAGAGAGTTGACACAACACCTCCAACAACAATCCTGTCAACACGTGTACGAATGCAATATTGATACCCTCAGGGCTGACCTGGCTGCCTACCACAGTGATATGGCTGCTATACTTAAGAACCAGCAGCTCCTCCTTGCTGCAGTGCTGCCCTTAATAGCCCCACCGTTGGCAGCTACCGGGATGTCTAACTCCACGTCTTCAAACACTGAGGTGTGTGTTGCCCCTTCACAACCACCACCAGCAAGGGCAGAGGAGACAACACACACATCAGAAGATGAAGATGTGGAACAGATCACCTTCACTCGTAAGAGTACCTGGTAGCACTAGTCCCTGCCACATGACCACCCTAACCAAGGTCCTGTGCTTTGTAACATGCCAGTCTTGCAACAGCTGCTCACAAGCACTGTTCTCCAGCACACTGTTTATCTTTTCACCCTGCCCTGTGATTGTCTCTCACTAACTCATTGGCAAATCCTGTCCCTCTGCACTGTTTGACACTTCACCTCAGCATGTCCAATGACATGTCCTTTTGCACTTGTGTAGGATCACAATGGAAGGTGTCACACTAATGGACTCACAATCATGGACAATGTACATATAGCACTACAGCACTTTAAAATAAATAGCACTTACACAACAACTTTGTCTCTGTGTAATGTGACACATCAACCATGATGGAGATCAGTGATGTTTACCCCAGGTCAATAATTATAGATTGTCAAAACAACTGACCTGAAAGAATGTTGGCTGATAACTATGCACTGTGGTCTGAATTGTACCATCATCTGCCCTTCCTGAGGGTTAATTATGAGGGAAATAGAAACTATACAGTATAAGGCTGTGTTGACCAGAATAATGCTTCCCCAAGGGATGTCTAAGCCAAAAATAATTGCCTTCAAGTTTTTCGTCAACCCAATATTTACGTATGTGACATTTGACCCAAATATTTCCTAACACACACCATACAGCATGAATGGTTGTATCTGAGTGTACATACAAATATGTAACCTGGCTGAAAAATGTAACAAATGATAGGTGTTAGTTATGTATACCATACTACATGAGCTCATGCTAACACTTACCTCATACGGCTTCACTTGAACATCAGGCTGCAGGCAGACTTAACACAGTGTCCTCTATACCAAATCTGGTCGCAAAGTATGTGAGATTGAAAACATACATCAAAAATTAAAAACACTTTGGGATCCATAGTAACCTTGAGTGGTGGGTGCAATGAATGGCAGATTCTTAGCAAAGTAGTTCTGATGTAGCTGCCAATGTAACAGCTCAATTGGGATTTGGTTCCAGGATGGGACACAAATGCAAATACTAAAGAGACACTGTTCACCCATGCCAAGGCCCTGATCCCCAAGCATGTGACACATACTGTAAAGGATTACCTAAATATTTATTTAACAGTAAAAAAGGAAGATAAAACCTGGGGAACACCTACTATCTTATACTAAACAAATATATATTTTTGGGGATAAAAAAAAAAATATTTTTGTGGATTTTTTTTAACACCAAAACCCCAACATCATCCGCCACCCACACACATAATAAAAAACAGATATTAAAAGTATCATACCCGCACCCTCAACCCCCTACTACTAACTAAACTAATAGCCTATTCTAACCTAACACTAAGCCCCCTAAACCCACTTTTGAAAAGAACCAGGAAAGAGGAGGGATGGGAGGGAATCATGGCTGAGGGTAAAATGTTTACAAGTTCGCCCTCCGCAGGGTCTTCTTTATGGCACGCACCCTCCTATTCACTTGTGCCACCTCCTGCTGCAGCCTCTTCATTTTCCTCAACATACGGTCAATGTCACGGTGGATCTGCTGAAAATCTGTTGGGTCAATGACTGCAGCAGAGGTGGTCTGGGTGCCAGTTGAATAGGTATGTCCCCTTGTCGGTGCCATGCATGGAGGAGGAGGTGTAGGTGGTGCTGTGATAGGTCCTGGAGCAGTGGAGGTTGACGGTCCAGCAAAGGTGCCTGCTATGGTTGCTCCCACCTGGGTGGTAGTAGTGGTGCTGGTGGTGGTGGCTGTGGAGGACACGGAAGTGCCCCCTTGGGCAAATGCCCTCCACACTCTGGAGGCTCTTTCATGGCGATAACGCCTTGCCATGTTGCGGAACCCAGACTCCACATCCAGAATATGGCGGTAACGCATCACCCGGCACTGAAACTACCGGATCTGGATGGGATTCATATCGGCAGCTGTTAAAAAAAATATTAAACCAAACATTAGGTACTTCATTGTGTGATATGGCTCCAGAAGTAAATCAGACAATACATCTAATGTACCAGAAACAGGCCATACCATCATACAGATCACTGATTGTCCCTGAGGAAGTACATGCCAATGCAGCCTACACATGTCCTATCAAACAGCACAGCAATGCTCTAAAAGATGTGCAACAGCTTAAATGAACAATGCATCATTGTTCAGCCATTTGTCAGGTATAAAATGCTGCAAGTCCTCCAGATGTGACAGCCCAACTAATGACTGTCTTCTGGATGACAATCAAGGGCCACAAGATCTGAGTTGTAAATGGAATTGCCAGGATAGAATGCAGTTGCTAATCATGAGTGGGTATCCTTGTTTTGGACAAGTGATTTACAGATTTACATGGCTGTGTACTAAACTTGCATCATCAGTCCTAGGTATACATTTTATTACCCTCCGCCTGTGCCTGAGTGGGGGGCTGGACAAGCAACAAATCCTTTCCAACATCTAGGACACCTTGGACAGCTGTACATGGGTGTGGGCAGTCCACCACAGGTAAGGAGGATGTCCAATTAGGATACACCCAAACCTTGGTCAGTCCGATCCACTTTTATGTTTGGAAATGCAGACAATTGTTAACATCATTTCGTACAAGTAACACATTACTTACAATAAACAGATAGATACAAGCACACATCTGACCATGAGCTGCATTCACACCTGTGACATTGTACTCAAGTGCCTCATACACGTAGCACAACATGTGGAGCTACGTGCTGCTAGGACGTCAGACATACAGTCAAACATGTTCATTAGTGAACAGGGAGGCTCAAGTCTGTGGGTAAGACTTTGGCATCCCTAATCTGTGAGATTCAGGGTCTCACTTGCTGAATAAATCATACATATGGTCCTCTGCTAAATTTTCTTAATAAAAGTTTTATCCACAAAAGTCACCCTATTCACATGGCTGTGCCTACAGGGCTGCACTACAATCCCAAAATATGACTATACGCTAATGATTGCCCAAATCAAAGATGCAAAAAATGATACTCCACTCAAGGAACATACCCGATCATTTACCAGCGCATCATACCTTGCTATGTGTCCAACACACAGGAGTCAATCACACAACAGCAGCAAACACAACACAGAACAGAAATATCAACATTCACTTGAGATGTCTAGTTCTGCAAATCAAGCCACCTCTTCGATAGTGTAGGGGGCAGGTCCACCTGTAAAGCATGGAAGGGAGAAATGTGCTCAATGTCTGTGCACTGTACAGCACTTCCAAATACAATTACTGTGTGTAAGATTAAATCAGAAAGTCGAGCCTCTCAGGCATGACGATACTGCAACCAACATAACACTGCAAATATGTACAGACCCGGGCACTCCAGTGAGTGATACACACACATCTGCACACATGCAGTGGCCCTAACTATCATGTGGTGGCAAACATGCTCCATCATTTGCTTGCAGACTCATTTATGGAGTGTACAGCTCTCATCATGTGTATCAATTAGAGACATGCAAAACCACTTTCCTGAAGGACTGCAATACCAGTCACTCAGGTATTATGGCTTGGGCATCAAAGGACAATCCTTTACTGTGTGACAGACCTGTGGGTGAATTAAGGGGATGATTTATCATGCTTTCTATGGTCCCTTACATGTAGGGCCTGTGTTGTGTCTAGGTTACATATGCTACATTAAAAGGGTACCCTCAGCAACATGGCAGGGATCCTGTGCATTATTTAGTGACAGTTTGAGGCTAGCCATGGATTGACCAGTTTTCATATTTGGATACAACAAGGAGATATATGTTAACAGTGAATATTGTATTCATCCATGACAGACAGCATGGGCACAGGTGTAGTCATTGCACCTGAAATGTGTCTCTCATTGCCCTGTTTACCCAATATGAGTTTTGGAAATCACAGATGAGCCACATTCATCATCTTACATTTTTCAATTTGGTTGATCAGCGGATATATAGCACACTGACACCATGATATTATTAATACATGGTTTAGCAAATGTACAAGTGTGTCAATCATGCTGATGTAGTTTTAAATGTTTATGTACCTTTGGAATGAGAGCAGTCACAGGAATGCTGGTCTACTGATCTTAGCATACACCCATGTCAGTGATAGCCTCCATACTGGGAGGTTAGTTACTAAACATATGCTGCACTTGATCAGCATGGGTGTGCCAAACTAAACTAGCTAAGTATTAGTCAACTTTATATGTATGATGGAATTGGTCAGTGGTCCCTTGCATGACATCATGTGACCATGCATTCCCCAACGTCACATATCCCATGATGATCCCATAACTTATGAGGAGTACATGACAATAGAGTATAACATATGGCAAATGCATTAGCCTGGGGCCAGCTATTGTGACTAAGATCAATGTAAAACACACAGGTACAATGTACAGAGGGCCATGGATAGTTGTTTCCCCTCAATTTGTATCATTTGCTTCATTTTATGTGCCACAGCTATGGTAAGTTGCACCAAACATTTTGATATGAACCCATGTGCATTACTTTTGGCATCCAGCCCTAATTTAATTGTGGCACAACCAAGTCCAACTATCAGCCAAAGATGTTACCTGAGGTCAAATATAACTTGTTACGTATGTGTCAGAATTCAGTTCAGACATGTATCAGAAATAATTGAGGGACACATTATTTTTTTAAAATATCTGGATTAAAAACTTATCTTTCCTGGTGCACTCACAGACCATGCATAAAACATATGTTAGAGACACATTTGCATCATCTATTGATGTGAAGGCAGCACTAGTTTACAGGCTCCTGTTGTGTTTTGTAAGTTAGTGCAGCTGTTGCATCAACAAATGACAGTAATGTGTAGGAATTATTGTATAACTCACGACAACTGTATGTTTAACTTGCAATCCACCTGTCCAAAAACATTGCCTGCAGCATATGAACATTTTTTGCTACTGTCACTACAGAGCATTTATATGTGCACATTGCTCTGAATTGTACTCACCAACAGGGCCACCAATCACAATCCCCAGGTCTTGCTCCCTGGCAACCAGGTCAGCCCAACAGTGTTTCAGCTGGTGGTCGTTACGTGGTGTATTGTGGATTCTTTTTAGATGATACAAGACCTTTGCCCACCGGAGCCTCCTTGCCTCTGTGTGATACCCCTGCATCACACGGCCACCTGCTTCAATCATTAATGGGAGCAAGTGGCACACTAGCCAAATAAATGCCCCCAGCTCCTCCTCTCCCATCCTACCAAGACGTGGGCTACTCAACATGCTTGAAAAAAAAATGCAATAAAGGGGTTCAGAGAATAATGAAAGGAAAGTAGGAAAGGGAAATGAAAACAAATTAACAGTAAAACAGCCTAACTATCCCAAAACTAACACTATCCACAACAGACTCCCAACAGTACAAAGACAAAATTAGACACCAGAAATGACAAAATAAAAACACTTACACAGGATAACACAGACACTTAGGAAACACCAAAAGACAATTTAAAGACCACACAGGAGACAAATTCACAATATGCACAGAGAGACAAGTCCAAACACAGCCACACAGTCAGGAAAAATGACAGACTGCAAAGTGAAAGTAAAAGTGAAAGTACACCACTGTACCAATTCTGTAAACAGGATATCCTATTACATCACTTCCTGCCTCAAATGCGGTGCGTTTTTATTCTTATGCGTCAAAATATTATGACGCTCACCATCTGTGCGTAATTTTTTTTTTTGACGCACATTCTTAGAAATTACCCTGCATCCATATTTTCAATTATTTTTCATACTTAACCAATTTCATGGGGTACAGTGTGGGAATTACCGCTCAGGGCCAACGGATTTATCATGGCAATGAGTGGCATTTTTCCACGCATATGCTGCATTTTTTGATGCATGTGTGTCTTTTTTTACATGTATGCATCAAAATTTCGGTCTTTTACTGGGTTTGAGTCATTTCTCAATTTTAATAGTGCATGACAGGTGTGACTATACAGAGATAGGCTGTTTGCACCTACATTCTTCATTCCGGTGTATGGGCACATGTGACAGATCATACTACTGAGGACGATGATCTTCTAGTTGTTGTTCCGGATTTGCACTCTTCACTGACACAATAGATGGCCAAACGTGTGGAATGCAAATTGGTATTACCCAGTTTAGGCATGTTGTACGTCAATGGAGGATAGCAAGGCTACGCAACTCAATACAGTAACTCATTGCCTGTGTGTCAATGTGTGTGAATTGTCTCTTACTAATGTAGTTGTCCCACTGTGTGAACATCACCAGACGCGTTTTCTTAAATTTGCTTGTATGCATGTGTTCTCAATGTTGCCCACCATCAGATGCTATTCAGTGTGGAAATCCGAAAGGAAACGTGTTTGTCATACACGTAGCAACAAATGCCTTCTGAACTTCACAGGTTTTTTGGGACATAAGCATCGCCAATGACAAACCATGCACAGAATAGCTAGAAGACGGTTGATCATGGCAAAGTTCCAAGACCAGGCCATCACATGTCCTGGAATGTTGGATACCACTTCCTGGGCACTTGTTTGTATACTAACCATGAGTCAGGCATTGTAAAATGCTATGTGGGTACGGTGTTTGTGACACCGAGTCCCAAAACCAATCCACATATGTAATGTCACGCCACAGTTTGAGTCATATAAATGATCTATGTTTCTATAGTGGCAGTGGAGGACCTGGAGACCAAGCAGCACATGTGCACATATTTTCAGTGGTTAATTGCACAAAGGTGTCCAGTTCAATTGTGTGGGGCCATGTCTAGCCTGTGTCATTATTGGGGTCCATGTTGTCACAGTTACATGCAGGTCTACTCATGAGTCTGTGGAGCGATTTCCTGCATTTACAAAGTATCCTTCACAGCTGAATTGAAGGAAAGCTGAAGAGGAATTGAGAATACACATGGGGATAGTCCAGCTATGGCACTGCAGATGTTTTATGAGACTGACAACAGGGCAACCTTGGTGGGCTGACAAAGTTAATGGATCAGGAATTTTAAACCAGCAGGTTTCATCACAACATTTGTACACAGGGTGGCCTCTAAAATTCCCACTGCCTCTGGGAACATCAGTGCCTCTGTGCTGATTAATCTCACAGCTATTCACCACGGAAGCCCCATCAATATGTTGGGGGCAATGTGAATCAGTGCGTGGACTGTCAGGGTACAAACATGTGTTGACAGTTGACATTTCATGAACATTATCTAAAGTTGTTTGTTGTGTTGGAGGCATCATACCCAATCCATGCATACAGCCATGGCACACTGTCAATATTTGCAACTCATGCATACATGAAACCCAGACAAGGGATGAGCCATGATTAGGCTATTTGAAGACAAGTTCCACCCCATGATACGATAAGTAAACTGATTACGCTGTACAGTGCATTTGAGTATTCATTGTAGACCTACATGACACAATACCTCAGGAGGAGAGTGAGGGCATGGAAAGCAACTATGAGGCAAATGTAGCCACAGGGAAACTTTATGGTGACGCAAAGACAGGGACCAGTCAGACTGGTCAATCAGGATCAAAAATGAACAAGGCAAATACCCTGTGAGCAGACTGATACTGGTCAAAGCTGGAACAACACTGTGGAAAATGAAAACTGTATTTATCCTGTGTGTTTGAACGTAACACAATAACCCAAGGCCTGTGTTACCCAGGTGATTTATATGACAATGCATAACAGTGCTATACATATAATGGCAGTTTCCATGCCGTTCCAGGCAGCAGCAAGGGCAGTGCATGTTCAAATTGCTGGTCTGCATGGAGGTGCACACAGGTGTGTGCAGCTTCAGTCTCTCACAAGTCCTGTAGGTGAGAATCAAGTTCAAAGGGCCAACAGTATCTTTCACATGGGAAGCAATGGACAGGTGATTACAGGTCCTACAGACTACAAGGCAGTGCATTATTTGACCAGAAGTCCATGTAGACAGAAGAACAATGACTACGGCATACCAAACTAAAGAGGGAAGCACACTGGAGTCAGAATGTGAGTCTGGGTGTGTGTAGATGAGGGATTATCTGGGAACAAATATTCCATTTCCAGGGCCCCCTGAAGAAGGATGGGGTGAGACAGGGAACATGGCAGTGGCAGGACTTATGACCTGGGATGGCATGTGCAAGGGATGTCTTGTGAGCAATGCTAGTCATACCTGGGGCACTCGTGCTATCCATTTGCTGCTTATATGGATTTCTTGTCACACATACTCCTTGCAAAGATAGCTGATGTCACTCTTACTGCTGTCAAGGGTCTGGTCATACCTTCTTGTTACCAATGCTATAGCATATTCACTGCCTCATGCATGAGGCATTTTTTTCCTTAGTGAATGATGGTGTCTTAGCTCTGTGCCATATGCTTCAATGAACCATGTTGCCAACATGTATGTGTGAAATATCTGTGCTCCTCTGTTATTGCCCTTCAAAGGTGAAATTGACAGGATACATGTCATTTACAGTGTGTGTGAAGTTGGGTGTACATTCATACCCATCAAATGTGATGTGGATTTGTCTGTATCCTAATATGTATTTCTGCAATGCTCCATGAGGCTACACTCTGATTATGATTCTTCGGGATAATGTTATGCAAAAATGATTACCCAGACCATGATATAGTGATTAGAATAGGTGTTTATAGACATATGGTAAGACAGTGGTGATGGTGAGTAGAGATAAAAGAAATTTTGGACAATGTGTTGTCTCCGACGCAATCCTGCAGCTGTGTTTGGATGATTCCCCTCATGTTGATGGACAACGTCCTCCTCTTCCTCCTCTTCAGGCATTTGTGGGTCAGGTTCATATAGGAGAATGTTCCTCCTTACACATATGTTGTTCAGGATGGCACAGGTCAAAATGATCTTGCAGACCATTTCTGGTGAGTATTGGAGACTGCCTCCAGTGATGTCGAGGCACCTGAATCTTGACTTCAGGATGCCAAAGGTAGTCTCTACTATGGTGCGTGTCCTCTGATGTGCCTCATTATAGGCACACTCTGATGCTGTGCTTGGGTTTGCAAATGGGGTCATGATCCAGGGATGGATCCCATACCCCTGATCAGCTGAAAGAGAAAATGAGTGAGAAAATGTTGATATTGCTTGCACCATGATTATCACTTTGCATGGCAGTTTTTCTCTTGTGTTGTCTGTGACTCATTGGTGTTTGTGTTATTGTGTGGAAACCTAGGCTTCTAGGATGTACCATCAGCATTGGGTTGTTTCATTATCTGAACTGGTGTTTGGCTAATTGACCGGATGTCAGCGGTATTTTTGGAGAGTTGCAGTACATTGTGCACTCCCTTGCATTATGTCATGTGAAAGAGGTGTCCATGTGTCTTAACTGGGGGTGACATGATACTTCCATACACAGAATTAATTCCACAGTGGTGGTAACACAGTTGCATCTATATGGCCTGGACATCCCATCCAATTTAACATATGCAATAGAATTAGTTGAACATCAGTGAGGCCCTTAGATTTGGCAAGGTGACAATGTACAACATATCTCCATAAGTTGTCAGTACTGACGTGTTGACAATTGACTATGCACAAATATCCCATGTGTGACAAGTTCTCAGTAGACCTATTTCTCTGCCCTTGCCAAGTCGACTCAGGTTCAAACGTGTACTTATACTACTGAACATGTTCTAGTTCAGCTGACTAACTTGGTTGTGAGGTTGGCATTTACAGTGTCATTAGGTCTATATGCTTGTGCATCTGTTGTGTACATGTGTAATTGTCTCAAACGGTATGTGTAGGAATATGCACTTTCAATATTGTCACATCAATATGTGTTCTTAGCACAGTCCACTTGCTTATTGGTAGTGGGCAATGTCAGAGCAGCAGTGATGTGAGATATTGGCACTGCCTCAATGATTCCAAGTCACCTTTATTGTAGTCATCATCATCATGCCATGTGTGTCATGGTGTTTGGCCTGCAGTAAAACATATTACACACCCCTTAAACAGTACTTATTGCTTGGAAGCGTGTTTGATTAAGTGTTATTGATGTGATAATGAAAGATTAATATTCCAAGTTGTACTGCCAGATGAGGCCATGTCATTGTCATTGTGTTGTTTTAAATTGTTCCCTTGTGTCTGTGGAGTGGCATCTGTTGTTATTTGGATCAGTCATTTGTCCATAGGTGTATATCCATTGGGTCAGGATATCAAACATGACTAGCAGTGTCACAACCTCAGTGTCTTCTAGGCCACGTGTCAGTCTAGTGGTGTATGTGTTGTTTGTCCTAGAGGCTTGCTGTGCAGTGTGTATATAAGTAGGTTTCTGTACTTACCAACAAGTAGGCCATTTCCATATCGTCCATCTTGGAAGTGTTGATTGTTGGTGTAGTGACGGAAGATGAATGAATCATGTACACTCCCAGGATACTTTGCCACGATGTTGGTGATCAATCCCCGGTGATCGACAATGGCCTGCACATTGATGGAGTGTGTGTGCTTCCTGTTGCAGTATAGATTTTCAGTTGCAGCAGGTGGCACAATGCGTACATGTGTGCAGTCAATGGCACCAAGCACGTGTGGGAAGCCATTGATTTGGTAGAAGCCCTGTTTGTTCTCCTGCTGCTTCAGCTGTGTGTTGGGGAAGCTGATGTGGTGGGGTGTGAGGGAGATGATGACATCCACTACCTTGGGTAGGAAGGCAAAGAATGAGGGCTGTGAAATCCTGCAACCAGGGCACCAGTGGTTTAAAAGGAGCCACTTGCCAACATGTGGAGTGCAGCTAGAAGCTTGGTTTCTGGTAGAATGGTGTGGGGTGTCTGCAAGCTGGGTGCCAACTGTGGTTCAATGTTGCGCAGCAGCTTCTGAATGACTTGCCAGTTGAGTCTGTACCTCTGGATGATGTCTTCTTGCTGGGGTCCCAGAAAGGTTGTCCTGGTGCGGAATATCCTCTACTACCTTCTGCGTTGCCTTTGGGGACCCTGCTGGTGTTGTAGAAGCTGCTGTTGCTGGTCCTGTGCTCGGCGTCGGAGTGCATGCTGGATGAAAAGCACCTCCATGTCTTCCTTTTTGAGCTCTGCTGTTGCTTCTTTGTGTTTTCCTTAAGTAGTGGTGTGTTTGCCCCATTTTGACACCTGCCCTGATCCAGGCGTTATTTTTTTACGCAAATCGGGCTGTGCGTCATTTTCCGACTCCGCCTCCCAGCCGTGCGTCATTTTTGCATGGTAGAATAAATATGGCGCACGGGTGTTTAAGTCATTTTATGGATGGGAATGCCTACCTTGCATGTCATTAACGCAAGGTGGTTTTTCACATCCAGAAACTGACGCACACGGCGGACTTTTGGCATTCGTGGGCTCAGACATCATTGTATAAATATGGTGCACGTTTTGCGCTGAATGTGCGTCAAAATGTTTGACGCATATTCGGCGCAAACAGAGTACAAATATGCTCCAATTGTATTTTGTATGTTTGCGCCGCTTTTGCGTCAAAAAATGACGCAAATGCGGTGCTAAAAAAGTATAAATATGGGCCAGAATGTGAAGACCCTCAAAAGTTCTATGGCTTTACTACGAACAGTCCAACCTCTTTAATAGGAGGAGAGTTTCCTAGAAAGATAGATGGAAGCTGAGGGTAAAGCAATTGAAAATGAATGGCATTCTTTTAACCGTTCCATTCATAATGTTGCCATTCCCAAACAAAGGTCTTTTGGTCAACATGCATGAGAATGCAAGCTGTAACTATTGCGTTACATTGCAGAACAGACACGGCTGAACAATTGCTGCAGAATTGTTCTTTTGCGAGAGGGGCATGACTGATTTGCATATTGTTGTACTTGTCGGTAGTGGCAGAGCGAGCTAAAATATGATGGACTGAAAAGGAGGCGCAGAGTAATGACCAGTGGCTACAATTGTTTAAATCATTCTACCCATCACAATTTTAGATATGTTTTAAAACTGAGACACTCAGATACTGAAGCAGTCGGATTTACGCTTAAAAGGTAAAATGACAACTTTTTGGAAGTTAGTGCACAAAGGGCCATATTTATACTTTTTGACGCAAAACTGCACCAACGCCATTTCCTTGCGCCACCTGGGTGTCAAATTTATACTTTGACGCTTGGCAGCGCAAACCACTGGTTAGAGTTTTTTTTTTTTTACTCAAATCAATGTGCCACGTCGTAAAGAAAAACTACGTCAATGCAGGGAAAATGACTTTAATCCAGTTTACGATGTTGCAAACCGGATACTCATCATTTTTTGCTGCAATAGCGTCAAAAAGCAGCACAAACACAGGAAAATGTGCAAAGGAGCCCCAAAATGGATCCCAGAAGCCATGAGAGACCCCAGGAAGATGACAACCGACCAGAAACCAGCCAGGAGGACCCACACCAGACCCAGGAGAGGGAGAAGAAGAAAAGGAAATGTCGGTTCAGTGCACAGGCGCATGAAATACTGGTGAAAGAGGTGACGGAACAACAGCATCAACTTTTTTTCACCTCTAAATTACCAATTGGAGGATAGAGGCAATTTGGCAACAAATTGTCGATGAGATCAACTGTGTGGCAGAAGTACGGAGAACAGTCACTGAGTGCAAGAAAGGCTGGCATGACAGCAAGCGCAGGACCAAGGAAAAGATGGCAAGGAACAGGAAGGCAGCACTGCAGACAGGAGGTGGGAGTCCAGCACCGCAAGAGGCCCTGGACCACGTGGAGGAGGAGATGGTGGCAGCCGTCATCCCTGAGGAGATCGTCACAGGGATTCAAGGACAGGACAGCACAGACTATCAGGATACAACACAGATGCAGGGTAAGTGGCATGGGGAACAAAAATGCCTAATTGTTAACTGCTATTCAATGTATGCCAGTCATGATAATCAGGTAGTCGAAAGAGCAAAGGGGCATGGCACTGGTGCATGGGCTGTGCAGTGGAAACCGGGGGCACAGCACAACACTACACCAACAACCTTTGCATGGGGGTACTCTCCCATGCCAATGATGTTGGAAAGGCAAAGCCAGTCCAGGAGGGTAGGGTAAACATAAAACTGGCCTGCTGTCACACAACTGCTGGAATTGTTGCTACATGAACTAGGGCTCAATTTCCTGTCTCAGGCCATATCCGCAAGTGGTATTTACCAATGACAACAGTTGCCACTACCACCTCTGCTGTGTGTGCAGGTCAAGTAGCTAATGGCAGTTCCGTGCCCATGGATCAAACACACCCAAATTAGAGGGGTCAGGATGACAATGTTATCAATTCCCTGTGATTAATATAAGTGTGCAAATCCTGTCAAATGCTCATGTCTATAGGTGCTACAAACATCAGGTATTGTATTTGACATTATGAGGTACACAACAGTAATGTCATACCCATGCTGCACATGTCAAGGTCTACCCTGTGCCTGTGTCACAATAGCTGCAATGACACCATGCAACATCTCAAGTGTCATAGTGCTAAGACAACAGCATTGAGGGGGAGTACATATGTTTTCAGCTAGTGAAACACACCCGCACAGTCATAAGAGGAAATGTAACACTGCTAGGACCATCAGTGCAATCAAATGTAGCACACATCCCCCAACATCACAAGTACACACTACCAATGGTGATACCTTTATCGTGCCATCCCAATGCTATACATAGTATATGGTAGGTCTCACCAACATAGAGGTGGATGTGAAATATCAGAGACTGGGTCAGTTCCAGATTGTTAAGTATGGTGCAAGTGCCATCAGAACACCCACAGCCAGTGCAAGGCCACACCATGATAATGGAAGTAGATGCAGGGTTGAGTAGGACAATAAGGTAGCATAAGGTACAATTTGGACAGAACCTACACCTAGAGGATGTGACACAGACAATTCCTAGAACTGCCCACACTACATGTGACATGCAGGTGGGGCAGAGGCCTGGGAGAATGCTAATCTTTATGACAGTAACAATGAACAGGAACCAAGATCACAATGTGCAACTAATAGGAAGTCAGGCATGTCACATTACACATGCCACAACACAGACAAACTAATTGTACAATATCTAATTGCAGAAGACGATGGCTCTCCTGGGGATATGTCTGTCCTGGACTTCCCTGATGACATGGATGATGAGCTGACAAACATTAGCCAGCAGCCCCTCCAAGATGTCCTTGGAACCCTCCAGACCCCACCTTCAGTCACAAGGAGGAGCACAGAAGTAGCAGCCATCACAGAGGACCCACCCACCACCCCAATTGTACGATCTGCCAGCTCCAACTCAGCTGAGGACTCTGAGGACACTGGCACCACCTTTGAGAGGACTGTAGTTGGAGTACAGCGGGAGCTGGCCAAGGAGGTGAGGGTGGGGATGCAAAATATGGCAGCCAGCCTTGAGGGGATGCATTCGTTCATGATGTCATCTACAGAAAAGGCAGCAGCCATGCAAGCGCGAACCTCTGTCCTGCAAGGACTTCAACAAAGTGTAAAGGAAATCACCACTGCAGTAAGGGCGCTGCCACAACACATCGCACACCAAACCTTTCACTGCGTGCACGAATGCAATCGTGACCCCCTCAGGGCCGACCTGGATGCCTACCACAGTGATGTAGCTGCTATACTTAAGAACTAGCAGCTCTTCCTTGCTGCAGTAATGCCCTTAATAGCCCCACAGTTGACAGCTACCCGGATTTCTGACTCCACGTCTTCAAACACCAAAGTGTGTATTGCCCGTTCAAACCCACCACCACCAAGGGCAGAGGAGACGACACACACATCAGAAGATGAAGACGTGGAACAGATAACCTTCACCGTAAGAGTACCCGGTAGCACAAGTCCATGCCAAATGGGCACTTATATCCTAGGTCCTGTGCTTGTTAACATGCCCGTCTTGCAACAGCTGCTCACATGCACTGTTCTCCAGCCTGTCTGTGTGCTACTAGTGGATGGCTGTGCTGGTGCCGGAGCTGTGCTTGGAGGGGGAGGTGCAGGAGCTGCTGTCTGTGGGCCTGGAGCTGATGATGTAGAGGGACCTGCAACAGTGGCTGTCATCCTTGGTGTGACTGTGGTCGGAGTGGTTCTGCTCGTGGTGGTGGCTGTTGTGGGCAAGGATGGCCCCCATTGGGCGGCTCTCTCATGGCGATAACGCCGTGCCATGTTGCAGAATCCACATCTAGAATGTGGTGGTAACGCATCGCCCTCCTCTGGAATTCCCTGATCTGATTGGCATCCATGTTGGCAGCTGTAAAAATATAGAAAGCCAAACATTAGTTACATCATTGTGTGATACATCTACTGATGATATTCTAACACTTCCTCAAAATTATCTTAAACAGTCCAAATCACAGTACAGATTATAGATTGTCCCTGAGGATTTACATGACAATGCAGCTTACACGTCTCCTATCTAACAGCACAACAATGCTCAAAACGGTGTGTACCTCCTTAAATGATCTGTGCATCATTGTACTGCCATTAGTCACATAACAAATGCTGCAAGTACTCCACATGTGACAGGCTAACTAATGACTATCTTCTGGATGGCAATCAAGGGCCACAAGATCTGTGATTTGTAAATGGGATTGCCAGGACGGTATGCAGTTGCTAATCATGAGGGGGTATCCTAGGTTGGAAGAAAGGAATTTTGGAATTACATGTCTGGCTTCTACACTGGGATCCTCACACCTAAGTACACATATTTCATAAACCTAACCCTGTGCCTCAGGGGGCGATGGACATGCAACACATACTTTCAAACATAAAGGACAGCCAGGAAGCTTTGAACAGCTGTCCATGGGTTTAGTCAGTCCACCACAGGTAAGGAGGGCTGCCAACTAGGATAGACACAAACATTGGACAGTCACATCCACCTTTATGTTCCTAATTGCAGACAATTGTCAACATCATTTGATTTCACTAATACCTTTCCAAAAACAAGCACATAGATGCAAGCACCCATCTGGGCTTGAGCTGCATGCACACCTAAGACATTCTACTCAAGTGCCACATAAACGTAGCACAACACGTGGAGTTTGATGCTGCTAGGAAGTCAGACATACAGTCCTACATGTTCATTAGTTAACAAGGAAGCTCACGTCTGTTCGTAATACTTTGGCATCACTGGTCTGTGTGAATCAGGGTATGACTTGCTGACTAAATCATGAAAATGGCTTCCTCCAAATTTTTCATTGGCATAAATGTAGCATCAAATATCACCCTGTTCACCTGCCCATGCCTACAGCACAGCTCTAGATTCCCAAAATATTACTATCCGCCACTGATTGTCCAACTCAAAAATGGAACAAAATGTCAAACTCCAGTCAAGTCACATATCAGATCATGTGCCAGCACATCATATCTTGCTATGTGTCCAACACACAGGAGTCAATCACACAACAGCTGCAAACACAACACAGAACTAACATATCAACACTTACTAGAGATGTCTGGGTCTTCAAATTGAGCCACTTCTCCAATTGTGTGGGGGGCTGGTCCACCTGTAAAACATGGAAGGGTGAAATGTGCTCAATGTTTGCTCACTGTACAAAACTTGGAACAAAAACTGACTGCGTGTGACATTTTATATGATAGACCAGCACCTCAGGCATGTAGACACCCCAACAGACATACCACTGCAAACATGTATTGACCCTGTCACTCCAGTGAGTGGTAGACACACATATGCACACATGCACTGGCCCTAATAATCATGTGGTGACAAACATGATTACTCAATTTGGTGCAGATTTATTTATAGAGGGTACTCCATTTCTTAATTTGCTGTTATGAGAGACATGCAAAGCCACATTCCTGGTGCACTGCAATACCAGTCACTCAGGTATTGTGGCTTGTGCATCAAGGGACAATCAGTTACTGTGTGATGCTCATGTGGGTTGAGTTTCGCTCATGAATTATTATGCTTTCTTTGGTCCATTATATGTGGGCCTGTGTTGTCTGTAGGTTACATATGCCACATTGCCAGTGTACCCAGAGCCGTATATGCCCCCTATGACACCATGATGACAGGGATCCTGTGTGTTACTTGATGACAATGTTACGCTAAACATGGATTGGCCATTTATCTAAATCAAAACAACAAACAAATATATGCTTCATGGGGTGCAGTGTCGAATTTGATCATCTGTGACAGAATGCATAGGCACAGGTGTAGTCATTGCACCTGAAATGTGTTACTCAGGGCCCTGTGTACCTATATCAGGTATTGTAAATCACATTTAGCCACATTCCTCATCTTACATTTGCCAAGTTTTGTGATTGGTGGTTCTACAACGAACTGACACTGTCCCCTAAATGAAACATGGTTTAGCAAATGTCCTACTGTAGCAATCTTGATGAGGTAGGTCTCAATTTGAATGCACCTTGGGAAAGGCAGCAGTCACATGAATTCTCGTCTGCTGTTCTTAGCAAATACCCATGTCTGTGATAGCCTTCATACTGAGAAGTTAACTATTGTACATATACTGCACTAGATCAGCAGGGGTGTACCAAACGTAAACTAGCAAACTATTTTGTCACTTTAAATGTATGATGGAAGCAGTCAGGGGTCCTTTGCACAACATCATGCAAATAAATAATTTGTGACCATACATTCACCAAGTTCAGGGATCCCATGATGACCCAATAACTTATGAAAATTGCTTGGCTATAAAGTGACACAGATGGCAAATGCATCAGCTCTGTACCAGCAACTGTGCCCAACGCAAATTAAACCACACAGGAACAGTGAACATAGGGCCAGATGTTCTTTTTTTTATGTGTAGCATTTGCTTCATGTTTTTACGCTATAGCTATGGAAAGTAGCACCAAACATTTAGATATTATCCCGTGTGCATTACTTTGGGATCTATTTCTAATTTAAATGCTGCACAAACCAAGTCAAAGTATCAGCCTAAGATATTACCAGAGGTTAGGAAGAACTTTGTACATAAGGCCATGAATACAGTTCAGACATGTATTCCAAATAATTGGGGACTACATTAATTCCTTGCTTTGGCATGTGAAATACATCTCATTCCTGGTACACTCACAGACCATGAATAAAACATATATTAGAGCTGCATTACCATCATCTATTGATGTCAAAGCAGCACAAATTTACAAGATCAAGTTGTGTTTTGTACGTTTGTGCAGCTTTTGCGTCAACAAATGACGGTAATGTGTAGCAAATACTGTATAAATCAATGCCACTGTATATTTAAGTTGCATTCCACATGTCCACAAACTTTGCATGCAGCATGTCAACAAATCTGCTACTGTCACTACAGAGCATTTAAATGTGCACCTTGGTCTGATTTGTACTCACCAACAGGGCCACCAACCACCAAACCCAGGTGGTCCAGCAGGTCTTGCTCTCTGGCCACAACGTCAGCCCAGCGATGCTAGAGTTGGTGGTCATTGCGCTGGCTGTTGAATACTCTCTTCAGATGGAACAGCACCTTGGACCAACTGAGCCTCCTCCCCTCGGTGTGATACCCCTGTATCACCCTGCCAACAGCCTCTAACATCCGGGGGAGGAAGTGGCACATCAGCCAAATGAAAGCCCCCCATCTCCGCCTCACCCAAAAACTTTTGACGTAAATGCTTAAAAATTACCCTGCATTCAAAGATTAATATAGTTTTCCTGGATAACCAACTTCATGGGGTGCAGTGTTGGAATAACCGCTAGGGACCAATGGATGTATAATGGCTGTGAGCGCCATTTTTCAACGCATATGCAGCAAACTTTGATGCACATGCGTCTTTTTTGACACATTTGCATCAAAATATCTGTCTTTAACTGTGTTTGTGTCATTTTTCTCATTTTTAACGTACATGAAAGCTGTAACTATACAGAGATAGGCTGTTAGGGCATGCTGTGTGTGTTCCAGTGTTTGGGCACATGTGGCAGACCACACTACTGCGGCCCATAATACGCATGTTGTTGTGCCGGATTAGCACTCTTAACTGACACAACATCAACCCAAACATTTGGAATAAAAATTGGTATTCCCTAATTTGAGCAGGTGGTGCGTCAATAGAGGATAGCAAGACTACGCAACTTAATACATTCACTCATGGCCTGTGTGTATATGTCTGTAAATTGGCTATTTCAATTGTTGTTGTGCCTCTGCGTGAACGTCACAAGATGTGTTTTGTATAATGTGCTTGTATGCATGTGTTCTAAATGTGGATTACCATCAGATGCCTTTCATTGTGGTACATCAGTCAGGATATGTGTTTGTCATACCCTTAGCATCTAATGCTGTGTGAACTTCCCTGACTTTGAGGACAAAACATCTCCCATGACAAACTATTCACAGGATAGATAGAGGACGGTTAATAATGGCAATGTTGCAAGGGTAAGCCATCATATGTATTGGGATGTTGAATAGCACTCCCTGGTCACTTGTCTGTAAACTACCCATGAGTCAGGCATTTGAACATGCTAGGTAGGTACAGTGTTTGTGACATAGAGTCCCAAAACCAATCCAAAAAAGTTATGTTACACCACAGTTTGAGTCATATAAATGACCTATGTTTCTCCTGTGGCAGTGGAGGACCAGCAGACCATGCTGCGTGTGTTCACATATTTCCTGTGGTTCATTGCACAAAGGTGTCCAGTTCATGTGTGTGGCCATGTGTACCCTGTGTCAGTATTGGTCTCCATGTTGTCACAGTTATGTGCAGATCTAGTCATGAGTCTGTGGAGCCATTGCCTGCATTAACAGAGTCTCCTTCAAAGCCGAATTGACCTAAAGCACACATGGGGATAGTCCAGCTATGGCACTGCAGAACTTTTATAAGGCTGACAACAGGGCAACCTTGGTGTGCTCAAAAACTTTATGGATCAGTAATAAGAAACAGGCAGGTTTCATCACAACACTTGTACACAGGGTGGCCTCTAGAATGTCCACTGCCACAGGGAACATCAGTGCCTCTGTGCTGATTAATCTCACAGCTAGTCACCACATAAGCCCCATCAATAGGTTGCAGCCAATGTGAATCTGTGTGTGGACCTGCAGGGCACAAACATGTTATGTCCTTTCATACACATTAGCAAATGTTGTTTGTTGTGCTGGAGGCACCATACCAAATCCATGCATACAGCCATAGTACACTGTCACTGTTTGTCACTCATGAATACATGAAACCCAGACAGGGTCTGGAGGCTGGATTAGGCATTTTGAATACATGTCCCAGATCATAATATGATAAGTAAACTGATTAAACTATACTATACATTTGAGGATTCATCGTAGACCTACCAGACACAATACCCCATGAGGAAAGAGAGGGCATGGAAAGCAACTATGAGACAAATATAGTCACAGGGAACCTCTATGGTTAATGCAAAGATAGGAACCAGTCAGGCTAACAGGATGCAGGCTCTGTCAGGAACAAACATGAACAAGGCAAATACACAGTGAACAGACTCAGACTGGGAAAAGCTGGAACAAAACTGTTGGAACTAAAAACTGTATTTGTGCTGTGGGCTGCAACTTTACACAATCTCCCAAGGGCTCTGTTACATAAGTGATTTATACGGCAATGCAAAACAAGGATATTCAGAAAATGGCAGCTTCTAAGCAGTTCCAGGCAGCAGCAATGGCAGTGCAGGTTCAAATGGCTGGTCTGCATGGAAGTGCTCACAGGTGTGTGCAGCTTCAGTCTCTCACAAGTCCTGTAGTTGAGAATCAAGTTCAAACGGCCAAATGGACCTTTCACATGGGAAGCAATGGGCAGCTGATTGCAGGTCCTACCAACTACCAGGCAGTGCATTATTGGACCTGAAGTCCATGCAGACTGATGAACTATGACTATGGCATGCCATACTGAAGAGGGAAGCTCACAGGAGTCAGAATGGGAGTCTGGCTGTTTGTAGATGAAGGTTATCAGGGTACAGGGTTGGACTCCTTGTCACACACGCTCCTTGCAAAGATAGTTTATGTCACACTTACTGCTGTCAAGGGTCTGGTCATACCTTCTTGTTACCAATGCTATAGCACATTCACTGCCTCATGTATGAAACACTTTTTTACCTTATGATTGATGGTGTCTTAGCTGTGTGTCATGTGCTGCAATGAACTATGTTGGCAACATGGATGTGTGTCATAGCTGTGGTCCTCTGATTTTGCCCTTCGCATGTGAAATAGACAGGACATATGTCATTTCCACTGTGTGTGATGTTGGGTGTACATTCATACCAATCAAATGTGATGTGGCTTTTTCAGTATCCTAATCTGTATTACTGCAATGCTCCATGAGGCTAAACTCTGATTATGATTCCTAGGGATCATGTAATGCATACAAAAACGTACCCAGAGCATGACTGAGTGATGAAGTGAGGTGTTTAATGACATATGGTAAGAAAGTGGTGATGGTGACTATAGTTCAAAGATGTTTTGTACAATGTGTTGTCTCTGACGCAATCCTGCTGCAGTGTTTGGATGGTCCCCCTCATGTTGATGAACAGCGTACTCCTCCTCCTCCTCTTCAGGTATTTGTTGGTCTGGTTTATAGAGGGGAATGTTCCTTTTTACACAAATGTTGAGCAGGATGGCACAGATCAAAATGATCTTGCAGACCATTTCAGGTGAATATAAGAGGCTGCCTCCGGTGATGTCGAGGCACCTGAATCTTGACTTCAGGATGCCAAAGGTCCTCTCTATTATAGTGCGTGCCCTCCGATGTGCCTCATTATAAGCACCTCTAATGCTGTGCTTGGGTTGGCAAATGGGGTCATGATCCATGGCTGGATCCCATAAACCTGATCAGCTGAAAGTGAAAATTAGTGTAAATATTTAGATGTTGGATTCTTGTGTCGTCTGTGACTCATCTATGACTCATCTGTGCTTGTGTTATTGTGTGGGATCCTAGGCTTCTAGGATGTTCTTTCAGCATTGGGTTGTTTATTTATCTAAAATGGTGTTTGGCTGATTGAGCGGATATCAGCAGTATATGTGTAAACTTGCAGTTCATTGTGTATCTCTCATGCGTTATGTCACGTGAAAGAACTGCCCCTGTGCCTTCACTGGAGGTGACATGATACTTCCACACACAGAATCGATTCCACTGTGGTGGTAACACGGTTGCACTATATGGCCTGAACATCCCATCCAATTCAACATATGTAATAGCATGTGAAACACAACAGTGAGGCCCTTTGAAATGGCTAGGGGACAATGTACAAGACATATTTGACAATGCACAAATATCCCATGTTTGAAAAGTTCTAAGAAAACCTTTTTTTGTGCCCTAAATGAGTTGGCTCATGTGCAAACGTGTACCTACACTACTGAACCTGGTCCAGGTAAGCTGGCTAACTTGGCTGTGGGGGTGAAGGTTTAAGTGTCAGAAGATCCATGTGCCTGTACATCTGTTGTGTATATGTGTAATTGTATATGTAGCAATGTGCACTTTGCAATATTGTCACATCAATATGTGTTCTTTGCACAGTCCACTTCCTTATTGGTAGCAGGCAATGCCACCCCAGGAGTGATGTGAGATGTTGGTTCTGCCTCAATGATTCCATGTCACCTTCATTAGGGTCAGCATCATCAAGCTATGTGTCTCATGGTGTTTGGCCTGCAGTGTAACACATTACGCACCCCTTACACAATACGTAGTGCTTGGAAGGGTGTGTGATTGAGTGTTATTGATGTGATATTGTAAGATTCATCTTCCAAGTCTTACTGCCAGTTAAGGCCATGTCATTGTCACTGTGTGGCTTTAAATTGGTCCCTTGTGGCTCTTGATTGGCATCTGTGTTATTTGCATCTGTCATTTGTCCATAGGTGTGTATCCCATTGGGTCAGGATTTCAAACATGATTAGCAGTGTCACAACCTCAGTGTATTCCTGGCCACGTGTCCATGTAGTGGTGTATGTGTTGTATGTCCTACAGGGTTGCTGTGCTGTGTGTATATAACTAGGTTTCTGTACTTACCAACAAGTAGGCCATTTCCATATCGTCCATCCTGGAAGTGTTGATTGATGGTGCAGTGGCGGAAGATGAATGAATCATGTACACTCCCAGGATACTCTGCCACGATGTTGGTGATCAATCCCTGGTGTTCCACAATGGCCTGCACATTGATGGAGTGTGTGTGCTTCCTGTTGCGGTATAGATGCTCGGTTGCAGCAGGTGGCACAATCCGTACATGTGTGCAGTCAATGGCACCAAGCACGTGTGGGAAGCCATTGATTTGGTAGAAGCCCTGTTTGGTCTCCTGCTGCTTCTGCTATGTGTTGGTGAAGCTGATGTGGCGGGGTGTAAGGGAGATGATGGCATCCAATACCCTGGGTAGGAAGGCAGAGAATGAGGACTGTGAGATCCCGGCAACCAGGGCACCAGTTGTTTGAAAAGATCCTCTTGCCAAGGGGTGTCTGCAAGCTGGGTGCCAACTGTGGCTCAATGTGGCGCAGCAGCTGCTGTATGGCTTACCAGTTTAGTCTGTACCTCTGGATGATGTCATGTTCCCTGAGGCCCTGAAGGGTTGTCCTCTGTCCAGAATATCCTCTTCTGCCTTCTGCGTTGCCTTTGAGGTCCCTGCTGGTGTGGTGGAAGCTCCTGCTCTTGGTCCTGTGCTCTACGTCTTTGTGTATGCTGGATGAATATCACCTCCATGTCTTCCTTTTGGAGCTCTGATGTTGCTTCTGTGGGTTTTCCTTAAGTACTGGTGTGTTTGCCCCATTTTAAAGCCTGCCCTGACCCAGGCGTTAATTTTTTACACAAATCGGGCTGTGCATCATTTTTTGACTCCGCCTCCCAGCTATGCGGGATTTTTGCACGGTTGGACAAATATGGCACATGGGTGTTTAAGTCATTTTTTGGACGGGAAAGCCTACCTTGAATGTCATTAATGCAAGGCGGTTTCACGCATCTAGAAAATGACGCACACTGAGATAGTTTGACGTTAGCAGGGTCTAGCGTCAAAGTATAAATATGGTGTTAGTTTTGCGCCAAATGTACGTTAAAAAAAATTTAACAAATCCGGCACAAGCAGAGTATCAATATGCCCCAAAATGTGCAGTTGCCACTCAGCAAAGTCAATATTTTGTGTACTTTCTTGAAATTGCATTCATGCAGCGGGAAAATATGTGCTCCCAAATTGTAAACCAGCCCCAGATGCACTAATGGTCCTTGTGGTACGATTTGCGAATTTGGCAAAGTATGTATTAGTGACTATCAACTAAGACAAACTCACTCAAGGCCCATATTTATACTTTTTAGCGCCGCATTTGCAGCATTTTTTGACGCAAAAGCGACACAAACTTACCAAATACAATTGTATTTGGTAAGTTTGCTCTGCTTTAGCATTAAAAAGCGGCGCAAATGCGGCACTTAAAAAGTATAAATGTAGGCCTAAATGCTTTCGTAAAGGAAAAAAATCACCAGCATTTATCAATTACAACCTGGGAAAATAAACACAAATGATTTCTTGAAGAAATAAAAACGAAGTAGTCATTGTTTAATATATGGACCTACTAGTTATTGTTTCACGTTATTTCCGTAAACACTACGATCGATCAATGAATGGCAAATGTACCTGTTTTTATCGAACGTCAACGTTTACACAGCGATGAGCTACCACAAGGCACCACTTTAGAACAGTGACATGTTACTGTCGGATAGTGTGCTAAATTGAGAATGTAATAAGTAATCCTCACCACGAAGAAATGAACCTCGAATGATAGTTTGAGTAGAAGCAAGAACTGAAAGAGCGATAAGAGACGCGGCAGACAAAAGGAGACGCAGCAGCACAGATCTGTTTCAAGCGTGACATGTTTCAATAATGAGGAATGGGATGAGGGAAGTGGTAAGGACAGGTTAGAGATGAGGGCATATGAACAGAATGCTAGTGCTGTATTCGGATAGGAAGCAATTTTCTGGGTATTTGCTGAAGATGAAAGATTCAAGTCTGGCTGTATAAGGACATTAGAAAGGTTTTGCAGTGTTAACAGCCTGATGAAATGAAAGTAGGACATATTCTCCTTAAAAGAAGGACTCTGAGGCAAGAACATTTGCCAAGCACTTAAAGAGGTAGAGCTTATTAATTGTATATTTGTAAGAGGCAAGTGTGGGTAGAGTAATATATTCTCTGCTTTGTTTTTGACGCATATTCATGTTCAACCATGTTTTTTTAGGCCTTACATCAGACGTATCTTTTTTGTAAACTCA
Organism: Pleurodeles waltl; assembly: GCF_031143425.1. Classification (NCBI taxonomy): domain Eukaryota; kingdom Metazoa; phylum Chordata; class Amphibia; order Caudata; family Salamandridae; genus Pleurodeles; species Pleurodeles waltl. Next base: position 855,650,847 of record NC_090448.1, read on the forward strand.
TTAGCTAATACACTTAGGGGCATATTTATACTCCGTTTGCGCCGAAATTGCGTCGTTTTTTTTGACGCAATTTCGACGCAAAACTAACTCCATATTTATACTTTGGCGTTAGACGCGTCTAGCGCCAAAGTTCATGGAGTTAGCGTCATTTTTTTGCGTGAACACCTTCCTTGCGTTAATGATATGCAAGGTAGGCGTTCCTGTCTTAAAAAATGACTGTGATGCATATGCGTCGTATTTATACTCCCGGGCAAAAATGACGCCCGGGAGTGGGCGGGTCTAAAAAACCCGCATTTGCGCCGGATTTTAGCGCCTGGGTCAGGGCAGGCATTAAGGGACCTGTGGGCTCAGAATGAGCCCAGAGGTGCCCTCCCAAGCCCCCAGGGACACCCCCTGCCACCCTTGCCCACCCCAGGAGGACACCCAAGGATGGAGGGACCCACCCCAGGGACATTAAGGTAAGTCCAGGTAAGTTTTTTTTTTTTTTTTTTTTGTGGCATAGGGGGGCCTGATTTGTGCCCCCCTACATGCCACTATGCCCAATGACCATGCCCAGGGGACAAAGGTCCCCTGGGCATGGCCATTGGGCAAGGGGGCATGACTCCTGTCTTTGCTAAGACAGGAGTCATTTCAATGGGGGATGGGCGTCGTAAAAAAATGGCGCAAATCGGGTTGTGGCAAATTTTTGGCCTCAGCCTGACTTGCACCATTTCTGGACGCCCATACGCCATTTTCCCCCTACGCCGGCGCTGCCTGGTGTACGTCGTTTTTTTTAACGCACACCAGACAGCGCCGGCGGCTAACGCCGGCTAACGTCATTCACTAAATACGGCGCCCGTATGGCGCTTCAGAATGGCGTTAGCCGGCGCTAATTTTTTTGACGCAAAACTGCGTTGGCGCAGTTTTGCGTCAAAAAGTATAAATATGGGCCTTACTGATAGGAGGAGACATCTATCTCTCTCTGTTTATTGGTCTATTACTGTGTCATTAAAATTGTTCTTCTGCCCACAACAGTATATAGAATTGGGAAATGGGTCGTTCCGCTTCAGCCATTGGCTAACTTCACTGTGAGTATTGGCAATCTTCACTTTCACAAGGAGCACCTCGGCACACAAAGTAGTTCTTTTAAGTGCGACGACCTGCTTTAGAAATGTGTACTTTTTTGATACCAAAAATATTTTTGGTTGTACATTTTTTTTTCTTTTTTTTCTTTTTAGATTGGCGAGGGTCTGGTAGTTCCCCAGCAATAACGTTTTGAAAAATCTATGACAAAACAAGCATTGACGAAGCCAAAATTCTAGTAGCCAACACCAGACCTATTGGCTTTGCCAACGTTCATTAGTGCTGCAGGACACATTTTATCAAACCCCCTTTCCAGTTCTGATATCACACAGGGAAGGAATAAAAAGTTTTTTTCCACTGACTGGAATTCACCTTGCTGGAAAAAAATACACTTTTTACTGAAGCTTCTACTCGTGGACTTCTGGGCATCCGTACTTCGACAAATAACTGTTCTTGACTCACCTACTGTCATGGACCTTGATTTGCCAAACTGACAGGGAATGCTAAAGTGAAATCATGCACTCTGTGATAATTGAAAGAATAATATGGGTGACTCCATGTTCCACCTTAAAACCCTCAATAACTTTCTACTGAGTAGGAGGGGAAAAGTAAGACAAGTGGTGGAAACCGCAGAAAGGATTCTCCTTTCTGTTCCTGCCACTGCCTTCATGTCCCCCCAAGACTGAGACTAGCGGTACCAGTGTGGTTAAGGGACAAGATAGAGGTGGCAACTGCTAATCAATATCCATGAAGCTGACTCAGTTCATAAACAGGTTATATTGAAGGTAACTGATGAAAAGGCAGTTTCTCAAAAAGAGCACCAGGAGCGGGAAATGGAATTGCTTATTGACACACAGTCTCCCTTTATATGTTGGTCTGTTCTTTTGCTCGTCAACGATTGTGTCTTGCAGATTGTTACAGATCTAGGATTGGGAAGGAGACAGCTGCAACTTTACCCAAACTTCTCTTGCCTGTTAATAAAGAGAGGTTCTGTAATTTTAAATAGTTTAACATTGAGGCCCTAATTTATACTTTTTTGCGCCGCATTACCGTCATTTTTTGACGCAAAAGTAGCACAAACTTACAAAATACAACCGTATCTTGTAAGTTTGCACCGCTTTTGCGTCAATAAATGACAGTAATGCGGCGCAAAAAAAGTATAAATCAGGCTGAGTTCTTAGTGGTCACCTTTCTCCATTTTAAGAAGTAGGGGATTTGTTGATGGCTTTCCTCACTGAAACTAAGAATTATGCTACCAAAGGATTGGATTCAGCTAATAAAAGCATAGGTGACCAATTAAAACTTCCCAAATACGTTTATCAAGTCAAAATAAACATCTGAATAATCATGTGTCATCATGGCTGCACCATCTCTGTAAATGAGGAAGTGATGTTTATGTTTGAAGGGCATGTTCGTGTAAATAGGCTGTATTTGATCAGTAAATTATAGGCACCGTCATCATCTGAGTGCATCTAGTGGTGTTATACAGTCAGAGCAGCTGGGGAGAGAGGATTATGCTAAATGTTTTTACAAATATTGCAAATTGATTTTTCTGGTCTGAAGTATGAGCTGTTTCCATGAGATGGATGCTAACCAGCAAATAAGCTGTATCTGTATGATCTGAATTTGGAAGGTGAGAAGTGGAGCTGACTCTGGATGGTAAATCATCTTAATGCAAGGATTGAAGCATGGAGTGCTAATTCTTCCTAAACTAGGAATTCTTTGGAGCTAATTTTGCCTCTAAAGTCAAACAAGCAGGTGGCTAGTGCAATTCTCGGCTTTTTGGAACCAGCCTACTGGATATGTTGGTATCTCCAATGTACATAAGTCTGGCACACTTTGACATAGATGGGGTTTTAAGTTATATCCTTTGCTTTTTTTTTTAAATGCATGCTGGAATGGTAATGATCCTCCTTTCCGATTAGGGGTACCCCCTTAAAGCAATTGGCTATTAGAACAAATATGGAAAGGCTCTGGTCACTAGGTACTTTGGTTGAAAGTTAGCTTCTAAGCAGACCAGAAGGGAGTTATAGGGACACATTCTTGTTTCATACAAATACAAATTTACAGGATCTATTTGTTTTTCACT